>NC_085987.1:8501500-8866268 GCF_910591565.1 Cydia splendana | reverse complement strand
TGGTCCACCGTCATACAAGTTTGTTCCTAGGCCACGCCCCCTGGCAGTGAATGCGTTAAGACGAGACAGTTTCTGGCTCGTGGGCTACGCTGTCGGCGATGGTTTGGAGACATAAATAGTCAATCAACACACCACTGCTCATCACTTTCTCTTCTAAGTATAGTAAATGCCGTACGTTTGAGGGTAGGGGGTACGCCGGGTCGTACGTTCGGGGGTTTGTCAGGGGCGTATGTCTCGTGTACCCTACTCCCTGTAGGTACTTACACTGCTCGATCCTTCATATTGTAGGGCCCTAGAAATTGTATAGTTTAGTGTTATTATGAATAAGAATATATGGAACTTTTAACTAATTTTTATTCAACCAAACATTCTTCTAATCAAAAATGTTAACAATGTTTCAATGAAAGTAGAATGGAAACATACAAAGTAGAAAAATAATATAAACACAAGCTACAGGATTAAATGCAGATGAAAACTGCTTGGTTTCCAACTCTTCAATTCCGACTAGTTTTTGTGGGAACGTAGGAATTGAAATAATGTTTTTTTCCTCCTCATTCCTTATTTTTTCGTCTAGCCAAGCTTTGAAGGCGAAAGTTGGCAAAATAGTAGCCATTTCCTTGTTTATAGCATAATTAGGCGATATTTCTTGAATACAATTTGGTGATCCCTTTACTATTACGCCTACAAGTTCATTTCCAAAAATAGCAGGGCCGCCGTAATCGGTGAAACAAGTCGACTCTTTCGTTTCAATGCAGTCGATGAAAACATTCAGCCTATTACCGGGGCTTCCCGTAAAACGATGCTCTACACCGACATATTGAAGTTGCTCTGAGTAACCGGGCTGTTCGTTCAGCCCAAATCCGAAAAGCTCCATGTCTACGAGGTTCTGGGCGGTAGTGTAGTTGCTTAGTTTAATCTTGGAGGCAATTGAAGAATTAAATTTATGCGTATAAACAATTCCAACATCATTAAGAGATTCTTCTCCGGTGTAACTTGGGAATTTTTCAGTTTTAATCACACTGATTCGCTCTGCTCCTTGGGCGTTTCGCTTAGCAATTAGTGTATGCAATAACACGGCATTGATTTGCTTTTGGATACATGAAGCCGTGGTTAGTATCATGCCATTGGCGATTACCGTGCCAGAACATAAATGTATATCACTTAGAGATAGGCATGCTGCCACGAAGGGGAACTGTTTGGCAGTAGCGTTTAATATAGGATGCATATTGTTGTTTTGCCTTCTAGCACTGCATAGATTAAATTTGGTTTTGTTTTCTGGCTCCATTTCCGGAATCTCCATAGCTATATCTTTAGCCTCATCGTTGTCGCCAATGTCATCGTTCACGTCGGCTCGTAAATTATCGACGCTTTTCTTCACATTTTCTGCGTAAGAAATACAGACAAGCCCTAAAAAGAATATAGTAAAAACACCTTTTTTCATTTTCACGTTATATGAACGACGGCAAAAAATTTACGTCACCTTTTGTCTTGATTTTTGCTTCTAGAATAAAAGTGACAATATATAATTTTTTTCGAGATGTCTATAGAGTATATGATCACTACGTGCAGCCAGTTTAAATAAACTGAAATTAAAGTGAACTCAACATACAAAAAGGTAAAAAAGACTTTAGTCCAAAGAATCTTTAGTCTGTGCGCAAAGAGAAGAGTTGTGGAGTATTGGGCCCCATACATTCCACGACTCTCTCTTTGGGCACAGACTTTTGAATATATGATATCCATTTTTAGGGTTCCGTACCCAAAGGGTAACTATGGGTTTCTAGGTGACTACGAAACCCTAAAAACGGGATCCTATTACTAAGACTCCGCTGTCCGTCTGTTCGTCTGTAGTGACCTACATTGTAACTCATGAACCGTGATAGCTAGCCAGTTCAAAATTTTCACAGATGATGTATTTCTGTTGCCGCTACAACAACAAATACTATATTTGTGTAAGTAAGTACAGTATCATAATATCTAGTATGTACATAGTCTCGACTTGTGTCTATTCTCATATCCACTATTTACAGTATTTACAACCCTGCACCAAACTAACTGTCTCTGTTTAGCCCAATGGTTGACTGGTAGAGAATGCCACAAGGCGTTAAGTCCGCCATTTGTACTCTTTTTGTATTGTAAATGTGTGCAATAAAGTTTAAATAAATAAATAAATACTAAAAACAAAATAAAATAAATATTTAAGTGGGAATCCCATATAACAAACGTGATTTTTTTGCCGTTTTATGCGTAATGGTACGGAACCCTTCGTGCACCAGGCCGAATCGCACTTGGCCGGTTTTTTAAAATGGTAAATTCTTGCAATTTCCTTTTTTGCTTTTGGGAGAAGGAAGATAGCAATAACGTTGGCTTTCTCTAAAGGCCCCAGTATACAATGGGCCATTGCCGGCCACTCCAAGGGACGCAGCCATGCGGTAGAATGAGATAGCAATATTACTTGCTCCCTCTAACGCATAAATGCGTCCCTTGGAATGGCCGGCGATGGCCCATTGTGTACTGGGGCCTTAACCTAACCCATTTGATTCGTGCCCAAAAAACCGCTCCTCCACGCGAGCCAGGCGAGCGCGAGACGAGTCTACGATCACCCCGCTTAGAAGTCTGGCTAGCCAAATTTTGTTGACATATATTTCCTTGTGGTATCACCAATTGTCTATGCTTTTAAAAAAAGTTAAAAGTGTTGTCAATTTATGTCATTCATTCAAATTGTTCGCGGTTTATAAGGCGTTTATTTTAAATAATACTTAAATAATATTAATAATGACTATACCGAGTGTGGTCCGCAAACTATTATTTAAGCTCGTAAATAATTACGACAATGTGCGAAGTCGACGTGAAGCGTTTTATAACGAAAAACTGCAATGTTTACAAGTCGTAAACAATTTACTAGGTTGGTGCTCTATTAATATTTTGATACATTAAGCACTAGTTCTAACATTTCCCTATAAGTTTGATTAAGTACGTAAATTGATTAATACCTGAAGCTCATAAACAGGACAAGTGTGTAAAAAACGGATAAATTAGAAGTTCTGGAAAATATCAATAAAATCAAAACATTGGAACGTAAACTTATGTGTTTGTCGTTGACTGTAGGTACTTTAAATAGTGGTAGAAATTATGTGAGCTGAGTTCGAGTGCACGTCAACGTATATTTAACTTATTTCCTTAGGTACCTTAGGGGCTGTCCATAAATTACGTCATCGATTTTTGACGATTTTTGACCCCCCCCCCCCCCCCCCTATAATCATCCAAAAATCATGCTTCAAATGACCCCATTTCCTCCTACTTTATGCTACCGTCATCCGATGTCCAGACCCCCCCCCCCTAATTTGAAATGACGTAATTTATGAATAGCCCCTTACGTGTGCACAGAAAATCAAAAATATTTTCTAGAATCAAAACTATAATTCCTACTACACAAAGTGTGACCAGCCCAAGATTTTTTGAATTTCCCGCCAAACATTTGTGTAATATTTCAATAGCCAGACTCTACACTCGCGTCTCGTGGCACCGCTCGCGGCTCGGCCAAAAGCCCCCTCCAGACTATGCGCGTGAATCGCGGGCGAAGCCGCGAACGCGAGTGTGGAGTCGAGTTCGCTGTCTGCGAAAATCGACTCCACACTCGCGTTCGCGGCTTCGCGCCGCGATTCGCGCCCGACTGTGGAGGAGGCTATAGAGTAGTATAGTCATAGAGGTACAATAATATAGAGATGAACCGGGGGAGGGGCCAAATGACCGAACGAGATACACTTATAGAACTTTCAGTAGGAGTAGCAGAAAAAGCGGTATTATTGCTTGTCCTTGTCACAGTCTCGCTTTTTTTTTTGTTCCCCACCATAAATTTAGTATGGTCTATGGTGGGCAACAAATAACCCGACCGAATTACGTAGATTGTTTTTGGTATATTGTCAGGAATTATAAAACATGTTTTTAATATTGTCGCATTGCGTATGTTTTGTCCCTCACGGAGGCACGCGTATACCACTTCTATAAGATGCTACCTTCTATGAGTATAATTAGGCTCGGCTCGTGGCTCGCACGAGAATGTAAACTGCCTATCATGGTCTTGTCATTATTGTCAAATACGGAATTGCCATTGCGATTGAATTGAAAGTGCAATTTTTCTATACGTAAATTGCCTACGTTGCTGAGTTGGCTTACTTTGTTCCATTTAACTTTCGAAATCAATTATTTTCCAAATATGTCAAAGAAAAGGGGTGGGAAAAAGAACCAAGATTTCGATGACGATTTCGAGGAAAAGTCTACTGTAGGCAACAATATTTCTGAGATAACCTCAAAAGCAAAGGGTAAAGGTAAAAAGAAAGCTAAGGGTAAAGCTGACTTCAGCGACAGTGACGAGGGCGGTAAAGGAGACCCCAAGGGCCATTTGAGCGATGAAGAGGAGGTACGCCAGCCGGCCATGAAGAAATCCCAGAAGAAAGGTATGTGATATAATTATATATTATTATATTGAATTTCAAAATAGCTTATAAAAACTGTGCTGAATATAGTAAATTATTTTGCTCATCAGGTAAGAATAAGAAGAAGGGAGCCGAGTCTGAGGATGAAGAAGATGATGGAAAGTCAGTAACCAGTAGTGCGACCAACACCTCTAAGACTCCTAGCAAAGGAGGTAAAAAGAAAAAAGGTGAGTGAAGTTTGTATATTGTCTTATTTCACTTTGGTTTCCTTGTACCTTAATTTTGTTATATCCATTTACCAAAATTCCTAGATATCAAAACGGTATTGTGTCAAAATGCACAAATACCAAGCAGAATGCCTAATTTATTTCTCAAAACACCACAATCTCAAAATGCCTAAACTTGAAATTGATGGGACTCAAATTGACTATTGTGTTATCCTATAATACCTATTTGCTTTTAATTCCAGGTGATCATTAAAAATAATGGTTAATACAACAAAGGTTATAAATTTGCACAAACTTAGTGTGTTTAAAAAGAAGTCCCATTTAGGTATTGTGAGTCAGACAGTCAATTTCAAGCTTTATTATTACAAAATAAATAATCGGTCAAGAGCATGTCGGGCCATGCTTTTGTAGTTACCATTCTGTCAAAATAAGCCAAATGGGGGCTATTAGTAAGTATCATAAGGGAGTACCTTTGCAGCGTTTTGTATTTACGTCTTTTGGATCGATCTATGGATCATGAGGGCCTGGGGTCTGCTTAGGAATTATATTACTTATTTACTTTGCAAGTTTGCATTTTCACATACAAATAAAACACCATATCTTACCATGTAAAATTTGTTTCAGGCAAAGGTAAAAAAGATGATGATTGGTCAGATGGAGCAAGCGAGGTTGAATTCAAACAAGAAGTTTCAGAGGATGACATTGCTAAACCTGTAGCTAGTAAAAAGAAAAGTAAGATGTCATTTTGTATACACATCAAATGTACATTTTTTGTACAGTTTTCTTAATATTTGCTTAAAACATTTACCAATGTGTTTGGGTCCAAATTTTCAAATGTTTGGGCTTCTATACCCCATTTCATATATCATGGCGGGATTCCACTTGAAACTGCACAAAGAGAACCATAATATTGATCTATCTATTGTTTAACAATTGCTTTACGAGCTCTGCTCTTCAAAGTCAGCTTGTGGTGATGGTATTATGTAAGTGAAGTAAAGTGGGGTTAAGCAATATTTATACTTAATACTACTTGGGTATATAAATATTTATTATTTATTTAATAACATATAGCCTTGATCAAATGTAGGAATAGGATGCAGTCCCCACAGGTCCAACACTAGTTTAAACATATTTTTATCAGACTCAGACTGACACTGACGGCACTGACATGACTGTGAAATAATAACACAATAGGATCAAGGCTGGAAAGTTACATGTAAGACACGACTCCGCAAATAAAGTTTGCCAGTTTGCCGGGTATCTTTTGTTGTCAATATTCGTATTATTTACGCTAATGACCGTCTCAAGTAGAATCCCGCCATGGTATATGAAATGGGGTATACCAGTGAGATAAAATTGCACCTTTCGGGCACTCTCGGCTCCGTTCGGCTCAGCGTTGCTACAAGCAATTATTAGGGTTGGCAAAACTTGACGTTCCTTTGCGTCACAACCGCAGATAAGATAATGACTTGAATTTTGATAACCCTAAATAGCCGAAAGGGATAGTGCCATAAGTTAGAAAGGGATATCATGATTCGAACCTGAATTGCTGTCAAACTTCAGTTTTGTAGGAAGTTTTATTTCTATACAGTAGGTTATTACCTATTTATTCCGTGCTGCTACTAAAACAGATTTTGACTGAAATTATGATCCAGCCTATTATAATCTAGAATTTAGTGTTTTGTTAAAAAATATTGGACAGGAGAGTAGCTGCTGAAACGTAGTTGTAATGCTTTTTTTTCATGTTATAATTATTTTTATTACATACTATGTTTGCAGCCAAAAACAAAAAGAAAGAAAAAGCTATAGAGTCTTCAGATGATGAAGAGCATGAGGATGCAAAGTCAGTTGTCAGCAATGTTTCCTGTAATACATCAAAGCCTTCAGTGAAGAGTAATAGTAAAAAAGGTAAGAGTTTTAAAGTTAATCTGTTTAAGGGTTTGTAGAAAATACTTTAAAAGATCAAAATATTTCTTTAACCAAATTGATTATAGAAGACATGTTAAGTGTAAGAAAAAATGTTGTCCCCGAGTTTGATGGCTGAAAAAGATGGTGCTGTGAGTTTTGAAATTATTGGACAATAAACCGTGTTACAAGTGTAATAAAGTGCATTGTTACTTAAATTTTTTGATAGTACTTAGTGACTTTTGCTTGTCACCCGACGAAATTTTGCTAGTTGGGTAAATCCGTACTATCTCTACTCATATCATAAATGCGAAACTAAATCTGTCTATTCCCCTATCACACCGCTGAACCGATTTATTTGGAAGGAAAATGTTTAAGGCCCGCAGATGAAGTTGCAGGCAGAAGTTAATCGATTGACACTCCGGCTGTGGGACGAGCCTGTCGAGGTTTTCATGAGGGCCTATAAGGATCGGCAATGCGCATGTAACAACTCTAAAGTTTCAGGCGTCTATAGGCTACGGTCACTCCTTACCATCAGGCGGACCGTATGCTTGTTTGCCACAGACGTGGTAAAAAAATTAAGAATAAAGATGTTAGAGTTAGACCAAGAAAAGACTGCAACGATTTTGATAGCATACACAGTACAAGTGTTATAATACGTCATAATTTTCCGAATTCTTCCGAACCGCTCCGAAACGTATTCGCAACGTCTCACTCGCTCGAAAGAGCGAGCAAGGAATACTGAGATAGATAAGTTACTGAGCGAAATGAGCGAGTTGAATCTGCACTGAGTTGAAGAGTGAGCGAGTTCAGTCAAATGATACATTTCATTTAAATCACTCACTCGTGAAAGACACATGCTTAGTTGACATTTACATTTAATCTAATTATTTGTATCCTGTCTATAATCTACAAACGGTACTTACTATCAACACAATATATTGTAACAATATTTGCAGGTAAGAAAGAAGTGTTGCCAGTCGACGAAAGTGAGGAGGAACAAGATGATTCTCCCGATGAAGAAGTATTGCCTGTTAAGAAAAAGGGTGTGTTCTAATAGCTTAAATATAATTTCTGTGTATACCTAATTATATTAAAAGAACCCACTTAATACGATTTCGTGCCTTTATAACCGATCTTGCAACTTGTTTTCATATATTTTATCCCGGTTAATACGCTTTCCTACTTTAGACGCGTTTTTGACGTGGTACTTTCAGAATCGTCTTTAGCGAATTTTATATCAATTCAGGGTTATTGTGTGAATATATAATGATTAGGGCATATTCACATTTGCAGTCAGCACGTGCGGTAACTGTTGTAGGCACTGTTAATGTTATGTTCTAAATTGTATGGTACCGTAAACTGATGAGCATACATCGGATTCTAGGGGGCAAATTGTATGACGGGATCCCTATCCGTCATACAATTTGCCCCCTAGAATCCGATGTATGCTGATGAGTGGTGTCCGTGTACCGCGTGTTATGTGTTAGTTTTGAGTAAATGCCTTATTTATTTTAGCTTATGAGTTTATCAAGTTAAAATGCGATATATATTCCAGGTAAACACAAAAGCAAAACGCCTGTGGATGATGTGGAGGAAGAAATCAAAAAACTAAATCTGAGAGAGTCTTTGCCAGAATTTGAAAAGCCTAAAAAGTCTAAGGTATATGTTTTTTAATTGTATACATATATGAAAGGCATAGTACATTTTTGTATATTTTTTTCAATTTTATTATTTTCTATTGTTTTATTGGCTTTTACTTTACATTATTTAGGGCAAAACAGAGGATGGCAGTGATGCTTCAGGAGATGAAGACAGTAAGGTAACTTTACCGGTATATGTACCTACCTACATTTATATAATATTATTATAGTACAATTGTGGAGCTAATATTAAAAACGCTTTAAGTGACAGTGATATGATATCGAACTAAAATAAGGCTGAAGGACTCGAAGGACTCACTTTAATTCGATTGGATAGAACTGTGTTTGTAGTTTATCCCACTGTCCAATCCAAAGGTATATTACTATTAAAAAATAACCTTTATGCATAACACTAACTTAAAAACAGTATTTTTTATTCTGAAATATCGAATTACCTAATTATTATTATTTCGTCAAATCAGATTTTGAATATTAACTTCTGACTGTATATAAGTAAAAGATAAAAATACTATTATAATTACACATCGGTAACTCGTGGCATTTAGGTAGCACTTAAAAGATTAGTTTAATTAATTTCCTTTTTTTAGTGGTTTCTTTTTCTCGACTCGTATAGGAAGAACATTGTCACATCACTAGTCTGTGCCTGCTACCTAACTGCCACGAGTTACCGATGTGTGCTCATTACTAATCTTTAAAGTGGTACCTAAATGCCACGAGTTACCGATGTGTAATTATAATCATCACTATCATCAGACAAGTATGACGTTATAGAGCACTCACTTCTCACACGCAGAGGTGAGAAGAGACGAGCGGAAACCAACCAATGGCATTGGTTGTAATCCAGCGGAGCGGAGTAGTTGTTAATAATTACACCCTATTGGTTGATTCCTGCACGTCTCCACTCATCTCCACCTCAGTGGTAAGGCAGCCTTAGAGTTGTGCTTTCCACGTGCGTTTTGTCTGACGTCAAGCTTTTAGCTAAAGCTTGCTTGATTTGAAGCGCATGTTGCTTTTATCTATACTAAACTTTTCAAGTTATGAGTCATATCGGACTTGCTCATAAAGTATTTATACTTTTAAGGCTTCTGGAGGCAAAACGGAAGCCGCCGAGAAGAAATTGAGCCACAAAGAGAAGAAGAAGCTGAAGAAGATGCAAGAATACGAGAAGCAGATGGAGATGATGACAAAGAAGGGCGGACAGGGTCACAGCGAGCTGGACGCCAACTTCACCGTCAGCCAGGCGCAGAAATCTGCTGGTATATTTAAATTAATATATAATTAAATTCTGAAAACTAGTCTCTGACCACGCTAACTTTGCACAAACTCGGCAGTAAGAATGCATACATATCCCTATAAACTCCATAGGTACTTGACATAGCACTTGGCACGAAAACTTAGTGTCAGTCATATTTTCTTTAACACTTCATCAAATACCCTTTTACTGATTTCCAATTTCAACCTTCCTCTTCCAGGTCAGATGGCAGCGCTGGAGAACGCAGTGGACATCAAAGTCGAAAACTTCTCCATAGCAGCTAAAGGGAAAGACCTGTTCGTGAACGCGAACCTGCTGATCGCTCACGGCCGCCGCTACGGTCTCGTGGGACCGAACGGGCACGGCAAGACCACGCTACTGCGGCATCTGGCCCAGCGCGCCTTCCCGCTCCCTCCCCATATAGACATACTGCTGTGCGAGCAGGAGGTCACTGCTAACGATATGAGCGCTGTGGACACTATATTGGAAGCCGATGTTAAGAGGACTGGTGAGTTTTTGACAGTTGATCACAGATAAAGGAGAAGAAGGAGGACACGATACGGTCAAATAATTGCTGTATTACGAAAATATTTTCATGTTCATATTATAGTCTAAATATTTACTATTAGCACAGTTGAGATAAAGTGTTGGAAATTTTAATTTTAGAACTGCTCAAGGAGTGCAAAGAGTTGGAAGCTGAAACAGAGAAAGGAAATCTAAGCAAGCAAGAAAGATTAAATGAGGTAAGGCAATTTTTAACTATCCATTATAAACTTATGTGCCCCATTACATGGTGCCAAAACAGAAACACCGGATTGTACCGAAGTAACATGGGCGACTTTTGCATTCCTATGTAAAACCGAGGAGTGGGTCAAATTTAAATTGCAAGTTTTGATTAAATTATGAACTGAAATAAATATAATATAACTAAAACATATACTAAAGAGAAAGTGTCCAAGGCCTCCAGTGCGCGAGACTGGATTTGAATCGTTCATGCCGTACAGAGCAGAAAACATCGTTCTCGAAAAAGAGCAAATAGATGACTAGAAAAATATGTCAGGATCCTATCAAACACAGGCGAAAGGTTAAGGCGAGGGACACACTTATCCCACGTACGCAACGTATGCAATGCATTATGACATCTGAACCCTGAAATTTGTATGCTTAACTAGAAACATACTTGTCATACGCAACGCAACGCATGACAAGTATGTTTCTAAGCATACAAATTTCAGGGTTCAGATGTCATAATGCATTGCATAACGTTGCGTACGTGGGATAAGTGAGCTTGCTTTTGCGTACGAACCAGTTTTTATAATCCGTGTGGTTGTACATAGGTGTACGCGGAGCTGAAGGCGATCGGAGCGGACTCCGCGGAGCCGCGCGCGCGGCGCATCCTCGCCGGTCTGGGCTTCAGCCGCGAGATGCAGGACCGCGCCACCAAGAACTTCTCCGGCGGCTGGCGCATGAGGGTCTCACTGGCGAGGTACGGTATCCACTTTTCTATACAATTAGTATGACAACTTGGGTACTTAAGTACGACCGTACTTACAAGTCTTACAACCCTCGGACCAAGCTAATACTGCATGGCATTTGCAATTACTAAGTGTGTGGTCATGTCATCATTAATAAGACGTTTATAATGACAATTCCTCACTTTGTTCTGTTCAAGTCAGTGCAAAGTTAGCTTAGATGGATTCTACAAGCAGATTATCTTATCCGAGTGTCGGCGCCGAAGAGAGGCTGTCCATTCTATACAAATTTAAGAAAGGATCACGTATTTTCTTCTCAATGCAAAACCCTCGCCTCCTGTTACGACTCTCCATCTATTCGCTTCTTTATTTGATCCATATTACTTTTCCTTAGGTTTCCCTTATCGCAAGCCACTGTCGTATTCATTGTCAAATCATATTTCCCTCTTCTAGCATTTATGGTTTTCAATATATTTTACATTTTTTCAGAGCCCTGTACATTGAGCCTACGCTGTTAATGCTCGACGAGCCTACAAACCACTTGGATCTCAACGCCGTCATTTGGCTCGACAAGTAAGTAGTGGTGTTCATTGAAATGTTTAACTGAGGCGGTTGGTATTAAGGTCAGTCTCGGACTGGTTAAACACTTGAATGCATGAAGCTTATTTATATTAAGTTAAGTACTCAGCACTCCAAACTCAGCTATCTTCTACTATATAGATGGTCAAGCCATAGTATAATAAAGAGTACTAACGTACAGTATGGACACTCCCTGCCTCCCGTTGAAAGTGCCGCCCACCCGCTCTCGGTTACCTCACAGTTACCGGCTGGCAAGGACGCGACGACGCGGTACGCAGAGCGGAGGCCACGTAAAATATTCAAATATTAAACAAATATTTACAAAACCTATCAGATCACACTGAAAAAAACACATTTCACAACACAACACATATGAACAAAAAATCATGTTTTCAACTTACGTAATATTTTGGTGGCCGGAATTTCCTTACAAAAATTTTGTAACTTCGTTTGTAGTGATTCAAAATAGGAAACTATTGTATAAATCGAGCTTAGATACCCACCTTACAGCATAATACGATTCTTATTTCTTCCTAATTCGCGCAATGAGTTTTGAGTCATTGAGGTCATCGAACTTGACAACAAAATGGCGGGAACCCTCGCACGTGTTATCTCACTCACAAAAGCATGGTACGCTTTCACCTACACGAGCTTAGACTGTGTGCGTAGGAACGCGTTTGTTTCATACATTTGATCGCCAGTGTCCGAGGTGTGGTCAAGCAAATCTAGTCAGTAGAAAAAGGCGCGAAATTAAAATTTTCTATGAGAAGATATCCCTACGCGCCTACATTTTTTAAATTTACCGCCTTTTTCTACTGACAAGATCTGCATGACCAAGTATAAATTCCCGGGCAACTTCTTTACCAACCGCCTCAGATATGTGGTAGACCTATAGAACGTTGATTGTTATGGTTCCTTACCTCAAAAAGAAATAACGGAACCCTTATAGGATCACTCGTACGTCTGTCCGACCATTCCCCCCCTTTATCTCCGAAACTACTGGGTCTAATATTTAAAAAAATACACAAAATAGTTCTTTACCTATAGATGACAGGAAAACCAATTGGAAATGTGCAGTCAAACGTGAGTCGCGACTTAATTACTTAGTTTTTGATCTGACCCCTACGAGTTTTCATTCACGTTCCACATAAAAAAATACATTGTTAAAAATTGGGTAATGTTCTCCACTTCTCCCGAATCGCCCTTTAAGCTGAACATTATACCACCAGCTACCTCCAAGGCTGGAAGAAGACGCTCCTGGTGGTGTCCCACGACCAGTCCTTCCTCGACAACGTGTGCAACGAGATCATCCACCTCGACCAGCAGAAGCTGTTCTACTACAAGGGCAACTACTCCATGTTCAAGAAGATGTACGCGCAGAAGAGGAAAGAGCAGATCAAGGAGTATGAGAAACAGGAGAAGAGGCTGAAGGACTTGAAGGCGCATGGACAGTCTAAGAAACAGGCCGTATGTTTACTACTTTACTATGATCTGTTTTTTTTAAAACTATAATGTACAACGCCTTACATTTTCTGTGCAAGAAAGAAATGACCGCTCTATACTATTCCGGTCTATAGTGACTACTTATAAAAAAAACTGGTATCTTATTCTGTCAATCAAAAGAAAAATGTGGTAAATAGTTACCACATTTTTCTTTTGATACATAGGTATGGGATGCATACAAAATTACTGAGTTTTAACTCCGAGTAGCAGTGCGAGATACGAGATTTTTTCAAAGTAGTGACGCTATACTGTTTAAAAAACGTGCACACCTTATGATGAGTCTTATGATTATGAGGCGATTCCGTTCCTGCAAAGCTAGTGTGATATTCAGAATTAGAAGGCTACTTTATGATTGGAGTCCTTGTTTGAGAGCTAAAGTAATAGATAAAGTGTGTTCTAGGACAATTGCTTATTGCGAATGTGCTCATAAAATATACTAGTTTATGTATGCGATGCGATGCGCTGCGATTCCGATTGCCCATGTTACGGTTCTATAATGTGCAACGCTTTTTTTGACCTCTAATACTAGTAACAAATGATAACTTCAATATGAGTTCAGATTTAATTATTTCAACGCGCGTAACTCCCTAGTTCTTGACTGCGCGCTGCGCTACTTTAGGAACGCTGCGTGCTACTGCGTTATTACGGCTTTGCATAAATTATTGCTTCACATTCAATAGGGAGTATTACTGCAATGTTCTGCCGCCAGAGTGCAGCACTAATTTGTTTAGTAAACCATAGAGTAACTTATACATGCTAGGCCTTAAACAGTTTTTTGACAAGTTTTCACTATGACATTGATGCACCAATGCGGTTTGTTTACAGATGGCCTACCGCGAAACGCGAAAATCGAAATTTCTTTATGTGCCTCTCTATCGATCGAATAAGCAAGAGTGATAGAGAGGCAGAAACCGGACTTTCGATTGTCGTGTTTCACGGTAGGCCATGTGATTGACCTAGTGACGCATGATGTGTCATTGATGATGTCAATGAGGTTTGTTTACTGTATGTGCTAGTGGCGTCACCTACGCAGAGCTTTGCCTAATATTCCCTATTCAACTATTAATTATATTAGTTAGATTTAGTAACTATTATATTTTAATGTTCGTACGTTAAACGGAACATGATGGGTCAAGCTGGTGTCTTACAGTCTTACTTTCACGTGCTTTTTTGCATTTGCTTTACATTTAGTTCATTTCATTCACGTGTATGTATTGTATGTGGGTATGTTTCCGACTCGACTATACGACAAAGCCGAATATAGAGTCGGACCACGCCATGTTTTCCAAGTGCTACATCAAATGGGCGTTTTCAGAAATAAATATCGAAAACCCGATTCTCACAGATCCCGGTGATTTTGGGTTCTTTCAACTCAGAATCACTAGCATATTCAATTCTGATGATAAGATAAAATGTCCCAAAAATTTGTATGAAAATTGTACATTCCACTACGTCACGCACATACAAGTGAAAAAATTTTTCATACTAAAATGTGACGTAATGGAATGGACATTTTGAAAACCTTTTTTAATGGTGGGATGGAGAATGCTGTCGATTCTGAGTAGAATGAGCCCAAGAACGTCCAGATGTGAAAGAATCAGGTTTTCAATATTTACTTCTGAAAACGTCCAAATATGGAGCTTATAAGGATACGTGTGCATTCTAACTGCAAAGTTTGTGCAAAGTTAACGTGGTTAGAGTCTAATTTTGTGCAGTAGCGTCAAAACTACTGAGTTGATTTTGCGGAATGAGGTGTCCATCACAAAACTTCTCAAAAGGAGGGTTTGCTGTACAAAATAACGTACAGTCAACGGTAAAAATATGGGTGTACAAATCATCTCAAAAATATGTCCCATAGCTCTTATGTCAGTGGATTAAGAACTATGGGACATATTTTTGAGTAAGTTGTCTACACCCATATTTGTACCGTTGACTGTGCTAGGGTTGGTAATGTAGTAGGGTTAAAGATTATCGAAAATTTTACTTGTATATTTTGTTAAATAAAATTGCATTTTTTTATATTGTAACACATAATAAATTTGCGTATTTGTAAAATATACTGTACCTACATTTTTTTTGTGAATCATGAATGCATTGCGGTATACTTAATGATTGTGTGCTTTGCATATTTATTAAAAAAAAAAGTTGTAGTAGTGATGGGATGAGTACCAGTACTAGTGATCCAAAGGACTCGAGCCTTTTAGCTCTTTTTTTTAGAGCTCGGCTCATTTCTTGACGCCTAAAAGGCTAAAAGCCTATTTAGCCCTTTAGCCCCCGAGCCTAGTTCTATTTAAAATCCTAGACTCTTGAAGCTAATAACCTTTTTAAAAGACTACATATTTAAAGGCTAAAAAGTCTTTATCTAAATATTAAGACTCAACCTTTTTTTAGCCTCAAAGCCTTTTAGCCTCAAAAGCCTACACAAAAAGTAAACTCGACGCGTTCTGCGCATGGTGTATTGAATTAAAGCCTCAAGTTTGTTTACTACGACATTGATTAAAAATCGAAGTTCGTCAATTGCGGCCGTTTTTCTCTGCCACTAAATAAAATAAATAAAATAAATTAGATAAATTAGATAAAATAAATAAATTAAATATATTAAATAAATTAAATAAATAAATTAAATTAAATAAATTCAATAAATTCAATAAATTTAATAAATTTAATAAATTAAACAAATTAAATAAATTAAATAAATTAAATAAATTAAATAAATTAAATGTATTAAATAAATTAAATAAATAATCAAAATCCAAAAAACATACTTCGAATGACCCCCCCAATTTGAACAATAGTACTACCATACCATACTATTCCATGTTACCATACCAAAAATACCGTACCATACCATACCGTACCTATTCATAAAAGTTAAGAGTTTATATAAGGCTAAGGTCTTTTTAAGGTTTCAACCTTTAAAAAGGCTTGAGCTCTTAAAAAGGCTATATATTTAAAAAAAGGCTATAGCCTTTTTTAAGACTTTAGCTTTATTAAAACCTTTAGCCCTTTGAAACCTTTTTGATTAAGCCAGCTCTAAAAAGAACTCGGGAGCCTTAAATTTCGGGCTAAAAGGGCTCGAGTCCTTTGGAACACTAACCAGTACAGCCAGAAAGTGAAAGGCCAAGTTATGCTACGTCGACTCCAAAGCCACTAGAATAAGCGAGAATGATAATGATAACTAATAAGTGGTGGTCGCATACAAATTGATTTAAAAACACTTGAGATGTATGTAAAAGGCGCTTGCGAATTGCTGTTGAATGTATAATACTAAAGCACTATGTTTTACTAGAGTCGACCATTTAATGTAAATGGCTTTTTCGCATCTGTTGACTCGTAACACCAATATAAACACGTTAGATACTCAATACATTTATTGATATTGATTGATATTTATACCCTACCCCATTACCTATTATGCCTACTCTATTTGTCACATGAGTAACGCGTTCAGGTTATTAGCATTTCTTTTTACTTACTTTTGATTGAAGTTTCTTTCTTTAAATTGTAAATACAAAAAAAGAGAACAATATATTAACATTGAAGTTTCTTTATTTAACCCTTTTCCAGGCATAGTGCACCTAACGACCAATTACGCGCCAATATAATTTCAACCTTAGGAGTCCAATGTAAGGTTTATATTCGATTAGACTTTCGGGAAAAGTGACTTGTCATTAAATTAATCATCAAAGCTGCATTATTTTTAATATATTTGCATTTTTTGGGAAAACCTTGTAGTTTGGTGAAAATTTGATTAAGTAATTGATTATTCACATTGCCCACAAACATTTATAATTAACTTCATAAGCGATTTTATAAAAAATACTATAATTTGTGAGTTTATGCATACCTAAATAAATACTGTATCCTAATTTGTACCATTAGGCATGAAATTGCTATGCCTACTTTCTTTTTAGTAATATTATAATTAATGGAGCTGGAAAACTTAAGTGTGTAATGTATTCGCAAACAGGAAAAGAAACAGAAAGACGCGTTAACACGCAAGCAAGAAAAGAACAGAAGCAAGACGCAACGCGAGGAGGAGGAATCAGCGGTGCCTGTGACATTACTGCAGAGGCCCAAGGAGTACCTGGTCAAGTTCTCCTTCCCTGACCCGACGCCGCTACAGCCGCCCATCCTGGGGTTACTCAGTGAGTACTCTTATGATAGAATAGGGACAGATCCCGTCTGAATTGACCCTTAAAATGCCATGCCTATCGTGCGCGGCACGTCACCGTGAACCTTGTCAGTGTGCACGAGGATTTAATATTGGGCGGAAGCTGCGCGCGTCAGTTGATATTTTTGGCGGTCAAAGGGCTAAAGAGACATAATTATTTATTAATAGGTGTTGCATATCGTTAGTTAAAGTGAAGTCAACCCCATAACTCGACATTAACCATGATATATTAGCGTATTTGCAATGGTTACTACTGTTTTTTTTTATCAGTTATAGTTAAAATAAAACTACTGAAATATATTTGTAGATGTAAAGCAATGTACAGAAATATCAATTGAAAAACAGGATTAACCTTTTGGACGCCAATGATCGATATATCCGCACCGCAGGTTCAACGCCAAAGACTGATTAATCGGTCACAGACTACAGAGCAACATAGGCCTACGTGCATATCCATAAAGTTCAATTTCAGTTTTGACACTTCGGTGACGTGGCGTCCGGGTGACTGCTTTTGTGTTTGACACGGCGTCGAAAAGGTTAAATACTGTATCTCTTTAAGTTTTTCATCAGACTGCGTTGGCTATGCGGTAGGCTAGGATTGCTTTTAAGGCGATATAACTTGCTTTACTTGGTGGGCGACCACAAACACAAGTGCTGTTTTTAATTTGTAGACGTGGACTTCAACTTCCCCGGTCAGAAGCCGCTGTTCAAGCAGGTGGACTTCGGCATAGACTTGAACTCGCGTGTGGCCATCGTCGGCCCCAACGGCGTGGGCAAGTCCACCTTCCTCAAGCTGCTGGTGGGCGAGCTGAGCCCTGTCCGCGGCGAGCTCATTAGGAACCACAGGCTGGTAAGATACCTGTTAAACCCATACACACTTATGAAGCTATCGATGATGGTCATCGGGTCAGGACCTGAATTTTGGAGACATAGGGAAATCTTCAAAAAAATATGTGTTTATAATGAGTTGGGTATTTTTTTTATAGTAACGCATGTTAGGGTGGTATTCCGGCTGTCCAATTTCTTTGTCCAATGTATATTTTGTCTCACATTTTGCTTAATGAGAGAGTGAGACGCAATGACATTGAACCAATATATTGGACATATGGTCATGGCACATACCACCCTTACGCATGCTCTCGAAAACTCCTACACTGTTAAAAATTATGTAATTTTAAATTAAATTATGTAATTTTACATGCAAAAAAATTACATAATCCTGTAAAATTCCCGAAAAATCTGGGATATTTACGGAAAAATATGACATTTTACGTAATTCTCGTAAAAATTTACGAGAAATACGTAAAATGTCATATTTTTCCGTAAATTTCCCAGATTTTTCGGGAATTTTACAGGATTATGTAATTTTTTTGCATGTAAAATTACATAATTTTTAACAGTGTAATGGAGACCCGAAATAAGTAATGGCATACCGTTTTATTATTATTTGTTAAAGGTTATTTTAATCTCTACAGTAAATTAACCTGAAAAATGATTTGCAGCGGATAGGCAGGTTCGACCAGCACTCCGGCGAGCACCTGACAGCGGAGGAGACGCCCGCGGAATACCTGCAGCGGCTGTTCGGGCTACAGTACGAGAAGGCGCGCAAGGCGCTCGGCACCTTCGGCCTGGCCAGCCATGCGCACACCATCAAGATGAAGGACCTCAGCGGCGGCCAGAAAGCCAGGGTGGCGTTGGCCGAGCTCACCAATATGGCGCCCGACGTTGTCATTCTTGTAAGTTACACTTGACCTAAAATAAGTCTAATAATCTAACCTTACTGCAAAGGATGAAAGCTGCTTTACAGCATGAGCAGCAGCTCTTCACTGTTTGGCCTTCTAACCGTCCTACCTAGAGGTAAAGTAAACTTATCGTTATTAGTCAGATTTCCTCACGATAGTTTCCTTGCTAAAAATGTTTGACACATAAGTTTCAACAAATCCATGGCGCTTGGAAGTGCGGACATTGAAAGTCATGCGGATACCCTAGGTAAATTGATTGAATGCTAAGTCAAGGCTTTTATGGGTCACATCAACCCAAACAACTATATCTATTTGATTAGGCACGTGTCATATCCATTTGAACGCCACGCGTCATCTTGAAACTTGTCGGAAAGCACGAAGGTTGTTATTGGGCTGTAGCCGCGTGCGTCAGCTGACATCTTTAGCAGCCAAAAGGCTACGAAAACAAAACTTACAGTGTAACTTGTCTGACACAGGACGAGCCAACGAACAACTTGGACATCGAGAGCATAGACGCGCTGGCGGAGGCCATCAACAACTACAAGGGCGGCGTGGTTATCGTGTCTCACGACGAGCGACTCATCAGAGAGACGGACTGCGCGCTCTACGTCATCGAGGACCAAACCATCAATGAGGTCATATACATTAACACTGATGGAGATGTTACTTGTGACGTCATGGCCACGCGTCTATTTTATTCACTTTTACAGATGTAGATCGGGTAGATACCCGAATGCGAAAAATAGAGAGTTGTTATACTCCCCCTTTCCCGCTGGTAGGGTAGGACACTTGAACTCGAAACGTTGCATGTCCAATTACACACAAGTTTCAAAGTATAGCCAGCTTATTTTTTGCTTGTTATGATCGTTGTCTGTCTTGAAATCAAAGCTCTTCTGTGCTTTGGAATATAATGCTATTTTAGCTGATCATATGCTAATGCAACACGAAGTAGTTATAAGTAATAAAAAAAATAATTCACAGTCCATAGCTATATATAAGATATAGGTATAAATGAGATTTATTAGAAACTGCTTAAACTGTACATGTTTACAGGTGGACGGCGACTTCGATGACTACCGCAAGGAGTTACTGGAGAGTCTCGGCGAGACCATCAACTCGCCCTCCATCGCCGCCAACGCCGCCGTGGCACAGTGAATCTAACACCACGGATTTGTCTAAACGCTTTAGTCACTTCAAAAATATGTATACTAGTTTATTTCGAATATTATCCCCCACAGGCATTGGCGCCTAAACGTATACATATTTTTGGATGTGACTGTGTAATGGTGCGCATACAGTCAAAGATTGAAGTAACCAGAAAGTGAAATTGTCATAAGACTAATAGAAAAATGTCGTGATAACTAGCGATTTTTGAGCTTATTTCTGCAAGACGATTTATCTTACGAAACGTGAGATTTTTTTGTATTTAAAAATAGCAGAACTAAAAGAGGGGTTGTCAGAAAATATGACGTAGAATCGAGGCACTCTAACATTGTAAATAAACATCAAACATCTCTTAAAGGGCTCGTAAAAATTGTACAAGTAATAATAATAACCAAAAGTTACAAAATACATACAATGACAAATATGGAATCAATGAAATATTAGATACTTTATTGGATATGTATACAGTCTTAAAGTGTCAGAGATTAAATATATATAATTAAATACGATCATCAAATTATCCTTAGAGATGTAAAGGGTCTTCAAGGCTGGAATTCTTTTACAAATAATTAATAGACAAGAAATTAAATCAGACAAACAGACAACCGAATGAAGTGTCTTACGTTAATGCCACTCAAAAGTAACGTTACATAGGTACTTATAACACAACCAGCACCCATTCACGAGTATGACGCGTATCTCAGCCATCGCCTCCCAAATACAACTGAAATTCTGTCATCGTATTAAGTTTGTAGTTCGTTCATTTGCGGGGCCAACATAACTAACAGCGCGACTCCTTGCGCATTCGACCACAGAGGTATTATTTCGGGCACGCGACATGAATTCTGCTATTATTCGTGTTAGTTTTACTTACATCTAGTTTTCTTATAACTCTTAATGGTAAGAACGGACTAGTCACACGGGTAACATTTAATTCTATATCGTGCTCGTAAACCCCTAATTGAACCCTATTACTTTGAAATAAAGTTCAAAATCTGATGGGAAATATGTTCCCTCTGCCTTATAAAAGGCTTAATACTGTCCTTAATAATCAATTATGCGAACGCTTCACTGTTACTATGGACATTTCGGAGGCCAAATGTGACGTTTTCAAGCAAAAGGTACCACATTGTCCATAAGGACCTGTCGCTTACCATGAGGAAAAACCTGTCAGGCGTCCTTATAGCAAGCGACAAAGTGGTACCTTTTGCTTGAAAACGACACAAACGTAAGCATGTTTCAGAACAAATTGCACAAATTCTAGCCAAATGAACGCTTACAATGGTTGCATATCGTTTTTATTAAATTTCTCTATTCATTTATTTCTTTGTACAGTCAGCTACAAAATATGAGTTCTTTTATCACCATGGTTTCCACCATGCCAGTTTTTCAACTGGCATTAATGTATGTGCAGTCTGTGCTGTTACTCTTTTATTTCATGTTCTCCTCATTGCGATGGTGTTATCGGAAAAAGTAAAAAATTGTCTGAAAAGTCGTGACACAAGAGTGCCTGTACTTTAAAGTCACAATAAAATAAAAGTGCGGCATAGCAAACACTTGGTGGGTGGCATGCAGACTTGTAAAAAAATATTCCAATTAAATTAAATTATGAATTACGCATACGCATGTATATTAAGATTTAGTTCTTAATTGTATTTATGCTCGTTGAACTGTTGTCTGTATTTCGTTATTCATTACAATTTCGTACCTAGGTGCTATGTTGTGTAAGTAGAACTTTTGTGTCTTTGTATTACTAAAGCTTTTTTTTTTAATTTAAATTTATTGTACGTGTTATTTACCCACAGAAATAGGTTTTTATAAAGCGGTTGATATTTTTATATAATGATAACAGTTTTATTTAGCTTAGGGTGATATTCCACCCGTCTAATTTCTTGGTCCAACGTGCATTGCGTCTCACTCTCTCATTAAGCAAAATGTGTTTTTTAGTTCATCTAAACTATCTAACTAAAGCATCGTAGTTTTTAAATATCTTCTCTTGACAAAAACGTTTCACTATAACACCTAGCAGGCGTAATCTACACTACCATGCATAATTGCATATTAACTAGTGTCCGACCGAAACATGTTTTTTTGCCGAAACCGAAACCGAATGTTCGGCTTTGGCTCTAGTTTCGGCCGAAACCTAAACCGAAACTTTTGTAGACTTGTTAAAATCGTTGAAAAAATTTAATAAAACCGCTTTTACACACATATTATGCGGCTGTCAATACCCAATATCCTTGAAATTGATGTTACTTAAGCAGTTTTGTAAGAAAATTACTAGAGTTAGACCAAGATAATTCTGCAACGATTTTGATAACACACGCAGTGCAAGTGTTATTTGAAACGTCAACACTTCTATGAAATTATGACGTATAAATAACATTTGCACTAGTTGCACTGCGTATGCTATCAAAATCATTGCAGAATTTTCTTGGTCTAACTCTATTCATTCACCAGTCAAGCTAACATGTCGATACAGGGTCAACCAAAAACGCGAGCGCAGCGAGCCCGAAATTTTTTGTTGACAATATCGCAAGGCCGGGTACCGATCTTCACCTGGGCCTAAAAGTCCGAAGTGCCCCATTGAGGCGAACTTTCATGCGAAGTCAAAGCCTTGCATCAGGCTTCAGGATATGTAGTTGAGCACAGACTGCAACCAATGTCCATTGTATTAAAAAGCGAGACCACAGGCCGAGCATGGCGCAGCGAGGCCAAAGGCTAAGCTAAGCTGAAGCAGTGGCCATGTGGCACACAAACCAATGATAAATTGTGGTAAAAAGGGGACACTTTTAAGGGTTTTTTCTTCGTTTTAATCAATAGTCAGCTGTTCAGCCTCACAAAATATTAACTATTGAGAAAATCAACTTTGCGGCACTAAGTAACATCGTGAGGAAGCCGGACTAGTCCAGATAACGCCTGGTTTACTCTCTGGGTTAGAAGGTCAGTCTAATGGCAGTCGCTTTCGTAAAAACTAGTGCCTACGCCAATTCTTGGAATTAGTTGTCAATTGGACCCCAGGCTCCCATGAGCCGTCGCAAAAATTCCGGGATTACGCGAGGAAGATGATGAGTTTTCTTATTATTCTCTTGCCCAGGGCCCAGTAACATGCGACAGTGCTATCTCATTCACTCCGATACAATTAGACAGTGTGCGCGTTATAGGTATTGACAGCATCTTAAGACTGCGTCGACCGTTCAGTGGCGCCCTCAGTGGAATTGTGTTTTAAAATAAACCAATTAATTTCTGTACCTATAAGTACATGAATCAGTATATGTAGGTATTAATATTGTTGTCCTACTTATTCCCCAGGTTTTGATCTTTGTCACATAGTTTAGTTTCATAGTCCGAAGTACCATTTCGTAAGTTTCGGCCCGGCCGAAAGGTTTGGCCGTTTTTTGGCCGAAACCGAAACTACAGCCGAAACATGATTTTTTGGCCGAAACTGGCCGAAACTGAAACCGAAGCCGAACCTTCGGTCGGACACTAATATTAACCTTACGTGACATTAGAAAACTTTGAACTTGTACTTTATTGTTAGTGAATGCGGTTAACAATTTTGCACGAACCAAACGCTAATATTGCCCGGTGCGCAGTCTAGATGGCGCTGTGGGTATCAAACTGGTCAAACAATCTGCACATATATGACAGCTTTTGTGTTTAACACGGCATCGAAAAGGTTAAAGCACCTTTGTAGTTTAATAATATAACAAGGATTACTGTTACATTACATGTATTTGAAAAGCGCCATATTTGCTAAACTACAATCTTGGAACTCCCGAGTGATAATCCGTTACACGGTAGCCACAAATTTAATGCTGTAGATTGATCGATGGTGTTTTTTTAATATTCCTTCGATTAAACATTTAATGAAAATAGCCAATTTATATTAGTAGGCGTGTTTTCGATGGTATTAGTTTAACTTATACATCAGATTAGTTATGTTACTGGATTCATCAGGCTAGTTTTTATGTTGCTGGATTCGTCGATATATGAACTCAAAACAAAAACAGCCGTTTTACTTTTGGACGCATAGATTGACGAATCCAGCAACATAAAAACTAGTCTGATGTATTCAAAAGGTACATAAATACAAAATACAGTACGTAGCGGCCCCCTTTTTTAAATACCTATCGTTAAATTTAAATAAACACGATTATTTAGCAGTGGCGCTAGTGTGCACGTTGATGAGCTCTTAATTTCTACTATTTTATGTCGCACTATATTTTCTCTTACAGTCGAAGACCATTGAATACTTGGCGTACTATTTGCGGCTGCTGACTGTACTTCGCCGTGTAACGGAAATCATGGTTGTGGCAGATTATATATATTAGCAAATATGTAAAAAAAACATTGTAAATAAGTATTTATTAATCGTCATCAACCCACTACAGCCAACCTTTTAATTGTTACTAAATAGCTACTTAATTGTTAATTTTTACATGTAATTGAATGTTAGATTAATTCAATGTGATTGAATACATTTTTTACACCCTCAATATATTTTTTATTAATTTGATTTGATTACTACACTACTAGTCTCCGCAAGATTTTTAACAATTTTTACATCGACTAATTCGAAAGCATTATTTATGACTATGACTTTTCATGATTCCTCCTATCGAACCACTCGGTATGTTCGCACAAGGGATTTTAATAGTAATGGCAAAAATGTTATACAAACCAATTTATTTTCAATACCTAGATCACCTACCAACAACTCGTTACGTCGTATCTACTCGTTATCAACTCGTAAGGATTTAAAACACTCCCGTCGGTCGTGTTTTAATTTATCCACTCGTTGCGAATTATGTATTCGCACGTGTTTCGTACGTTTTACAGTACATATGGCCCTTTAAATTTTCGATGTGTTCGATGTACCTAGTTACGTCATGTGCTCATTATAGCACAGGGTGTCGTAATGGAGCACCAGATGTACTGTAAAATAAATGAAGTACCTAACTACGAGTACTTGGTGACAGTCCATTTCCAACGACAGCTGCAATACCGTTCATATTACTATGGAAATTGACAATAACACCGACGCGTTCAGTACCAGTAGTGCTGCTGCGGTCATAAATGGAATGTTACCCTTACTAATTTCCTCGACTGCAGTAGGCTGCTATTCTAGCGTACACACTAAGGCGAAGTATCTTACTGTTTGCAGGGCTTATGCTTTACACAATAAGGTCGACTGGTGGTCAGCACGTCTCCAGTAGGTACCCACCGATCCGTATTTATGGAGATGTCTCTCAAGTTTTTTCCTCAATTTGCCCGCAGCCTTTCGCCCCTCCATTACAAACTTCTCGGCTTCATTAGAGGATTTAAAACGCAAATTTCCTTTTCGATTGTAACTTTTTTCCACTTCTTGAAAGGAAGCTTCTTTTAAACTTGAAAAGAAAATTAGTATCCTTCCCTTTGAGGGCGGAACGTATTTTTAAAAGACTCGTTTGGGTACCACTCGAGTCAATCTGCTAGAATAATAATGTTCCACTCGTTTTTATTGGCTGCATTTATTTGTCTGGTTGTACTGAATTTTAATGTGCTAAAAAATGTATAGCATAATATTATTATTTTCTTGCCCGCCTTTTTTCCTGTTAGACGAAGACGATAGGTGTCACTAGGTATGTTGGGTAGATTACCTACAAATACAAACCATTAGTCTTAAAATTAAAATACTTTTTATTTATTGTATTAGATATAATTAAATATTTGTAATGCTTGCGAAACGCTCCTTCACAATAATTTCTATGGTAATATTCCTACCAATGTGTAACCCGTCCAATTTTGTTACAATTATGCATAGATTGGCTTAAAGACGCCCCAATCCTACGCTAAGTCAATAACAAGTAGAACCGCAGTAAGTAGATTGCCTCCACATACCTACGCTAAATGCGTTACTCCGAGTAATCCGCTAACAAGCCAACAATGAGAGGTTTGTGTATCACCCCTGGAGCCTATTACTGTCTGGAGAGTATCCCCGCCCCTTCTTACGTTGTCCCCAACCCCTGACACCTTGTCGCTCGCGGGAACTCGCAGAGCTAGAGAGCGCTACGGGCCAGATGAGTAATATATTACTGTGACAAGGTTGTAAAACCCCCGGCGGAATAATTTGGTACAATGTGTACACAATGGAAGCGATTACTCTCCCCCGCGACATGATTTTATTTGTGCAGTTATTGCGTCGCCGAAGAGATATTTAAATTTCATTAGGTTTGTTTTACACTTAATTTGTGAGGGGTTGTATTGTATTGGTGGGGTGGAGCTGTGAGCTTTTCAACTTGCCTCGAATTACCCCCGGCGTATTACAATCTCGATTTAGATTATAGATGCCTGCACCAGATAGTCGCGGCGCTTCTATTATCGCTATCTGATCGTTTTTAACATTAGGATTATTTAATGCTTAAAACTAGCTATTAGTGTTACGTTTCATACTTATGTCGGTTTTGTATTACCTACGGATTAGTTACTGTCAATTAGGTTGGAAAACTGATGACAAAGTAACAATTTTTAATTCTTTTACTTAAATATAAGTTTAGAATATTTAAAGAAAATCTACTTTTAAAGATGGTGTTGTTATCTACTCTCCTACATTCACAAAATCATATAAATAGTAATTTGGTACCTATACTATAGGTATTTAAGTTAAAAATACACATGTCTCTAAATCTAAATTTAGGGAAACACTTCATGTCTTTAACTACAACAAACAGTCTCACAAAAGAATTTAAATCTGTACATGACCGGATAGGTGATTCGTTAAAGCTACAATAAATGTAGTAGGTATCATGTTCGGGTATGATAATTCAGCACCAATATAATATCAATTCATTATGAATCCGTTATCAATCCGTTATCCTCACATGTAGGCGTGTTCTAGAGCCAGCGAAATCACTTCGCCAATTCGTTTTCGGTATCATTTTGATACGTTAGTCATTCGATAATAAAGCCCCCCTACTCCCTGCAAGTACGCTGTAAATTGGTTATCGAGCAAGCTGGTAAAGGCGCGTTTATATAGCACCGCGGCTAAGTGAGAATATTTCGCAGACGCAGACTCCATTAGTGGTGCTCGCCGGACTGTCACAATCATTTTTCTTTCCCGCCACCGCTAATTCTCGGCCGCGCTTCGCTGGGCACGAACTAGACTCGAAACTCCTTGGTACTTTCCCATTTCGGACATCCGGTTCTGTAAGCTTTTTAGGATGTCCACGTTGCGATATTAGAGTATCTTAGATCAAATTATCTGATTTATAATTTTCTTTAAATTAATCACTTCAATACATTACACAGGCCATGAACCAAGCGCCGTGCTCATGCGTAGCGCCAAGAGCTTATAAGTTTTATGACATGAGCTGCAAAGTAATCTTCATGCTTCATTTTGAAGAAAATCGCCAAGAAAATATAAATATCGGCTGATTAGATGGAAAAGCCAATATTTATTTTCCGACATTGGATATGGTTCAACAATTGAAAGCTGTTGAGTATGGCAAATTATGGCTGAGACTTGAAAAAACCTGTGTTTTCTAGCTTGTACCAGTGTTGTCGGTTGTCGGCATCTACGTGATATTCTTGGAATGTCTAATATTCTAATACCTAGGGGTCAAAAGATAAACAAAAATAAATGTATGCAGGTAATGTAACTAAATTTATAATATTTTATCGTTTTCCCGTAGTTTTTGTATCTAGGAGCTTGAAAGTCAGTTGTAGAGTTTAATTAAGTAAAAGGATCAAGGGCGGTGGGCCTTATTTCCCAGACTTTTATTACTCGAGAGGGGTTGGTCATTAGCAGGATAAAGCGCCTGCCACCTGATAAAGTGCGTTTTGTTGCTCGCTTACATATTTCTACTCTATATAACCCGATATTTTAACGAAAAGCCATTTATCTGAGCCATACCCGCGAATTTGCCGAATGGTGCTTTCTTAAAGGGGCCCACTGATTAACAGTCCGCCGGACGGTATCGGCCTGTCAGTTAGAACAAAATTTTGACAGTTCCAAACAACTGACAGGCCGATACCGTCCGGCGGACTGTTAATCAGTGGGCCCCTTTATAAACGTAGAGGTGGGGAATTAGACAACTCTAGACACTGTATATAGTGAAAGATAAATATTTCTTAGTTAGTTCTCCTTTCCCACGGCAATAGGCCTGTTGCAAGTAACAAAGAATCATGGAAATAATGGTTTCAACGAAACATATATGTTAATATGATTCTAAAAAATGGCCCAATCTCAGTATAAACTGAAGGATTATTAATATATTCAATAAAATAAAAGTGCAAAATTCTCCAATCGGCCATTTTTACTGAAACGCCAATCAGAAACGTTCTAAACAGTGACGTCATCAATCCATAACATATTTCTTAGAGCAACATAGACAACCTCATTGACCGAAATCTATACGTGGGCACCAAAGAGTTCGAAAGGTGCAAAAAAATGTTATCTCGCCACTAAACATTTATTACGTCCAAAAAATATTATTACACGATATAAAGTAGATATCTATTTGTTATTATTTAAATAAAATGCTAAATAATACGATATTTCAACAACAAACTTTTTTAATTATTTGGCTGAATGGAACTATCATTGCCATGTTGGCTGTCGTAACTAGAAAAAATGAAAAATTAAAAAGTAAAACCGGCGTTCGGTGATTTTCACTCAAAATTTCCATGTATCTAAATAATTCATCTTAAACTGCAACCGTGTGAGAGTTTTTGTGTACAATGAGTTATTGTGATAAATTTTTGTAATGTATTTATCATCCCTAATCGTAATATATGGTGCTGAATTAACAATATCATTCGGATTCAAGGGAAATTCGTAACTGTAAGTATGTAAACAGTATCTACCACCCTACCACCAACTAAATGATGACGTCACAAATGGCATGCGAGGCGTTTTCGCGCGAAGTTTAAACTAGCTATAATAAATTGCAATTATCTATGTTAAATCTTATGAGTATAACTGAAATATAGTGTTTTTCGGAACTAATACAAGTGTACCGACGATATTAAAAGGGTTTTCAAAATTTGTCATCAGGCCTATTCTTAATTTCTTAGGAAATACTTAGTATAGTTAGACCAAGAAAAGTCTGCAGCGATTTTGACAGCCCTCGCAGTGCCAGTGTTATTTTAAACGTCAAACTTCTATGAAATTATGACTTACCTGTAAATAACACTTGCACTGCGTGGGCTATCAAAATCGCTGCAGACTTTTCTTAATCTAAGTCTAGAAACCTCAAATCGAAAAAAATCACCCGTTTTGAAATTTTCAGCAATGACGCAGACAACAGACACTAGGATAACGTAAAAAAAAATTGTCCTTGACATCATGAAAATCATATATGACACTCGGTGATTAAATATTAAGTCTCCTAGGAATAGGTCAAAGTTAAAATTACCCTGTATACCTTGCCTGCCTATTTATGGATTTTATTTCTATTAAGAGTATGATTTGCGTAGTAACTTAAAAATAACACTATTGTTTGCTGTACTGTATGTTTACTGGCCTATGAAGTTAATTCCGCAGTAGCTATAGCTACGTAACGCACACAATGATAAACCATAATTACGAATTAATTATTCATAATTCAGGTATGAATGCCCTAAATAATAAACAATAGTGTTACCATCCCATTATTAACAATTTACGTACCTATTCGCTTGCCTCGCTACCGAAATGATTGATGAGCTTCCACGCTTCCTATTCAATGAGTAATAGAGTGCCACGAACATATGAATTCCTTACCGCGAAACGGTAATACGACAGAGATGACAACTATTATTCCACTGGATACACATTACAAATAACTAAATCCAATGTGTTAATAATTACCTGAATGTAAACCAAAACTGTCTACAATCGTCTGGGCCTCCTAACAGATTGTATACTTACTTATAAAATTTTGTATTCATATTCTGCTTACCTATAGGTATAGAGTATAGGTATTTCGAATATTGGCATTAGGAAAAACTTACGCTTACTATTAATAAGACGTGTAAAGTTTATGTTAAGTACCTACATAATAGACAAGATAAGTTACTATGTGCTTATTTATGAGTTTCGCACTTGGTAATAATGTATCATATTATACCCGTAGAGGCGTAGAATACAACAAAAACCATGAGGGTGCTTGTGTTGTCTTCCAGAAGAATTTTCGAAGCAAAAGGAGCAGAAATCATGTAGCCAAGCGAATCCTATCTAAGTACTACTTAAGTACGCAAATAGCTAGCGAAAATAAAGTTTCCCCCAAGACTATGAGAGTAATAAAGTTGTTTTTATGTGATGGAAGCGCGGATCTAGATTCGCCCCTGATGTGCCCCGGGGCGCAAAATCCCGGGTCGAGGGTAATAAATGCGATTAGACAAATATTTCCTGACGCACGCCACTTTTTCCAAAACTTGGCGAATAAATCAGATCGGCGGTGCGTCGCAGTTTTCGCGTCGTCTTGCCAAATTTATGTACCGTTCGGCCCTTTCGTATGGAGATGTGTCCCGCTATTTACATATAAATACCTCGATTATTTGAATTATTCAATCGAGAGGGGGCGGCTTTGACAAATCACTTCCTCGGGAGATGGCACAAGTCGCAAGGCTCGATGTCGAATTGACATGTGGTGGGATCGCGGTAGCGCTCCATGTGTGCTTACGTGAGCGGCTAACTTCGCCCGCCTACCTTATTATTTGCTTTTCAACTTTATATCCGAATAACAAAATAGCACCGATACAGATGTCAATCTAGCATTTTCGCAACTCGTTCTCAATAGGAGCTGAGCAAGAGTAAATTAAGAAATAAATAAAAGACTTACTGTCTTCCGAATGTCACATAGCTTTGCTTGATGCTTCAGTTCTGTTCTGAACACCTTCAACTTTTCAATATAAAGTTTTATTTTTAAAGTGTATATTTCAATTGAGAGAAGGAGGAGCAGATTTGAGGGAACTGTTCAAATCTTATAGGCACATACATACCGGATGTGTCCTGTAACGAGCAAATAATTAAAACATAGATTATTGTACTCCTCAAGGGTGACAATTTTGATCAACAACCTAAAAATTATGAAGTCTTTTTTTACATCCTATTTTTCATACAAATTAAATATTATCTCATTGTGATTGTCGTTGATTGTCACGCCTTAAACATAATAAAATTCGCAATACTTTGCGTCTTAGAATAAACTTGAATGTGCATTAAAAATCAAAACACAAGTAATTTTTAAATAGTAGCTGAACAAATGTTGGTCAGTAAGTGGAGTTACAACCTACAGTTTAATTTTTTGATCGCATTACAGGCCACAGCCGGTATGTAGTGTAGGAAACGAAGCAAGTTAATTGTTGTATGGAGACCCATGCATTAATTTCTCAGTCGATGAAATTTTGCTTGGTTATTGTATAGTATGAGCCGAAACTAACATATAAATATCCAAAAAAAACTGGCCAAGTGCGAGTCTGACTCGCGTTTCTAGGGTTCCGTACATAATTCCGACTCACGCTTGACTGCACATTTCTAATAGGTTTTCCTGTGTCATCATAGGTAAAGAGCTATTATGTGTATTTTTTTCAAAAATTTAGACCCATTAGTTTCGGAGATACAGGGAGGAATGGTCATTTTTTGGCTATTTGTATTTTCTTAAATAACTTCGAACCTATGTATTTTAAATTATAAAAAAAATATGTCCATCTCTGGGTTACTAATTTACATATGTGTACCAAATTTCAACTTAATTGGTCCAGTAGTTTCCGAGAAAATAGGCTGTGACAAACAGACAGACAGACGCACGAGTGATCCTATAAGGGTTCCGTTTTTTCCTTTTGAGGTACGGAATCATAAAAACATTCCTAAGTTAGGTATGTATCCGTAAAAATACAAATCTGTTTATATATTTAACCGAGTAATTCCTCCGTCCAATTTTTTTTACCAAATAAGTTAATGGTATTTCTGCTGGGAAATTTTTTTTATGTTTCATATATTGTTGCAATACGTTAAGTACATGAATATGTCCGGTGAAGACGAAAGTTTGAACGGAGCATTTTTCCGTAAATAATATTAACGATTTAAGACTTTAGGTATTTACTTAAATACTATTATTATTATTTATTCTTTGGATATTTATACAATACTTTTTATTTTTTGATACTTTATCATATTGTAAAGTTTTTTCTGGCAGAGGAATTACTGCGGGGTCCACTACCTTTATTTACTACACTAATATATTTAGAGATTTTTGGATTTCATCATATATAATTTTATTTTCACTTCTCATGCTCAAAAAGTGCACCTTTATGTCGTGCGTAGACGACATAAAATCGCATTTTATGCTCTAGATATAAAAGTAAAATTTTCTTCTAAGACTAAGGTAACCGGTCTCAACAGCCAAACAGTTAAAACATATTGCACAATTTTACTGAGCAATAAAATTGTGTAGATGTCAAAACTTGTTATATTATTTTATTTTTGCTACAATTTATTAGAAATCCGTATTTTCTGTCATTAAATTTAGTAAATCACATAAAATAGGAGTCGATTATCGTTAAAAAATGCTCCGAAATGTTTGACTTGGCAGAAAACCAAGCGTCTGAAACTCTGATCACATGTTGAAAATTAAAAAAAAAAAATAACGAGTTAGTTGGCGGGAATTGGTTATGTATTATGTTCATACATCGGATTCTAGGGGGCAAGTTGTATGACGGATAGGGATCCCGTCATACAATTAGCAGACTCAGGAGCAAACTTATCAACTATAAAACGCCATGGGGGATGGAGGTCGGACCAGGTAGCCGAAGGATACATAGAGGAGTCAGTGGAAAATCAATCAAAAATAACAGCACGGAACATATTCATTTAATTTCTAATGAGCCGCAGCCGGGTACAGTCACCTGCAATAATATGTGCCTCTTCGAAGGCCGCAAAAATATGTGACACGCTCTTATGGCTCTACAAACAAGATCGTGTCAGATATTTTAGCGGCCTTCGTTGTGTAACATATTCTCGCTGGTGACTGTACATCGGGTGTTAAAAATACCGGATTTTTACAATCACAACCCGCCAATGAAAGTCCCGTACGATCGCAAACGTCTTCATCCTCTTCGATTCATAACATACCTTCATCTCAAATTAACACGGTAAATATGCCAGGAAAGACAATTTCTTTCAATATTTCCAATTGTACAAATTTTACTTTAAAGTTTAATTAAATACTCTTTTATACCTACATAAAAAGTATTTTATTTTCCTCGCAATCGAAGTGAAAAGCAGAGTGTACAACAAGGGCATAAATGTCCATTTTTACCCTCGTCTACTATTTTGGTCTTCTCTTCGCTTAGACCAAAAAATTGCCTCGGGTAAAAATGGGTCACTTTATGTCCTTGTTGTACAATCTACTATTTACCCTTTTGGAGTCGGTTTTCAGTAAATAAGTAAATTTTTAATACCCGAGCAAACGAAGAGTTAAAAATTTGAGCACTATGAGGCTTTAAAAAAATACGTAGGTATGTGTTTTTTTCAAAACGCAATTTTTTTACTGCACTAACGAAAGTAAAATACTAATTGTAAAAAATTAGATATCAATTTTAAATTAACGCTATTAAATATTTATCATTCAAAATCACTACTACGACGAGTATAAACTAAATTCCACCAGCCAACATGAGGAAACAACTCAACATTTGCATGCAATTACTTTGCCACTCATGTGGATAAAATGCAACCTTCTAATCAGTTTTTGAAGAATAAAGAGAGCTTTTAAATACGAACATATGACGAAAATAATGATTCACATTCAATCATAAATCATAAAACGAGGCTAGGCGTAGTTAATTAGTTTTACATCCTCATTTGAGGAACTTTAATTCCCGCTTGGATTAGGATTTACCTACCTACTCTTTCACTTGCATATGAGCAAAACGAATAGTAAAAGCAACTATTTACAAAGCACTGGGCGTAGGTAGGTAGTTTCCCCGCATTTTTATGTCCTCTCACGTGCCATTTAGTCCGGGAAATAGAAGTTTTTGTATGGAAATCGGACGCACTAAACCCCCGAGCTCTGGGCGGGCTTTCCGCCTATTGTTGTTATGTAACAGCCACATAAAACTTTATCATTCTCATATAAAACCAAATTGGTTGTTTTTGGTCTATTTGTCTAGGTGCTGGCTACCGACAATGCTACGTTTAAGTTTGAAAAAGTTTTCGATTAGAACATCGATCGTAGGAATTCTAGATTGTACCAAATACACGTAGGTAAAGATGCTGGGTGTCATAGCTTGCTTGAATATGGGTCTGTTTTTACATTTATTATAGTTTTAAGTGTGAGTAGGTATATTCATTAGTATTTGGCAAAGAGAGCCGCAATAAACATAGGTGGATGGTAGATGTTCCGAATCTGGTTTACCCAAGCGTTCGACTCCCCTATACGGATAGTAAGACTCATGAATTATGAGATTGTGAAACGCTGAAGCGCCCTCTACTTCAGTTGTCAAATTTCCGACTACAAGATTAGACAATACTTTACATATTTTATTCAATTGTAACTGGTTCGCCTATCTATGGCGAAGGCGTCGCGAATACGCGTACTCAGTGGGCAAGGGCAGCCGCTAGCCGTTCACATCAGATAACGTTTGATATGCTAATGGTGGCAGCAAATGCTCGTGTAATGAGCGCGACGGTTTAGCGCCCGCCGATACCATTGTGTATTAGTGGCGAGACCGCTTCTTGTTAGGTCAATTATTATATTTTATTATTTAGTGCTCTTGGGTCAACCAACTTATTTTTTGCTGTTCTTTAGGTAAACTAGGGGATAACAATTACAAAGATTGTTAGAGAAAATGCTGCAACCATGCTGCAACACGTACTTTTTACATGATTAAGTAGGTATACAAAATATACCAAAAATGCAGGTTTAACGTGATCAAATTTCATACAATGACAATTTTAAACTGTGACCTAGGCGACGTAATCGGCGACAGGTGCACCGTTGTTCACCCTTTTACTAGCAGAGGGAACATATTTGAAAACCAATACAAAAAAAATAATACGATCCCGATAACCCGCAGAGACGGCAAAATTTACCGTTAAACTATACTACTAGGATACCTAGGTCAATTTAAAAACAAACGGACTGCAAGAGGTACACATAATAGAAGAGACTAGAAGGTACAGATTTTTTTCCATCTGTGGGTTTTTAATACTTTTGACCTCATTGGTGTAACAACCTAACATGTCAGAGATGTCGCACTGGACTTGTAGCATGTAGCTGGTTTAAATGGGCTTCTGGCTGCAAACAGGAGCCCTCTCCACACACGCGATTGCAACGGCCGTGTACTCGTGTTAGGGTCGAGTAAAATTTGCGGATTAAGATGTTATCGCAAAGAACTTGACGCTCGCGCAACCGCGATCGCCATCATCAGTCGCTAATGCCCGCTAATGCCGCCATTGTTCGAGCGCTGATGTATCGAGTGCGTATTGTTCACTGCAACCGCCGGTTTTCAAGTATTAAGCATATAGGTACCTACTTGAAAAAAGCACTGGGTTAAATATCTGCTAAGTTAGTGTGAGGCCGTGTTTTCCAAGTTAATAGCGCCAACACAAGCATATATTATAGGGTGTTAGGTTGCATATAGAAATTAAGCGATCTATCTTGCGCTTTAATTCAACATTCGTTTGTAATAGGTAGTAGGTATAGTCATTATTTTTGTAATCATGAGATCATGACTTTGTTCTCATTTTTTGTTTCAACTTCTGATGCATGGGTTGCGCTCTACATGATAAGTAATTTGATGTAAAATGTGTTAAATTGGTGTAAATGGGTCAAACAGATCACTGTGTTATGTCTTTCCTGTAGACATACACAAGAGTTAAGGGCTATAAAGGTTAATTTTCTTATTTAACCCTTATCCACGTGAAAAGGTCCTCCTTTTACTTAAAGAACTATGATAAAATCATTACTTACATGCCCACAAGCTGTTAACTATTGCCCACAGGAGAGAAAAATGTACTGTTCGCGATAACACCCTAGTTTTCTCTCCTGTGGGCAATAGTTAACAGCTTGTGGGCATGTAAGTAATGATTTTATCATAGTTCTTTAAGTAAAAGGAGGACCTTTTCACGTGGATAAGGGTTAAATAAGAAAATTAACCTTTATAGCCCTTAATTCTTGTGTATGTCTACAGGAAAGACATAACACAGTGATCTGTTTGACCCAAATTCATATTCTTCAAACGATAAGTACCTATTACTGGAAGTAATTATTCAAACATAAGTAAATTTTAAAATTTTATTTAATGTTGTTAAACTAATTAATGTTGTTAAAATAATTTATAGATACAGCAAGGATTTCATATCGTTATTATGAAGAAGGAGGCTTCGTTGACATAGGAATGAAGGCATGACACAATGTAGACAACATTCCCGAAACACAGCCCTAATTCCTAAACGACCCTAAAGTGCACTTTAAATATTGAGACGGTTTCTGATCGCATCGGCTATCGATCGCTGCCGAATCTCTCCGGCCACTTTTCCACCCTCTCTAAAGTAAATCGCATTTACAACGTTTCAGCCTCGCTAACATGTTAAAACAGAACTAATGGACATTCGCTCCAGTCTCAGCCCGCAGGAGACGAATAATACAAGTAAAATGGTCCCATCTCCACGCTTCATTAATTTTATTGCCCTGAGGCGCTCGGAGTCGGAGGCTGCCGTGCCGCCGGCGAAAACAGGGCATTATTCCATGCTGCCAGCGACTTAAATTAAATAAACATAAACCATTATGGCTATTTGGGAATGCACTTGCTTCTTTGTCTATTCGACAACTGTCAACATTTTGGCACGGCGGTAATCCTTTACAATGGCTGCTTTACATGAACATGTAGATGTAGGATAGCGGCACAATGCGCTAATGTAATGGAGATATTAGCGCGAGAGCGTAGCGGAATAATTCAGACATGGGTTTTTTGTCTGCGCGTCACACAATGGGATTATTCGCCATAGATCATTGCTTATTATAAGTAGCAACGGAGGGTGCGTAACATGAAAACTAAATTTGGTTTATCGGCTATTATGGAAAGTAGGTGTTAATCTTGAAACAGTAATTTATTATACGATCGTGACTTCCTCGTTTTGAATGAGGTTTCATGGTTTAGGTGGAGTGGGGTTGCATTTGTTTCGCAATTATTAGCCCTTTCAGCCCACTGAGTACCTACGCGGCTAAGCCGGGTAAGTAGCGTTAAATAAACTACTAAATGTCTACCTAATTGATAGGTTTAGTTTTATTAATCTCGTCACATCGTCAGTTTTTGTCAATAGTTAGCAATGTTAGCATTGTTAACCATAAAACTTAGGAAGGTTTATAATGTTAAAAACATTGGATAATTACCTAACCATGATCCTTAAAGGTTCTGTTTAACATATTTTATACAACTCGTATTAAAACCGTATTCGAAACACAATTGTTTTTTGATGTGAAATTTATATACGGAGATTGTTCAGACTGTAAAGTTAAATAAAGACAAAAATACAAGTAGCAAACAAACAAAAGATAATAAATGAGTAAGTGGAGGTTAGGTGGCCGTAACCTCTTAAGTCACGAGCCGTGGTCGGCTTCAACAATGCCCTCAACACAGGGGACACAGGCACAGCCCACCAGTCGGTATTACAACTTTGGCTAGTTAGGTCATACACAGATTTAAAAAGATAAGTTGTCACTCCCGGAGACGATAGTTAACAGCATATTTCATTTTTCACATTTCACAGCGATTGGGTGCACTTGCCAGTGCACCCAATCGCTGTGAAATATTTTATTTCTTCTGAGCTGTTAACACCTAGGTAGGTAAATTAAATAAGCAATTTTGAAAGAGAAGTTCAATGACACGTGAAAGGGAGAGCATAAATTATATATTAAGAAAATTAGAGTTTACAGGGTTATCTTTGAGAAGAATGTATTAAACACGATTGACATCTTTTAGATATGGTTACCTGGAAAGATTGAATACCTACTGTTCGGTACTGAAATTTTCTCTTCCCTTTCCCAGAATGCCCTTAACTACTAATGTTTACTCTACTCGGCGCGACAAAGGGCCGGAACTATTGTTTGTTGGAAAAGCTTTATTCGGCGTCCCTCGCCGCTTGCGCCAACAATAGGTTAACCAACTTAAAATATATCACACCACGTTGGCGCAGTGTGAATCTAAATGTTTTCCAACTGTTTGTTTTCACAATAGTGCAAATAAACGTCAATATTTTTTTGTACATAGGTAATGTAATTAATTATTTTTTTATATTTGCTCAAACCGCTGCAGGTATGTGAAAATGTACGTAACATTTATCTAAGAAAACCATTGTTTGTGGTTTACTAGAGACGACGTTTTTAGAATTGATTGGGTTTTTAGTAAGCTCTTCTAATTTGCTTCGTGATTATCCCATAAAACTGTGATCATAAACACCGTCAGTATCTTACTTACGTAGCTATGTAAGCGAGTAGGTAGTTAATATATTACATAACAATTATGTCATGTTAATATTATATGACAAATGTAAGTAGGTACCTAATGGTAAAAACCAGAAAAAAAGTGTCTTATCCACACAAGTCCAACCTAGGGCGGGGGCGCTGGAGAGTTGAAAATTATCCTTTTCACGAACGACCTTAAGCATAATAGAGAAAGCACTTAAGCCATTTTCTCCGCCTTTGAGTGGCCTAAGTGCGCCCGTTTGCCGCGGCCACGTCTCTTGAGCTAGAAAATCAGCCATTACAGTCGAATAGGCGTCATGAGCGGGACCGATCCCGGCCGGCCTAATGTGCTGCTGGGCGGCGCTTACAGCAATTAGGCTACATGCGAGCAAATGGATTGTGCATTACTGACGACAAGGATTGATTTATTGGTCGCAAGGGTCACCACATCCGAATGTAACTTCGCGCTCATTCAATTACGGTTTGCATTATAAATCGCAAACTGGCCAGGTGGCTGAAATACAGTTATTTGTTCAAACAATCGGCCCGGTAGACGACAATATGTACCTACTTTAGTATTAATACGACGCGATGATGGTGACCCCGCAATGATTGCTTATTCCCGTGTATCGTGTGTCCTTGCATCGAACGAATGACAATACGAATAATAGGTATACCTACTGAAGATTCCCGATTCTTTTCCAATTTTCCAATGGCTGTCATGAAAGCCGTTAAGCGCTGTTATCCAGGTGTCACGCAATCGAATCGCCGATTCTGTAGGTACCTAATTGTTTTGATGGACTAGCGTAACATATAGTATAGGAATAGCAAGTAAAGCAATGTTTTTTAAAGCAAAATAGAAAGGCAAAGTACCTACCTAATATGATTTTCGTATTCTGCAGAGTCAGAGGTCTTTACGTTATCATCTCAATATTCCTTTATGCAAAGATGATATGTCAGCGGCTGGGTAAGCGTGCCGACCTATGAATAATAAATGTGCCGAGTTGGCCGATTGGGGAAATTGAATTTTATAGTTCGTAACACATTGGAGGACAGATGTCACAAAATGGCCGCGCCGGCGGCGGGAGCCGTAATCGAAATGTCAAATAGAAATCAAAATTAGGTCGATTGTAGTGTTAATAATTAAATAATGACGGAGTGGGGCATGTGTGCGCATCATTAGAGGGGGGACTGGCGGCTCCGGCCCGAGGTGTGAGCCTCATTGTGATTAACAGAGTTACTTCTGTTTGGGTGGACGATTATTGGTCCATTAACCAGAGTACACAATAGATGGCTTTCCATTAAATTATTGAAAAGCATTCAAATGTCAGTGCGGCACCGATACGTAGGTCGCTCACGCGACACGTTTATTGCATGTACATGGTCGGTATTCGAAATTAATTGCTTTGATAGGTGTCTATTTTAAAAGCAACAACCCGACATGGCGGTCACGTATTAAATGCCATTTCGTTAAACCATAGGTTTGTATACACTTTTATATAATTATAAACAAGTAAAAATATGTATTAGTTATAGGTACAGTCGCCATCAGATATATCGGAGCGGCCAAGGTGTTCACAATATCGGAACACGCGCTCTAACGCCCTGACAATAGAGGCGTGTTCCGATATTTGTGAGCACCTTGGCCGCTCCGATATATCTGATGGCGACTGTACCTATAATTAGTAAGCCTCCTATTTTTATCCATTGCAGTGATGGCACTGCAATGCATAAAAATAGGAGGCTTAATCGTAGGTACAGTCAGCGTCATATAGTAGGTAGCATCCAAAGTATTCAAATAGTTCGGTACACCATACAATAGTCTTACAAATTACCTAGAACACAGTACCTACCGTCGCGTTAGTATATTCGGACTATAGACCAGGTACCACATAGGTAGTTACTTATTTTTTGAAAAAATTACAATTATAAAGTTACTAGTCTCAATATTGTTTACCATAGATGAGCAATGTCATTCATTGTTTTAATAATTTGTGTAACTAAGTACCTACATTTGTTCCAAAAACAATCTTCAAAAGTTTAATGTTATTAAGATAGGTATCATATCACGTTAATAATTCGATTTGGCCTTCGAGTGATGTATTACCGTTAATTGATTCCCCCTAAGCGAAACTCCCTGAGCGGTTCTGAATTAGATAAATTCGCGCTATCCGTTTACATCATTAAATTTTATTAGTGGCAACACAATAGCGTCGTCGGGAGACACTTTTCCGTCCCCCACCAATCCGCATTTCCTTTTGCCGCGAATTAAGCAGGCTATTAAGTCGGCTTTCAGACGTATGACGAATCATTATTGCGGGCAACAATAGTTTCTCTCTTTTGTACTTAAGTGATACGCGATGAATAACCTGAGTGGACCGAAATTGTTGGGTGCTTAGTCATCAGAACTCTGATGGCGTCGATTTTCAAAGACAGAACGTAGCATTATGGCGGTGCTTTTCGAATTTTTAGATCTAGGCGCAGTTAATAGGTACCTAAGATATATCATTATTTGTACTCTCTTTTCTTCATCGAGCAAAGCTCGGAAAACATAAAAACTCAAAAATGCGCGTTTCCCAGAGATAAGACCCTAATAGCTAGATCGATTTTTCGCCCCCAAAAACCCCCGTATAGCAAATTTCATCGAATTCGTTAGAGCCGTTTCCGAGATCCCCTAAATATACAAATATATATACGAGAATTGCTCGTTTAAAGGTATAAGATTATAACTATGTTCATACTAGGTAATATTTCGTTTAATTATTAACAGTCTAAACGTATAACTAATATGCACATAATACCTAATTGGACCGCTTCTCCGCGCGGCCCAGGTGTTCAGAGTGATCTGCACAGGCTCTTAGGTTATTACATTGTGTTCAGATTATTTTGTACACCTTGCCTGCTTTTCTACTTCTGCTGCTGGCTGCGCACATGTACCCATGTTTCATTACATTACTCTTCAGGTACTTTTAAAGTTTAAGTAGCCCAGACAAACAGACAATATATAGCTGTGAGAGTTAATACTATTAAGTAAGACAATTTACGACCAATCAAACATTACATACAAATTTTAAACAATCAACTAGTGTCAGATTCCGATCTGTCCACAGCAATCATTTTTCGATTAATAGAATTCAATCTTAACGCTCTTTCGTATAGGTTGCGCCATCTAATAGATAGATGGCGTGCATGCCGGTTATTAGTGTTGCCAGAGTCATAATCTGTCATAAATGTCAAGCCGGCGCGGCGATGCAGCGCTATTATTTGTAATATCGTCGTTTCAATTCCAAACCTAAACAAGTGGTTCTCTATCAACCATTGTTGCTGAAAGTGTCACGCAATCAGAACTAATTTGGAATATTAACTCCGAGGGACAACGTCGTTCCGTCCGGCATAGTTGAGTAATTGACTTATTACGTGGAAGAATCTTGATACTTAATGACCGAAAATTGTATTCATTTGAAACGCCGAAATGATAAAGAGACACATTTTATAATTGTATTTGGTATCTATATTAAAAATAAGGTAAATATAAGTATTCTTTTTAGATTAACGGCCCTACCTCTTGAGCTTATTGCAGGAGTTCCCAACCAAGGGAAATAGATTCTGATATCGGTACGTTATGCTTTAGAAATACTGTAGGGGGCTCGACGCAAGAAGCCGCTGGCTCATGCTATGATGAGCATTACTCCCTTATGACAGGAATGCCGTCGAGTTTGGTGATCTGCTGAAGGCGGTTGCAGGCTTGGGTTCGCCAGGTATCCACGTCGGGCTGACTGTCACATAGAGGATTTCCACTCAACACCAAGTCTATCAAGGCTGGGCACTCCTAATGGAATAACATTAACTTAGTAAGCGGCGAATACATTTTATATTTTTCACCACACCAGCTTGGAAAGGCTTACTTTGCACTGCAAAAACGGATAGCAAAGTTGCACTTTGCTATCAGTAATTCACATGTGAGGGAAAGTAATCAAATGCAAATTCTGGTAGAATTGACTTTTAAATGATGATTTTGGGTGATAAATATTTAATAACATTCATTTGAATTTGATTTGGTTTGATTTTGTTTGATATTTTACATTTAATATTTGCTTCGGGTTGGTGTGGTGAAAATTTGTATGTTTCATTCGGGGGCAAATTTTGTTTAACCCTCGTGCTTTGAAACCCTCGCAACGCTCAAGATTCCATTTTTCGAACCACTCGCTGCGCTCGTTTAAACAACAACTTTGCCCCCTTGTAAAACAAATAACTATTGTTGAGGCTGAGCGGAAACGGTATGGAACTTATACCTACAACGTGTCTTTAGTCTCTGGAAAAACCTTGTATATATGAATAAGTTGGAATTACATTTGGTTCAACATTTAGATGTAGGTAATAAGGTACCTACATCATATTATCAGATGTTATGTGACTCTTTGTAAACCTTTAAATTTAGGAATGGTCTTTATGACGATTTTGAGGTTGCACCAATCGCGCATGGTTGTGTATTCTATCTCACATAGTAAACTCGCAGAGCAGGCTAAACTTTTTCCCATTTTAGGGACGGAACCCTAAAAACAATGATAACGTATAAGTACACCGTGGGCCTACTAAGCCCGACAGATTATAGGTGTATTATTGACCGCATTTAGAGACCAAAATTTCGTACAAAGTTTCCTGAAATCGATCTTGTTTTAGAGATAATGACAATTTATGAGAAAATTTGTTTGTGTTATAACTTAGTCAAAAACGCCTTTTTAGCTGTGACGCAACCACTACGTGACTTGTTTTAGACAGACATTAAAGTTTTAAAGGAAACTCACAATTTTTTATCTATAAATAAAAAAAATACTTATTCGTTTTAATGTTTTTTACTTCGCCAAGATGTATTAAAGAAATAAAGTATAGTGCACAGAAAACGCAAAAAAAAATATTATGCCTATTTTGACCCAAATTCTTAACATTTTTTGCTCCTTATGACCTCAGGAAATGCGTGGTAAAATCTGTCGGGTTTAATTGGCCCACGGTGTATAATACACATACCTGCAAACGGTTAAATTCAGTCCATTCCTTGATCAGCGCGTTTGACAAATAGAACACACGTAATTTCTTCATTGCTCCTATGCCTTTCAGCTTGTCTATGGGATTGTAGCTCATCCACAGCTCTTCCAGTGAATCGCCGACTGTCTCCTTCAAATTGTCATATTATACATTAATCATCCAACTATTATATATCCCTCTAGAGTCTAGAGCTTACGCCATCTAACGCGTACTTAAGTGCGTGGTGTAGACTCGCCTAGACTGTAGCCCCAACATGTAAATCTTATCTTGACATTAAATTGGCAAAAAAACATCAAAGACTATTCTACCATAGTTCATGTTCGATTTTGGTTTAAAAAATATGCAAATGATGGTTGATGGTGATGTTAATGCATAACCCTCCGAGTGGTATGATCTGGGAGCCGGACCGGACCCCACGGCAAGTGGCAGGGATCCGGAAGCCTGATCTGATATAACAAGCCTTTGAGTAGCAGCGCCACAGATTACACGGCAGGATAACTGGGCACGGCCATTTTGGAAAGTATAGTGGCGGGGCCTCCACGGGTGGTCATTGTGGTGGACACTGCCAATATCAATATCAAATAGGTACCTACACTTGTGCGAGAAAATTAAATGTTAATAACGTACAATTCCTGTCAAAGATTTAATGTTGTTCCTGCCCAAGGACAGTATCTTCAAACTCTTCATGCCTGCGATTCCAACTATTTTGTCGATCATATTGGACGATAAACTCAGTTTCCTGGAAACAACATTAACGTTTTAAATACAGGGTGGCTATAACACGATTGATTGTTAACTGGAACTGGAAAACTACTTTTCCATGGAATATTATTTTTTAATGCGATACGATGAAGTGATCACATTTATGCTAGCTTTATTACAGCTAACCTAGCGTTTAATGCTAAGTGAGCATACCTATTCAAACATACACCTGAAGATATAAGAGACCTTAAGGATTTGGAGAAGTCAATCGTTTGTAATTAGTTTAGGGCAGTGTATCATAATACGAGCGTTGTAGTTAATAATGAGGTGGAGGACGAGCCACACTCCCCGTTGTCCAGTTACTGTTAGGTATAGGTACAAACATTCAAAAAGGTTCTTATGTTTCTAATATAAGGTACCATATTATAGTGAGGACAGATACTTATCTATAATAGGTATGATTGATTTGCATTTGATATGAATTCTGGTAAACTTTCTGTGACAAAGAATTGCTCGTTTTTGCCAGGAAAAGGTTTTAGGTACTATACTAATGTCACTATAAACACATAATTTAATACCTATGTACCTATAGGTACCTATCTCGAAATGGTCACCCTGTCAGTCCCCAAAAATAAACGACCTTTGCATTACTAATTCGTTGGTCAAACGACACAACATTAAAACATTATCTTATCCGAATTCAGTCTTATTCGAAAATCTAGAAAATCATTAAATCATAGAGAACGTTAAAATTCTTCCCTACCTAATTATAAGGGAAAAAACTCATAGCTGTGTCCACACTTGCGTCCAACTAAAAGTGGTAACAGACTATCGCACCGGACCTCGACCTTGGTGCGGTGCGGCGCATTTATCAAAGTTCTATGAAATTATGATGTATAAATAACACTTGCACTGCGTGGGCTATCAAAATCGCTGCAGACTTTTCTTGGTCTAAACTCTAGTATGTAAGATTCCATCGCACATAATTATTATTAATAGCGGTACGGTGGGCATGCACGTCGCACCAATTGACAGGTAAACATAATACTGGTGCGCTCCGCACCAATTTCCCTAGTGTATGTAAGCTGCATCGCACCGTTTGACAGCTGTCATTTTCAAATTATGACAGTGGAATAATAATACTGGTGCGCTCCGTACCAATTTCCCTAGTGTGTAAGCTCCATCGCACCGATTGACAGCTGTCATTTTCAAATTATGACTGTGGACGGCAATGTAGCCAGTCGATGAAATAACAAAAGCAGTGCTTTAAAAGGCACAGATTTTTTAAGATTTTCATGGAAAAAGGTGCATTATATTACCTCACGCCCTTCATCTACCTCTAAAAAAGCGGAACCACATTAATTTAAATTGAATCTTAAAGGATTCCATTGCAAAAATTCGTAGAAAAACACGGAAATATGGGACACTTGGCAACACTGGCGCACGGCAGTCTGTAAAGCCCCCCATTCACACTCCTACCTTGTAGTCCGCCTCGCAGGACTACGGAGCAAGAAATAGCTCACACTCGGTACTGGGCTATAACCGCGAAAATCGAAGTTCGCAAATTGAGGGCATTTTTCTCTGTCACTCTTATTACGCCTTCCTTGGAGTAAAAGAGAAAGATCCCCGCAATTTGCGAATATCGGTTTTCGCGGTAGCCCCTCTGTTTGCCGTCCATCATCAGTACTGCTTCGTTTCTCACAAGTGTCGGTCTACTTACTCTTGAAAATGTTACGTGCAATTAAAAAAAAGAAAATAGCTCTTTTGCTATGTATTTTCTTGTTATTGGATAAAAATAAAAAAGATTGTGGGAAAAGAAACTGCTAAAAATTCGCCAGAGAGCGTCATATTTCTTAAGTATTGGTAATAATTGTTGCAATGCCTATTCCTCCATTGTTTGTTGGAGTGATTGGGTGATTTTTGGTCCCACAAACAGCGATTTTCTTTATAAAATTCAAAAAAATGGCGCGCACTGTTGTCATACGTCAAACACGGTAGTCCGCAACGTAGGACGACAACCCACACACAATCCTATGCGGCGGATTACAGCGGTGGGCGGGGCCTGCAGGATTTGTAGGACCCAAAAGGCATCCTACTTGGGTGTTGTAGTCCGCGACCCCCATACACAAGGATGCCTCTTGGGTCCTACAAATCCTGCAAGCCCCGCCCTGGCCCTCAGGTTAAACTGACTCGCAAGCGACTAGCGATGAGAGAGCTCCGTCCATTTTCTCGATGGGTGGCCACTGGAACTGGAGTTCTATCACCGTGGCTTCTGCGGCCACTTGTTCCTTCGCCTTCTCCCACCGCGCGATGGCTTCCTTACATGTAGTCGGTTTCAAAGCCATTTTCAGGGCTTAACTGAAATAAAGGAGATCTACTTAATTACTTGTGAATTACACGCAAATTGTTATCAAATGATAGCAGATTAGCCGTATAGTAAAGTTTAGCTTAACTTTCGTAAAAGTAGAAATCTATTAGTAATAAATAAGTAGTTATGTTTGACAATCTACGAATGACGTTTTTTAATAAACGATGAAACCTCTTTTGAATTTTTACTCGTTAATTTCATGTTTAGGTATTTGTTTATGTGTAGTATAAGAATTTGAACCAAAAGTCTATTGAAATTTATTATCATTTTAATGTAAAAATACTATTAAAATAGTGGTTGTATACAATATCAGTGATATTATATCACTTAGCACAAGAATAGAAATATGTAAATAAAGTATAAGAATAAGTAGGTAAATATGCCAACATCTTTCCCTTCTTGACAGATAAACCGATTCGAATTTTAAAATTACACACCTATAAAAACTTCACATTGACCGTGCAGTACGAACTGCTTAGTGCAATAGTACTTTGTGTTACAAGGGATCAAAACTTCGAGCAACACCGGCTTCCGACACATCGGAAGGGAGGGGCCCTAGAGATATCTCACCGTACAAATCTTTCTGCCATTTTTCGCGGGGGGAAAGATGCACACAGTCGCACTTCTCACACACTTACATACAAAATCCAATCTGTAATGACGACACAAATACATAGAAAATGACACACGTCAAAGACAAATCTTGCAAACCTCGATCTTTTTTGTGTACGGACGAGTGACAAGTGTCACAACACGCACACTAACACATTTTCGTTGAAGTATGTTATTGTATTCTGAGAGATGAGAAGTCGGATTTGTCGCTCGACCGATCCGCAATTTGTACTGAGCGAGCAAAATCGATAAATCCAACAATTACATGAGACTAAAATATAATAATTGTGTTTGAATGTAATTAAACGTATGATATGTAAAAAAAATATTACATGTGAAATGTAACACTTTCTTTTTGTAAATTTGATGTCCCCGACCTCTTTTTATAATAAAAAACCGAGCAAACAGGCATTTTTGTGCAGCAGTGTTCACGCGCGCGTCTGGACTCGGTCTAGTGAAAAATCCAAGTGCAACTAGTTTTATTACCCGCGCTAGATTAGATTGACGCGCTAATCTTGTACCTCGGCAGAGGGGAAATAGTGCGAATGCCGCCTCCCTTCCGTGTTGCTCGAAGGATCAAAATGATATATTTCTGTCAAGGGCGTACATTGAATCCTGAATGAAGCGATGGATTCTACAATAGAATCCCGAACGTAGTGAGGGATTCTAAAGTAGAATCCTGAGCGTAATGAGGGATTCAAGAGTTAACGCCCAAGACGAAATAATTTTGATACCGTGTGACACATACTGCTTTTCACATCAACTATGAGGAAAATAAAAAAATCTCAGTGTTGATACTAGTGTTGCCACTTTTTAATTTCTAGTCTTTTTTGCCAGGCTGTACATACGATGTTCATAGTTAATTATTTAAGTATATTAATATTTTATACTGGCAATGAAATGTCCTTGAACAGAAAAGTGCCACTTTGATCCCTCCTAGCAGGGAAGAAAAATCCATTTTCTGATTAGGTGATGTGAAAAATAGTATTTCGAGTCATACCTTGATCTCTCGAATTCAACCTTATTTTGAATATGTTGAAATTACAATTGAATGTAACGATGTGGGTGCTTTTGGTAGGGAAGCGGCGTAGATCTTAGGAGGGTTTTCCCGGATTGGGGTCGTCCCAGGGTCGGCCCGGTCGCGAAATCACGTCGCGCCCTCGCGCCTCCGGTCGTCCTCTGTGTTTGTTCAGTGAATTTCAAGTGCACTGATTTTGCGGTCGCTACTTTTAGGGCCTAACATATGAGTAGGGTTTTGAGGATCAAAGTTATGACTTCGTTATGGACGTTTTGCGATGGATAAGATTGTTGCCTCAGATTTCTGTTGTGTGGTGTGCATCGATATTCAAGTACCTAGGTCATTTTCTGTGGTTGACGTCTAAGTCGTTCCAAAAGTTTACCAGGACAGATCGCAATTTAGGGCCGATACAGAAGAACTGCAACCCGACTGCAATTTTATGGGAACTGCACGGCAACTGCAACGTTGGCATGCAGTTCCCATACAAGTTGCAGTCGGGTTCTCGGATTGCAGTCCGACTGTACCAGCCCTTAGTGATAAGTTAATAACATTGCAAGCCGCCCACCGTAGTTTTTTTAAATTAAAGTTTAAGTTTCGTTTACCTAAATTCAAACGTTTCGTATTTACTTAATTATATTTTATACCCTTATAGGCGAAGGCAACGACAGTTTTATTTTGAGCTGCTTACATATATGAGGATGCCATTAAATTATCCGTAAAGGTCATTATTTACTTTCCGCTAGGAACTTAGTGCAGCAGCTTTAGCATGAGTATTGTAAGGATTAATCGCATGATCGATTTCCTCCAAATCCTTTCTATTTACCGACATGGGGCTAGAGGGCAAACATGGTTTTTAAGCTACAAATATTTATTCCACCCTACGGCCCTAAAAAGCGAACATTGCAGCGGCACGCGGCGACACGTGATCCTTTTCGAATTCTCATTCACGGAACGTTTCGCAGCCAGTGAATCTTCACCCTCCGTGTTATAAAAACAACTGACATACCTACTTACTTTACTCTTTTAAACTTAGTTAATGTACACTGTCTACATTTTATTGATTTCAGTTAGCCACAATATTATGCTCGGCCACTAATGTTGCTGGCGTTGCTGGACGTTTACATTACAGCACTGCACAGGACGTAATTTAGGGAAATATGGATCCAATCCACAAAAATATATCAATAGAATTTGGACTTTCTGTCAAAAATAAAAGTAACTAAGTAATTCATAATGACACATTTTAAAGGATGGATCCTCTTCGACCTTTTAAATATTATTCTAAACAAATTTGAATCAAATCGATAAGTAATCATAAACGTTTATTGCAAGTATGGTATTACAAGATGTTATTATACATAATAATAACTTCCTCCATCATCAGCTTGTAGGGTCATTATCATTATCCCAATCTTCATACTACTTCATAGCGTTTCAATTGTCTTGATAGCGCCATTCAGGATTTTTATTATATGGGACAGCGCAATCTAGCGTGCGATTCGTAAACAAATTCTGAAGTATGAGTCGGAAGTCTTTATCCTAAGAAAAATCTTGATAGCGTGATTCAGGGTTTTTAACAACAGGGAACAGCGCCATCTAGCGTGTTATTCGTGAACTAAACGTAATTTGCACGAGTCTTGGGCCATTATCGTAAGAAAAATCTTGATAGCGCGATTCGCGATTTTTCACTAAACGGAACTGGGTCATCTAGATAAGATAACTATTGTCTTAAATCTGTACCTATGACAAGATAATGCTACGAGGACTAGAATATGACCACATGACTATAGTGAGTATAGTATCCCCAGTATCCCATAGTAAAATTCCGTTCGTTCGCGTTCGTCCCTATAATTACCTCTCTATCGCTCGTAGAGTGACAGTGACAGAGTCTTCGAGCAACACCGGCTTCCGACACATCGGAAGGGAGGGGCCCAAGCGATATCTCACCGTACAAATCTTTCTGCCATTTTTCGCGGGGGAAAGGTGCACACAGTCGCACTTCTCACACACGGACATACAAAATCCAATCTGTAATGACGACACAAATACATAGAAAATGACACACGTCAAAGACAAATCTTGCAAACCTCGATCTCTTTTTGTGTACGGACGAGTGACAAGTGTCACAACACGCACACTAACACATTTTCGTTCAAGTATGTCATTGTATTCTGAGAGATGAGAAGTCGGATTTGTCGCTCGACCCATCCGCAATTTGTACTGAGCGAGCATAATCGATAAATCCAACAATTACATGATACTAAAATATAATAATTGTGTTTGAATGTAAGTAATTAAACGTATGATATGTAAAAAAAATATTACATGTGAAATGAAACACTTTATTTTTGTAAATTTGATGTCCCCGACCTCTTTTTATAACAAAAAACCGAGCAAACAGACATTTTTGTGCAGCAGTGTTCACTATACATATATTATTATACTCTTTGGTGTTCACGCGCGCGTCTGGACTCGGTCTAGTGAAAAATCCAAGTGCAACTAGTTTTATTACCCGCGTTAGATTAGATTGACGCGCTAATCTTGTACCTCGGCAGAGGGGAAATAGTGCGAATGCCGCCTCCCTTCCGTGTTGCTCGAATGTTTTGCGCGTCGACGTGTGCTCTCTCGAGTCGACTGCCGCTCGTTGTTGCTCAGAAGAACAATCGCTCGCGTGTGAAACGAAACGCAAACGGATTGTCAATCTGACAGTTCTACACGACAACAAAAACATGCGTGCGCCTATAACCTCAACATAACATGTATATCGAAACCTGATTTATCCCGAAAACCGAAAATGGACGACTTGCAGTTAAATATTTCTGTTTCCAAAAAGGTAAGGTATTATTTACAAGAAATATAAACAATTTTATTGCTTAGATATGCGACTTACTATTGGTTAAATCTCAGGGCAACAAGAAAACAGGAGGTGCACAGAAAAATGCATCGGAATATAAGTTTATGTCAAAGCCTGCTTTTACGGGAAAAACTATAGCCAGGAAGAGAGCTATTCCAGTCAAGAAAACTGATTCCGAACGTCAAATTAAGGTGCCTCGGCAATCAGAACCTGAGGTCCAGAAGTCAATAGATTTATCAAGTAACTTGAGAGATTTGAGCGAAAACAAAGGAAAGTTTCAAGGGAAAAGCTATCAAGATCTTAGTGATGATATACAATTAAAGCAAAAACCCAGGGCTGGTGGCTGGATCTCATCGTTGTTCAAAAATAACCCAGATGTTCCAAGGCTTGGCCAGAGAGCTGTGAAGCCAGTAGTGGAAAAAGTTTTTGCTGAAAAGAGCTTCTTAGATTTAGACATTCACCCTCACAGTGTAGCCAACTTACAGCAGAATCTTGGGTTGAAAGAGCTTATGGTGGTTCAACAGAGTGCAGTGCCTGTGATACTGCAAGGAAGAGATGCCCTGATTAGGTAAGTTTTTAAATATCATTTGCTATATTGAGGTTGATAATCATTTTTCACTTAGTGAGGTTATGTATTTGATGCAATGCAATTATTATTTATTCCCTCATATTCAGACCCATTATGTTATTGGTTGCCATGATACAGGCTTGCCTAGTGCGGTTACCAATGTTTATCAACTTTGATTGTAATAACTTTTTGCATAATAAATATTTTAAATTCTTTTTTCATTAGACAGTTTAATGCAGTGGTGGGCAAACTTTCTTCATGGGGGGGGCCAGAAAGTTTAAGATATTTAAGAGGAGGGCAATCGCAAAACTATTTTTATGTGATTATCGTGGGCCAGTGCCATATCTATATACAAATTATTTCGTGGACTGGTGGCGGGCCGGAAAAAACCTTTTCGCGGGCTGGAGCTGGCCCGCGGGTTTTACTTTGCCCACCACTGGTTTAAAGATTGAAGTGTGTATTGAGATGTTAGAACCTTAAATGGGAGAAGACTAATAATCAGGTTTAATTCCTATAAAATATAAATATTATGTGTCTTTTTATTTTAACCATGGTTCTGCAAGGAATAAATTTATGAAAATATTTGCAGGTCACAGACCGGTTCAGGCAAAACATTAGCTTACGCTTTACCCATTATAGAAGGGTTACAAGCCATACGTCCAAAGATAAACAGGCATGACGGTATCCGGGTGGTTGTGGTGGTGCCGACCAGGGAACTGGCTGTGCAGACTCATGAGCTATTCCTGGAACTGGTCAAGGTAATACAATTTACTTACTTACTTACTGCTGTGGTGCAATGACCCGAAGTGGATCTTGGCCTCCAACACCAAATACTGCCATGCTACTCTGTCCAAAGCCGTTTCTGTCCAGTCGACGGCACTGAGTTCGCTAAAGTCATACAATTTACTATATTTTTTATAAGTGACTTCAGTAATAAGAAGGACTTTCATGTAGAAAACATAAAAAAAGATTTGATTTTGTAGATTTTAGCTAAATGGGGGCAGGTTGTCATTCATTTGTAATCATAAATATTATAATCTTTCAAGCTTTTGTTCCGACTTTTTGCCACGGCTTGCCATGGGACCCGATCCTGGTGACTGCAACCTAATAATCCCAAGAATTGACATAGGCATGGTATTTACTGAAAATAATGCCATGACCTTCCAACCCAGAGGGAAACTGATTATATTACGTTTCCTTATAATAAAATATATTTTGAATAAATATTACTTATATTTGATGCTCAAATGTATGTTGGAATGTAAGTAATTTGTAATGTGAAGTTGCTAAAGTAACCAGTTTCAAATTAATTTACTTTTTAAGTCTTATATAAATTGCCTTGTAGCCATTCATATGGATTGTTCCGGGGCTATTGAGCGGGGGCCAGAAACGCAAAGCTGAGAAGGCAAGATTGCGGAAGGGTCTCAACATATTGATTGGCACACCGGGACGGATAAATGACCATTTAAGGCATACACAGTCTCTCAATTTTGCAAAGACAGGGTAAGTTATTTTAAACTGTAATGTACTTAACTATTATAAGGTTTTTGTAAGTCATTACAGAGGTTTAGGGTGACGTTACTTGACTGATTGTGCCAATTTTTAACCGACTTCAATTTCATAGAAGGAGGAGGTTCTGTATTCGGTTGTGGCTATGTTTTTTTTTTTTTAACCGACTTCAATTTCATAGAAGGAGGAGGTTCTGTATTCAGTTGTGGCTATGTTTTTTTTTTCTATGTACATTCACCGATTACTCCGACATCCATAGTCCGATTTGAAAAATTATTTTTTTGTTTGAAAGGAGCTACCTCCGAGTTGGTCCCATTTTAATTTGGTTCTGTTCTGATGATGGGATCCATGAGGAATTGAGGGAACTCCTCAATTTTGAAAGGCACATGCATGGTGTTTTGGGCGTTTTCTTAAGCAACTCGAGCATTATCTCCCGAAAACCACCAATTTGATGAAGTAGACCTGATGATGATGATTATTTTGATGATAATGATGATGATTTCTTTAAATGTGAGTATGTTCAGCGATTACTCCGGCACCTGTGATCCGATTTGAGTAATTCTTTTTTTGTTTGGAAGAAGTTACCTCCAAGGTGTTTCCGTATTATTTTTGGTTCTGGTCTGATGATGGAATCCATGAGGAATTGAGGGAACTCCTCAATTTTTAAAGGCACGTGTTAAGTGATTTCGGGGTTTTCTAAAGTAACTCGAGCATTTGCTTCCGAAAACCACCAATTTGATGTACTGCAACTGTAGCCTTACCACGACTTTGACATTGACATATTCGCTAACGTCTTATGCATCTAAATGTAACTTTTTATGCATCTCGCTCACACTAAGGTTAGTACGAGCGAGATGCATAGGAAGTAAGTTACACACACAGTTAGCGAATATATCAATGTCAAACTCGTGGTAAGGTGGTAAGGCTACTGATCGGGGGTTAGGGTTAGGAGTTAAAGGGTCAGGGATTAAGGGGTCGGGGAATGGCGGTTGAAGGGTTGCTGGTTCAGGATCGAGGGGTTCCTGGATCAGGGGTTGATGTGCTGTGAGGTTGAGTGATCGGGGGGCTGAGGGATTGGGTCAGTGGCGGGGAATTATAATTTCCCAGACGGACTCGAGAAAATTCCTGATTACATATTTACTAAAGTAATACGTCCACGAATTTAGTGTTAAACATGATCTTGTTTTTCATTCATGCGTTCTTAACAATGTGTTTAAACTAAAAATGGTAAAATAAAAGCTTTTTACAAAAAAAATTAAACCGACTTCAAAAAGGATGAAATAAAATATTATCCATTTTTATGTCTATGCGTTACCAACTGATATGTTTGAATCAATCTTATTTTATCTTAATTTAATCAATCTTTAGGTGCTTAGTACTAGATGAGGCAGATTGCTTACTGGACATGGGATACGAAAAAGACGTAGCCGCCATTGTAAAAGCAATCGAAGATCATAAAAAAGCGGCTACCTATGACCCTATGGCCTTGATCAAAAATCAAATTAAATCGACTTTTCCTGATAAGGAAGAGGAACCTGAAGAACAGAAGGAAGATGAAGGCAAGACTGAAATAAAACATCATTTGACTGAAGTGTTCTTGTCTAAAGAGCGGCAAACTACTTTACTATCTGCTACACTTACGAAGGTAAACAATAGATTTACTGCTGATGTAGGTTTAAGATGGTTGATATTTTTTCTAATTGTTCAAACGATAAATGAGCCTCCTTAAGGCGTGAACAAGAAACACGCTATTGTGATTTGTGATATTCGTTGTATAAATAGTACCTAAATTGTGCAAAGCGGGGGGTAAGTGAAATTTTGGAAACGAGGGTGGTAATTCCCGACAGCCGCAGGCTGGAGACAATTAAAGACCCGCGTTTGCAATACACTTGCCCCCAAAGTTAAAAACAATGTTTTTCATCACAATTGCGAAGAAAAGACTAAATATTAAGCGAAATAAATTTTAAATACGGTGACATATCATATCAAACATTCGTCCGCCATATTGTCATTTCTTGACAGGTTAGGCATCGAAGGCACATACCTATTCGGCATTCAAATTCAATTCAATTAATCAAATTAAATATTTTAAAACATAAATAAAAACATTAAATTATAAACGTTAGTATTTTAAAAGTAAAACTCATTTACGCTATTTGGTTTGTATGAATGAGTGACATAATAAAAAGAAGCTATGACTCCCTAGGGAGTTTTTTACACAATCCATAACTTCCGCGGGAACAATATAGGCCTTTGTCCATCAGCACACCTTTTTCGAGCAAGTGTAATGAAAAGTAAGCTTCAGTAGCTGGTTCAAAGCGACCGCTTGCACACGAGCAGGTTGTGGGTTCAATGCATTTAATTCTTACCTCTTATTTAAAATAATACTTTCGCTTGCCATAAGTACAACATGATTTGCATATTTAGCTTTCACGATTTACCATTCTTAGGAAAAAATAAAAGGTTTTAACTAATTTATCAATTTTACTTAACGCGTAGGCCGTTGAAAATTTAGCCGGCATCACAATGGTGGACCCGGTGTTCGTGGACGCCGCGGACGGAACGGCGCTCGTCGCCGATTCCTTGAAACCTATAGATAAGACGAAACAGGGGCTGTCAAGTGCCAAAGATATTCAAACAAAAAACGAGAAGTCTAACGTTAAGTCAAACGTCATAGAAGAAAACACGGACCAGAATGATGACGAAGAAGAAGATGCCCCAGAAGAAAAGCAGGGTATCATATCAATTTACTTGATAATTAAAACAGATTACCCGCATTTAAGAGAAAACAAACTAATGTTTTATATATTTTTTTAGGCCTGAAGTTGTTTAGACAAGACAAATCGAAGTCGTTGTTTAGTGTTGAAGAATTATCTGACTCGGAAGCCGCTCCAGTTCCATTCCCCGGAGTCGCCAAAAAACAACAAAAAAAGACAAAAGACAAACTAGCTCCAATACCTGGGGTCGTGGACATGGAGTCAGATGACGAATACGTCATGCCCACTGAACCCGACATCGCTCCCTCGTTTGAAGCAGCTGTCAAAACAGCCATAAAGGAAGATGAGCTGGTGATGCCAGTATCAGTGAAGCAATCATTCCTAATAGTCCCAATGAAGTTGAGACTGGTTACACTATGCTCCCTTATAGTAGAACATTGCGTAATGAACAAAAGAGGCGGCAAGCTGATGGTATTCATGGCAACTTTGGAGATGGTGGACTACCACGCGGAGCTCATAGAGATTGTGCTTACTGGGAAACCAGCGAAATCCAAGCAAAACGAGAATCCAAAGTCCAAAAAGAGGAAAGCCAACGACGACAAGGTGAGGTTTTACATTAATTTAATTATTCCTTTAACGTCCAGATTTGCTTCTGAATAAAACTGATCCCTATGATTGTATTCACCTCCTCAATCCATTCAGACTTCAAATCTTTACTTTCCAAAAATGTCCACCGTCACTTGCGAAAAATACCTCGCAGATCGAAATATGCGAAGTATTTTCGAATGTACAAAATTCAGCTTTCAACATATTATTTACTGATGATTTTCAATAGCAAGGCACACAACAGTAAAATAACTAACGTCGACAATGGTTAAAGTATGGTCGACGACAAGTTCAGTTCCCATATTTGTTTGCAAATGGCCTCACTCGCTTTAATACCACCTAATTTGTGACAGGAGTCAGACAGCGACTCCGAGTTTGAAGTGGACTACCAAGCGCCGCCGGAGGGCGGTGTTGTCCCCGTGGAGCTGTCCGTGTTCCGGCTGCACGGCTCCATGCCGCACGAGCGCAGGATCGAGGTCTTCGACCAGTTCCGCAAGGCCAAGAAGGGCGTGCTCTTTTGTACGGTGAGTGACACTATTTACAATGTTTAGTATATTGATTCAGAGTTTGAAGTGGATAACCAAGCGCTGCCGCACGAGCTCATAACCGAGGTCTTCGACCAGTTCCGCAAGGCCAAGAAGAAAGCCCTATTTTGTATGGTGAATAAACACGCCAATGGAATCATGATTTCGATACCGTAATCTTTAAAGTACACCTACTTCTCCACTAAAGGGCTACAGTTACATTTACACAGTTTTAAAATACGTACTTCCAAACATTAACTTTAACGTCGTTTATTTACTGTTAAAGTACACTGTAAAGAAGCCGATCGGTGTGACATAATATTTTCACAGATAAGTCCAATTAGGTGTAAATCGATAAAAAATAATCCATTAATATTTGAAAATATTGTATAGCGTCGAACAGAAGACGGACGTGTCGAGCGCTACCTACCTACTATATCACGTTTTTAATCCACCGACAATGGCGGGCCCGCCACCGCTTGCCTTTGATTGTCGATACTTAATTGTTGTTTGAGTCGTATTAGCCGGTCATTCATCTGCCTCCGCCGGCTCCCAGCTTGCCACAATACGCGTCGATTAACTACCATTATCTGTATTTATTACATCTGTAAGCGCCGCTCGCCCGATACCAAATTCAAATTATCTTTACAAGAATACGCGCTGTTCATAGATTGTCCGATCCTATCTTGGGAGCTTTTTTGATCGGTTTTTATGTTATATAGTTGGCATAGAAACTGTCATCGTTGTTGCTAGGCTGCCGGAGTCAATAAGAAAATCTTGCCCCTATAAGTTTAACCTCTGGTATGCTTAGGAGCAGATCTGCTCCATATGGTGTTCAACTTAAAGATGTGTTTATTATCATTGCTTTATAAAATACAAAAATTTGGTCAGAGCATACAAAAGGTTAATCCTAATAACATCTTTAAAATAACTGTTTTGGATGTTTTTGTTGCTGTTGATTTTATTTATAGTTGAAATAGGAATCGAAATCGCTCAATAGGGGATATTACTGCAATGTTCTGCCGCCAGAGTGCAGCACTACCGACTCAGTAAATTCATAGAGTAACTTATACATACTGTGCCTTAAACTGTTTTTTGACAAGTTTTCACAGACAATAAAATATGACATTGATGCATCAAGGCGGTTTGTTAACAAGGGCCTATCGGTAAACGCGAAAATCGAAATTTAGTTATCTGCCTCTTTATCGCTCGAATATGCAAGAGTGATAGAGAGATTAGATATCGAAATTTCGATTTTCTTGTTTCGCGGTAGGCCATGTGATTGACGTGACGTGTGATGTGTCAATGTGGTTTGTTTACTGTATGTGCCACAAAGGTGCCACCTACGCAGAGCTTTGCCTAATATTCCCTATTGAAATTAAATGTCGTATTTATAATTTGAAAGCTTATATGTCAAGGGTTTCTATAATCAATGCGTAGTTATCTTATTAGAATCTGGCTTACACAAAATCTAACTTACTACCTACAACAGACAGGCAATTTTATTATAAGTATAATTTTACCTGTATTCTTATATCTATTTCATTCCTAGAGTTTTCCAGTGGCTAAATCAAAAACAGTGGCATTAACGCATTATTTAATACTAGTTCTCTTTTGCGAATAAATACGAGTAGATAGATTTAATAAAAACAATATAGAGACGACGAGAAACAATGTTTTTAGGGTTCCGTACCCAAAGGGTAAAACGGGACCCTATTACTGTCCGTCCGTCCGTCCGTCTGTCACCAGGTTGTATCTCACGAACCGTGATAGCTAGACAGTTGAAATTTTCACAGATGATGTATTTCTGTTGCCGCTATAACAAAATATACTAAAAACAGAATAAAATCTTTAAATCTTAATTTAAGTGCGGCTCCCATACAACAAACGTGATTTTTGACCGAAGTTAAGCAACGTCGGGCGGGGTCAGTACTTGGATGGGAGACCGTTTTTTGCCGTTTTTTGCATTATGGTACGGAACCCTTCGTGCGCGAGTCCGACTCGCACTTGCCCGGTTTTTTATTGAAAATGTTCCCCTTCAAGTAGGACACTCTATTAGGAACTCGTAGACATTGTTATTTATTAATCTACTATAATCGCAATCAAAAAGCAATAACTATTATAATTGCAATTACATGGAGCTAAAAAGTAGAAACAATAATGGAAATTACATTGTAGCCTAGTACAAGTGAGTTCGGTTTTTGCTGGAAAGCTAATATGAATTAATTGCTTGACCGAACAAGAAAGCACTTACTGTGCGCCGCAGAAATCATCGTTTTTATGGTTTCCTTGAATATTGCTAAACGGAATTATTATGTGCGGTGGTCAGTTGCTTTGCTGGTGGAAAAACTCGAAAACAACATGTATTCCTGCTTATATTTATTTCATATCGGATTTTTTTCGTTTTTATTAACTGAGGACTGAGGGCAATCAATAATTATATATTTTTGCAATACTTGTAGTAATAAAACGCTGATAGAGCTTAGTATTGCATGAAAACACAGCAATATTTCTAAAGGAAAAGTATATTTTATTGACATTAAAAGTTTTGTACCTACTGTCAGCAGAACGGCAGTTAAAGTTGCGGAAGAAATCTATTATCAATACGCGAGCAATAAGCGGGCATTTTACCCTTGCTGTTATCTTATTATGTTGGCATTTATGGCACTCGACTTTATTCACACCGCCTTCAAAGAGTAAGACAAAATGTCTGTCCTTTCGAAAGCAATTTTGCTGTGCTAAATTAATTGAAGATTATTTATTAACCACACCGGCGGGCATATTTTACAAAAACAAAGTTATCAATGAATCCCCGATATCATTCCCGCACCCAAAAACGCCGGGGTTTAAAAAGAAAATATATTTCAAAATTCTTACTTTTGGAATAATGAGTGTTTGGAAATAATGAGAGTTAGGTCGTAGAACCACAACTGAGACGGATGCTTATCATGTATTTATGACGTGACGAACGGATCTTGTTACATTTACGAGTACGTTTTATGCAGGATGTGGCAGCTCGAGGCCTCGACGTGCCGCGCGTGGATCTTGTGCTGCAGTACTGCGCACCTGCCTCAGCCACCGACTATGTACACAGGTATACTCACACACTTTTCCAAAAGTATTATACTCATAAAATAAAAGTGGCCCGACCCGAACCCGTACGAACTTCGTACTGTCGGGTGAGAAAGCAAAGCTTACCCGATTTCAGTATTTATTTTTTCACGTTTTTTATTATAGTTTGTCTCACCAAGTTGGTTACTGTTGAGTGTTGTCTCTTGACTTAAACGCTGTAATGCTAAAATATTAAAGACACGAATGATATCCCCCGCTGATTTGTTGTAGTTACATGGTCGGCAGGCGTTTACACTTTTCAATCGACTAACTCATTTTATTTTAAAATAGTGATTACATATGTATAATAATGGCGCTGGTAAGCTGGTAAGTTTGTAATTTAAGAGAAATAAAAATTGCTATTTAAGTTTTGACATCTTAAGTTTTAATTTTGCGCGGTGTGATAGGTAGGTACTACGAATGTTCGTCATCACATCTGGAAATATAGGTTAGGTCAGTAGCCACTTTAATCGGTTCTTGTCTCAACTCTAAACAATCTACAATATTATTATTAGAAATGTCACTATATTTTATAATAATCAATAAATGATTAGTGATACATTTATTCATCACATGACATCAATATAGTTTTCTACAATCCTCTATTATATGTTTATATATTAATCTACAATTATATGTATAGGTAAATATTTTTTAAGTTATTAATTTTGAAAAACTTATAATGTTACAATATCTACAAACTTGCCAAATTGTACCTAACGTTGGCTCAATGGCAAAATAGAATTCCTTCAGTTATAGTCTGCTAGATGTCGTTAATAAGTACATATATACCAGCGTTGGCCCATCCAGGCTAACAATGCTGAGTCGGGACTATTTCGTGGCTAATATTACTTGTTATGTTATGTGTTGTAATGTTATGTGTAAGTTTGTTTTCTGTCCCTCTTTTTTTATCTGTCATTTCTTTGCCACGAATAAACTATTTCTATTTATATATGCCTGACATGTAACTATGTACAGGGTCGGGCGAACGGGGCGAGCCTCCAACGTGGGGGAGGCTGTGATGTTCTTGCTACCCAGCGAAACTGAATTCATGCGACACCTTGAACAGAAACGTATCAGGTAACTAACATTTTTTTGCTATCTACAATATGTTTATAATCCGTTTCTTGACTAAATATGTTATCCTGGGGCTACGTCGCTAAGTAGTTGCGCAATCTAAAGCAAACGTGCTCTCACGGCGCATTCACCAGGTCTGTACGTACCTTAAGATAAAATTGGTTGACTTCAAATGCAACCCATCTTAATAACTTGTTATCAGACTGACTCAACGCAACGAGAAGCTATGTCTGGAGCCGTTGCTGAGCATAGTGCCGGGCGCGGCGAACGCGAACCGCGCCGCCATCGCCGTGCAGGCGCGGCTGGAACAGACCGCACACACGGACAAGTCCTGGCTACTTAGGGCAAGCCGAGGTAAGTTCAGTAGGGTAGTACCTACACATTCAGTACACACCTAGTGATTTTAACAAGTAATCGCTTATTGGACATATATTTTTTGAAGTTAGTTTAAATTACAAAAACTTTTTTATAACCAAGATGTAAGTATTCCAATAATTTCGGAAATCGGACAATCCCGAAAATCATTTAAAATCACTCATATTCCATTGTAATAAGAATTTCTGTTCGGAATTATCCGCCACTTTTTTAGTGTTTTTCCTTTTGGAATTACCAGAATACCTTATCTGTGGCACACAGACAAAACATCCTCCAGACTTAGCATAGTCACGCTACCCCCTCTGCCACTCATACGGTAATTTTACTCCATGTTCATGTCGAAAGTGTCTTTGTGTGACGTCCGTGAACTCGTTCGTCGTTTGAGCGGACCAATCACGGCACGGGACTTCGCTCACCTCGTTCCGCGAACCCCCGCATTTTTGGCATCATCGGTGCACGAAATAATTGCTCTAAACTCGGTCTAGAGGATTCCTAGTCTATGCTGTGGCATCTACCCGTATTCGGCGTAACCTAAATTCCTCCCTCCAGCCTACACGACCTGGGTCCGCTTCTACTCCGGCTACCCGCGCGACGTGCGCGAGTACCTGAACGCCAAGCAGCTGCACCTCGGCCACGCGGCCAAGGCGTTCGCGCTCCGCGACACTCCCGCGGCGCTCGCCAAGCGCGCCAAGTACGATCCGGACCTGAAGAGAGAACGGCTGGTCAACAAGCTCACTGTGCATGACGAGGAAGAGAGGAAGAGGCCCGGGTGAGTGATTTTTTCTTAACATTAGGAGCATGTCACGGACCGATCCCCGTCCAAAAGAATATTTTTGTTGTGTTATTTATTGCGGGTGACGCATTTTTCTAGGCATTTTTGAGTCCATAGAAATAAGCTTGTATAGCTACTTAAAATCTGTTACTATATTAATCGCGTATGTACAGAATAGGGCAGTAGTACCGTTTGTGGCTACTGTACCCTTTGTCGCTATCTAATTGTCTTCATAAGGTTTACCATTCCAAACTTGATTCGTTACCGTATAAAGCTATTAAAACTATTTTTTATACAAATTTTTACAATATATTTATTCAAATTTCAATTTGTCAAAAACGGTGCAAAGATGGCTAAAAACGGTGCTTCTGCCCTACCCACATCGCATCGTACACAATTCCGTTGAACGCTCTCAGTAGTAGGTAGGACTGTTGAACAGCCACTGCCAATAATCTAAATTACCAAGATTTACTCACCGCGTTACATAAAGACTCGCAATAAACAAAATTCAATGCAATCGCCGTCATCTAAAACAGTAAGGAGGACCAATATAGACGGTGTAACATGAGGAAACCGAATAATTTTAACAGCGTATTCCTGATCATATTTAGAGACAAAAATGTCCTATAAACTTTTTTGAATTTCGCCTAGTTTCAGAGATATACTTGGTCAAGCAGATCTTGTCAGTAGAAAAAGGCGGCAAATTTGAAAAATGTAGGCGCGAAGGGATATCGTCCCATAGAAAATTTGAATTTCGCGCCTTTTTCTACTGACGAGATTTGCTTGACCGTCTATAGTATTAATTAAAAAAAAAACAAGTTTTAATTGTTACATAGTGTTTTAAGGCCTTTTTGATGGTGATGTTGCTGCTATGGGACGTAGTCTAAATATCCTTATTAATAAATGTCAAAAAGTGACAAGTAACACTTTGCAAATAGTAGGTTTTACGAAAAAAAATGTCGAAATCAATTTTAAGTGACAAGTTTACCAATAACATTTATTTTTTATGTACAAATACATTCAAAAAATTGAAAAAACTGACCTAAACTCATATTACATTTTTTCCTTCGTTTGACCTCAGAAATATGTGGTTAAAATTATTCGGTTTCCTCATGTTACACCGTGTATATAGGTACCATACTAATTTGATGAATAATTTGTGATTACCTCATTATCAATTTATCATGCATGCACCATTGGACTAGCATTATTGGACCGCAACATTGTTACTCTAAGACTTAGATGAATATAGAATTTATCATAATGTCTCTCTCTGCCTTACAAATCACTTTAAATGGGGTTGGCAAGTGTCAAAGGTTTGCATAGATGGCGCCATCATAGCTTGCCCTTTTTTCTATGAGATTTGGCTTAAAGGGCTGGCATCCAGGGTATTAAACAAACAAAAATTTGACACAATTCTAGGGATTGACAGGGCAAGCTATGAAGGCGCCATCTGCTAAAAACTTCGACCGGCCAACCCCATTATTTACATTTAGATACTTGTCGATGGTTGATTTTTGGGTTTGACTGAAACGATGACTATTGGAGATGAAATGAGAAAAATAATGATTGCTAAAATTGACCGTAGTTATGCAGAAAACGACCAACTCAATTTTTTTATCAATGCAGAAAGCGACTAAAGCTACTGAGTTAGGGTGTAAGTCACTTTGACAAAAATAAAAAGTTGGTCGCTTTCTACAGAACTACGGTCAATTGAACCACTGTTTCTTAGACTAGGAAATGCTTATGGCATTGCATATTTTATCTTGTTATACCTTATTCAATATTTACACATTGTTGTTTGATTTTTTTTATGTGGTATTATAAAATAATACTTACAACAAACGTTGAAAGGTTTTTAAAGGGTGTGTACTTTTTTTTGCTGCTTTTATGACTTAATTTACTTAAGTTTTTTTTGAAGCTACTATTCGTAACCAGCTGCTACAATCGATTTTTCAAACAAAAGAAAACTGATTATCCGGTATTGATAAAAACCCTTGTTTATGGCTAATGTTAAGTATATTTTAAATTACTTCTTTTTTGTTTTAAGTATTTAGCTTTTGTAGAAGTACATAGTAATAATGGTTTATTTATATCTTGTGCAACTCCATGGCTACCATGAAACGTACCTATAAGTTAATTAATATCAATTGTTGTACAATTTATGTTAATTTGGCTAATTCCGTCATAGGGCCTATTCCCTCTACGAGCGTATATTTCTTTCAATCGTAGGGAAAACAAACCATTTGCTTTGTAAACTAAAAACTAAACTTGAAACTAAAAGCAATCGCTGCTTCGTCGACGAAATTATCCATGTTCTTCGTTGTTCGAGAAAAACGCTAGTGGACGGAATATTCCCTATGACGGAATTAGCGACATTGACCTTAAATGTGATAATGTGTATACACATTCAAGAATAATCAAAATATTATCGTGAATAGAATTATTTTGATTATTCTTTATTAGTTAGATTATATATATATGTATAGATTCTGCTAGTAATATAGTAAAATGCCTATTTCGTAGATAGTAGTATTGACTTATAAAGTCCACTTATGGTATTTGTGTTTGAATAAAATATCGTTTTCCAGGTTCCCAAAGGTTAAAGCAGGGTTGAGCGGCAGGATAGTAAACAAGCAGAGCTCCATGCACACCGCCAGCGAGTTCGACAGCGGTCTGCCGCCCCTCGAGCAGGCGCGCAAGAAACAGAGGAAAAACAAATGACACCCCTCCACTTCCGACCAACACTCGCCCGTCAACTACCAACTCTCCGTCAAAATCTTCCGACTGCGCTAACTGGGCCGCTGGCTGTAAGGACTCATTGATATTGCCTGTGTATACTTAATGTAATGAAAAAATATAACATCTATACTCCATCAAGTCATTCTCATTTCGCACCGTGTGATTGGCTTTTAGGTTTATTTTTAAGGACTAATGAAAGATGGACTCCGGCCAAAATTCTAATCGCGACCCGAGTTAATGGAAGCGGCCGACGGCTACCGTTTTCATATTTCTGACTCACGAGTGACTCGAATGAAAAATGATTTTAAACCATTACTGTGCCCCGTCCGGCCTTTTGATATTTAAATTTTTTTCAAGCGGCTATCATTATGGCGGAATGATTTGCGAATTTCGCCCCAGCTCGTGGTTTTTGTCGGAGTCTGAACGAGTTTTTTGTCGCTCTCATTTAGGATGTTTTTATTGCTTCATAATGACAAATTAAAAGAGTATTGTGAGGCGCTTTCATGCGATAATCTGCGGCCTTTTCGGGGTTGAAGGGCGTTTTACGCGGAGCCACGTTACGGGTGACTCAATCTTGGGAGTCCGCAACGGGACTACTGCCGTTATTGTAATAAGTCAATCTAATTGTAATAGCTAGCTATAACAAACGTTCATTGGTAACAAACTGAGTGTTCAGTAGCAAAAAGTGAATAGCCAAGGCATGCATAATGTCATAATAAGTGGTAGTTTAGAGCGAGCGGAGCGATTCTTTATTGTCTGCCGGTTGGCGGCGGGAAACAGTAAACTATCGATAATGTAGCGTTTTGTGGCCGCTATAGTTGTGTGGCGCGACTTCGCGCGTCATTAAGCGGCACATTTGCATGCAACCGCGCCAAACCTCGTGAAAATGCCTTTTCATTAGCATCAGCTTCTGAAAAATCGATTGCAAAGATCTTTATGCGATATCGTAATTGATATCGCACAGTTTTCCTGTTGTATATAAATAATTTGCTTCGGAGCATAGATTATTATCGTGATACCCGAAACATTTGATTGACATGGATAAATAAACGGTACAAAAAGTATTCAATAGCACTTAATCTAATAGCAGCGGGGTACAATGGGTGTTAAGATTAATATTCGCTCATAATTTGCTATCGGGCCGAGTATTTGATTGATGTGCCAGGAAATGTATCATATTAAATAAATTTATGTCGACATAGTAGCTGCTTTCACGGCGTAGAATTCTTTTGAAAGAGTCGGCGAGTCAATTCGGTAGTACAATGAGCGCTCGCCGCGTCGGTGGCCTCAAGAGATCAGTGTGCGTGCAGCACTGCATTTGTACCTTCTTCTTACATTACTCTATGAGAACGTCGGGCATCTCATAAGAGCTACAGTTTAAACTCTGGGGTTTCGCGAATATAAACATGAATTCTCTACCTACGTAGCTTCGTAGCGCCTACCTACGTTTCAATGCCAGAATTGCCACCTACGAAAGCGTAAGTATCAGATATCCCTAAGTATAGAGCTAAGGCTAAGGTGTTTACAAATATGAACAAAGCCTCTATTATCAAGACACAGTATGCTAGTAAGCTACCTAATTTTAATAGCTATGCATACCTATGCCATACATATGTCACATAAACGTGTTATCACCGAAACCAGGACGTGTTAAAATGTTACAGATAACATGATTGTATTGTAAATGTATAGGATTTCAATTACGAGCAGTACCTAGCTTTGTCATAAAACGTCGTCCTCTAGGAGTCCGCCAGTACCCACAGTACCGTGTAGCTGGTCTACCGCGAAGCATTTGGTCTGTGGCCAAACGCGCCGCGTCACGACGCACCGAATTATCACCACAATGCGCCCTTGATACCGAATATTCCATATAAATATTGAGCTAATCGCCCTTTCAATGGAGCGGGCTGCTTTTTATTAATAATTGATCGCGGAGCGACGAGTCATGCGCCGGATGCCTACACACCCTGGAATACCCGTCAACATTGAATATCTCATCAAGTTGGGTCGCCGTAAATAAGACTTTATTTAACGTAGGTAAAGCTTCAGTTTCAAGGAAATGCATACTATGAGAAAGAGCTTGCGAGGGTTGCCGCTTGATATTGTGTAGATGAACATATTTTTTGCTGTAACACAACTCATTAATGAGCGCGCACATGACGCCCGGGCATGCGTACCTTAGACTAACGAATTTCCTAAGAGTTTAAATGATCGCGAAACTAATTATTGTATGTTTTGCTGTCTTTTGTCTATTTAGGATGAGGTAAGAACTGCGTTAGCTTGCATATGAGTCAAATAGATTTTGGGTTAATGACTTGCTCGTGTTCCAATTATTCCATGCTTCTGCTTTCTGCTGTTCTTATGAAATATGGATCTTTTAACTTAATGAGCCACAAAATGTAGTTTATATTGTATATAATATAGTCCTTTATTGCTGAGGATCGTAGCTTGTCTGCTTGTTGCGAGCGGTCTTTGGCCTGATGGAGATCCTGTGTATCTGTAGCTTTTTGACACCTTTTGGGAGCAGCGTCTGCGACTGGGTCTTCTTGGTTGCATACCACCCACTTCGATTGCATTACAGATTAGCGTCACGATTGATTTTTTTAATTACTTAAACCTTTGTGAATTAGGTAATGTTACCCTCTGCAATTAAGAATAAAAAAATCGTAAAAAATCCATGTAATTATCGAAGATGGTTACAAAATACTATCACGAGAATCTGTCGAGAAATGTGACATGTAGAGGGTAACAGCCGGGCAGACATACGAAAGCACTTTTGCCGAAGCTGAAACAAAGATAAGTGCCATTTCGCTGCCCCAATATTACAGGGTTCTGTTTCACTTTTATCGAACTGAAATTTGACCATTGTCATAGTGACATTAAGTCGAATTTCATCCCTGTAGTATTGGGGCAGCGATTTGTTCAGTATTTTTAAAATCTGATTTGGTGAATCACCCTTTTTCTTGAATTTTGTAGTCACTGATGTAATACTGGCCTGTTTAAATAAATTGATCAGTAGGCAAACCGATAACAAGCTGCTAATTTGTCTGCACGACGAAGAATGGAGGATGTTTGTGTACTTGTATGTACCCACGAATGTTTTGCATGTACTTACGTCAATTCATTGGGAGATTTTGCTATGAAATTTTGTTAAAATAATTTTTCGGCGATGTCCAGCTCTCGGTGTGGCAAGCGTGTTGCCGTTATTTTATAGGTCAGGAATACATCATTACATAGATACAGATTAAGTAGTAATATTATTAAGTTTGAAGTCTTCACTTACTCTTACACCGTGAGCCTAAAGTGATTTACCTATTAGATGACGGTTTCGCAACGAGTGTGCGACACGCACACGCATACGCGTAGTTAGTGGTAGCTAATCGCGTTATCGCGTCTTTTGCTTTCATAAGAGCTTATTTAGTTACTTAGGTCGGATTACCATTTGCAACTGGAGCCATCGATCATTCGATTACCTGCGGACACCTAAAGTACCCGTATAAATTATATTTACAGGCTAATTGACTCGGAAACTTCATTTACATAATCTTCCTGTTCGAGCATCTCATTATGATTACGCAATGCATGCGTGTCGTCACTTTCATTGGAAATATGTACCCAGTTCCGTTTAAACCACTTATTTAATTAAACATTCTCACACGTTTCATAAATACGATAGTAACTTTTAATTTTTAAGTATTATGAGTGCACCGCTTAATGCCTGTTAGGCTAACAGTAACGGCTACGTGAGAAGTCGGCTAAAAGTTTGCGTTAACTGCGATTCAGGTGGTTTGCGGACATGTCTATCGGCGCGGCGGTCAGTTAGTAATATTTCATCTCATGACTTGATAAAAAAATATTTCGGTCCATAATGCACATATCCCAATAAAAAATATTCCATTAATTATGCCGTAATTATAGCTAATTTCCTTGTATTAGGTACTATAGTTGGGTGGTTTTACGATAGGTAGGTAATTCTTATTTATTCTGTTCTAACATAATTACTTAATGACTCTTATTAACTAGTCATGCAATTAACAATGCATATTAACTTAGTTATACATGGCCGAAAATTCGTACTACAGGTAATTGTATTATCTAAAAAATTTGCCTAATGCTGAATTAATGTTTTTAGCATGTAGCATGCGAGTAAGTATCTGTTTAGTCAAGGCCCAAGATATCGATGCGATCAATTTAATTACTCAACATTAATATAATGATAGGTAATATGAAGGCGTAATTGTGTATATTTATGATTCAAATCGATATCTTAGACCTTGACTAAGCATACATTTAAGCATACAGCTTTTGTGTGAAGTGCAGTCTGTCCCGCTGCCCCTGAAGCATGGGCACCGCAGCAAGAGCACGCTGTCATTGTTCCCAGAGACGCCGCCATCTGATTATCATTATTGTTCCAAAGCGGGAAACAGCTAACATTCACTCCACTTAATATAATTGAGCGAATGAGAAAGGTTATCAATTATATTGTAACGCTGCGAATATTCTTATTTTACCGACTTATCTTTGAATAGAATTGTTAATGTGCGTGGTGTGTTCAATGTTTATTTTTCATAGCTTTTGTGTGAACATGCTAACAATTTGGCGGTTATACAAATGGATTTGCTTTTAGGTTTTTACAATTGTCATAATGATTGTAGCGAAAGCGTATCTGTAAGTAATGAAATCTTTATGACACACTAACTTCATATTGCCTGTTCTGTTGTCATTTTAATATAGGTACATACTCGTACATAGACGTTTAGTTTGAGTAGAGATATTTTGCAAGACCTATTATTAAGAAATACAGAAAACACTAAGATCCTTATAGGTCTGAATGTTTGTCAGAATATTGGCGGATTAAAAATTAATAAGTAATTAAGTATGCTACAATAACAGAAAACGGCGAATAGCGGCGCGCGCCATATCCAATCCATAGCGATTCATTTGCAACACGTTAATTACGGGAATGTTGCATAAATTTCCATATTATTTCCTTATTAAATGTACCAGTTTATTAATAATAGTATTCGTATCGTGTGTCGGGCGCAGATAATGATGTGGAAACTGATTCTGGTTGTGTTCAATGAAATAGATGCGTCTACGTGGCGTGCTGGAACTCAAGAAGCGTATGTTCGGAGTACGTATTATGTTTATAGGATCATCTAGTCTTCAATAGTGAGGCGCTTTGCAAAATGCTCGAGTAATAGCAAGAAACAACCGTTTTACAAGAACTAATCATAGTGTTGGCGCAAAAACGCGAGCTATTAATGCTGCGAGCGGGACTTCTTACTATGCATGAGGGAGTTAAGTGCAGCGGCTTTCACATTAGGTAACGAACGATGAGCGTATTAGGGTGTTAGCTAAGAAAATTGCACCCGCCTATTTGTTTTGTTGTTGACGGGCCTTATGCTTTAGTGCATAATACGCACACATAGTTATCTACGTGATTTAGACGTGATTAAAAATATAATTTCTCAATATTACAAACACAGCATATAGATATATATAGACAATGAAAGTACCTAATCAGTTTTAGGCCTTTAGGGAGTGCCTTAGACGCAAACAATTTAATAAAATTGTCGTCAATGTTACTCATTTGATATTGACGTTGACTTACACTAGGTATAAGTAGTTCCCATGTCGTTTAAGCTTTCCATAATATCAATCAAATTTCAATAAATATTTATGCTTTGATTGTGATTGTCTGATCATTATTGAAGAATATGATAATTTTCGCGTGTCTAACACTATTTACATAATTCGTATGGGTAACCTTGTTACATGTCATGTTTCTAAGGAGTGAGCCGAATGCTTGCATAGTTAGGGGAAAGGTGTACGAGTTGATCCCAAGAGGAAGATGATTCTTTTCGATTGCACGAAAACAGCTAACGTTATCTAGTTGAATACTTTAGCAAAACGTAGCCTCGCATGCCCTCTTGCCTCGGTTCATTTACGATTTTGCAGTGGCGGCGTGAGCGACGAGTTGAATTTTACGGAAAAGTACGATAGGGATCATCTGGAGTACCGGGGTGTGTAAGATGGTTGAAGATGGTCTATTATGAGAACTTATTAGATGAAATATTTTTAGTATGACAAAAGTAAGATACGAGTAGATACATATGACAGTAGGTACTGTTTGTTTCACATGAAAATATACATATCCTACTTCGATTCTTACTTAGGTAATCGTCTTGTCCACCTTTCCCCTATATCTCGCATGTGGCAAGAAATTACTAAGCCTACTCAAGTATTCGTGATATCGCTTAATTCTGTTTTGTTCGCGATAATTAATTAACCGTGTAAATAGCGCGTAAAACGAACCTCTTTACGTTTAATAACGTTCTATCATTAATGGTCCATTTGTTCTTCCTGTTTTTTAACCTAATGCTAGCCTGACTAATGGAGGGCCGGTATGAGGCAATATAGTGCTAGGTTTATGTCGATATTCACTCAAGCCTAGTTAATGGTATCGGTTATTTACTTCCCTTTGCTATTTTTACAGGTCTCATCAATAATGATTGCGTTACTAAGTTTGATTGCGTTGCGTGATTAAGTTAACGAAATTGTATCATGTTAATTCTTTTCGCCAATGCTTGATTTTAAGGATTCTGTATCTGAAGGGTGGCAACCGGGTCGGTCTGACAGACAATAAGCTGCATCTCATGGATCGGAATAGGTTGACAGTAAAATTTTCACAACGTGTATTTCGATTGCCTTTAGATAACAAAAAAAGTTATGTACGAGGTTTTTTTCTTAACTACACTAGGAACAGAACTCATTCAAGTTTCGGAGTCCACAGTTTCGTTTAAAATGTGAATGCAAATTGGGCAGTCATTCCTATTTCGAAATGAGACTATACAAATATGCAAAACCTTTAATGTGTGAAGGTCCTAGTCCACATGCAACTAACGCCGGTTTGCTTGTAAAAATCCCACATAAATATATTATATAAAGTACCTATAGTTTAAACACAGTACACGTTTTTATAGAATGTCATTAAACATTAGAACAACAATTATTTAACTAAAACATAACGTATTATATATCTTCAAAATATTCTGCTTTAGCTTTGATACATAAGCGCAAACGTTACCCTGTATAGGTAGGTAATTAAATTTTAAAATATTGTTGTAACGTTGTTCAGCACACCGCCATTGCAATTAAATACGGACTATCCCAGTCTGGTTTAAAACTAGTTCGCATTACCGCTCAGTTACCATCGCTTCAACGCTTCAAAAGTAAATAAATATAACGTTAATTTATTAGTGTGCGCAATACGTTGGAGGCACGCACAATTTCGTAGTGTTTTGTACCGCGCGACCGCAGACTGCTCGGCCCGACCGATCGGATTGCGGGAAATCGAACGAGATGCCATTTAGCTCCTGCAGTAGTACCTAGTGTACCTACACTTTGTCCCGTGTGTCCGAGTTGGTGCCAACTCCTGTGCCATCCTAACCTGTTTGTTTAAGGCATTTAAGCGGTGGTTTAACATACCCTTAATTTTGCAGTGTCAAAACTACTATATACAATCTTATACCCTCTTCTTGTATTTTTTTCTTAACCAGAATCATTGATACCGACAGTTGAGCGCCGAGGAGGTTAGAACTTACGACCTTTCGTGATTTTTGCCAAATAAGAGTAATTGTACAGTCTGCTTTTGGACTAAGCTCTTTTTGGGTCGAATAATGGCAGACCGCATTAACACCTTCCCTGTTCATGGTGTCCGAAACGAGATCAAACTGAGTGTCCCCGGAGTTGCATGGCATAAGCGATATCTGTCTGTTACCTAGTCAAGTCGGAAACCGCTCAACCGATTATGATAAAATTTGGTATGAAAATAATTTGAGGCCCAGGGAAGGATATGAAGTTTTAAAGTAAGTGCAATAATCCTGAAATTTAAATCAGGAATGTGGCCAATTAGGAGTCGCACCTCTCCGTTCACACTTTGCCTGCTCAAGCATGTGTGTATTGGCGACGTGCGTAGCGACGTGTGCGTGCGTGAGGTAGCCACACGTCGGATCCCCTTACACGTCATCTATACATTAACCAATAGCTTAACTGGATCATATCGATTTACAATGGACAATTGAAGTAGCTTCACTCGAAATCGGCTGCGAAATCATGCAGATTTTTGATATTTTTCTTACTTTGCCTCGCATGGACTTTCAAACGCACATTGTATGAATTGTTGTATCGTAACTAAGCTAGATCGTTTGTTTGCACACATAACTTTACAGCGAAAACCAATGAACAAAAAAAAATATATTAAAATATGGAACTAATTGCAACTACTTATATTTAAAAACGAATATAAACCGAAAAGCCTGGTCGTAAAAATACATCTACCAATTTAAGAGTGAGGGTGCCCGATTGGTTAAGCCCTGGCTCTTACACACTATAAACCCCGCACATGGCAAAGAACCTTCTTCGGCACCATCATGGAGGCGAGGCGCTTTTATTCTCCAACCAAATTCCTGCCTTCGAATCTTAATGACAGAGTAACAAAATAAGTACCTAATAGGTATATTAGGTCAGTATACTTATTATACCATATACCGTCTGCCGGAACTAAAATTGGATAAAGTTTTATTTGGCAGTATTTAGGCCATCCCAATCACCATCCATCTCTTTCACCCAATTTCATTTTAGATTCCATCAACTCTCAATAGTTCGTTCTTACACCCTGGCACCCGCCATTTGCTTATGTCTGCGTCTCAATATGTCACGGGCATGGGCACCAAGGGCGCTCGGTGTACTCCTTACATACCTATCATCAAACAAAGTATCAAATCAACTCTACGTATTGGGCCTCGGCTCCGCGCACCGCACGATAAAGATCCAAGTAGAAACATACTTAAAGTACCGTAGAAACACCGATACGCAAAGTTCCTAAGATAGAAAATTTACTCTCCAGAGATACTCTGATGTGTGATGTTTTTTATGCTCATTTAGCATTATGAGAATAACAAGTGTTTAATCAGGAAAAGCGGGATGACAAATTATAATCCAAAACCGTTTCTACTCTTAAGACCAGCTCAGAATCGAACTCCGACCACGCTCAAGCACCAACCACTGGACTCGGAACGCCGCCGGGTCACTGTTTAGTCGAGCTTACCGTCCGTTTACCGGCGTCGAGACCGCAACCGCGGCTTCACGTGCACGCACACGGCGACCATTCTATAGATAGACAAAAGAGGATTAAGACGTGTAAATGAGTACTAATTTCAAGAAATAGTTGTTTTACTCAAATGTTGCCTGAAAGAGATTTGATTGATCTTTAAGCATAAGACCGCATTGTTTTTCCTCTACTTTAACTATTTGACTCTTATTTTGTATTTCTTTTTTTAATGTGTGCAATAAAGGGTACAATGTAGAGCAAGTTATTGCAGTTGCGATTTCGACAGCTGAAACAGATGGCTCTGTACCGTGCCATTTGGTAAAAGATAATTTGAAATAGACTCTATTTAATAGAGAGTTACTGTCATGGCAAATTATGTAGCCACAGTACATTTACTGCCATCTTTCGAAAGAAGATTAAAACCGTTAAAACGCCATTTGACTTTGATCATTATTATTTCACTGATATGTGTTAACTTGTTAAATATTAATACCTATTAACGCCATCTACTCGAGAGTAAGCTGAAGGTTATGCCGCCATCGCTCGAAAAGATTGCACCATAACTTTGACCTAGTGTCGAGTAGATGGCGTTAATATTAATATTTAACAAGTCTCTTTGTTTGTGGTATACCTGGATTGTCAAACTGTATCGCTTGACAAGTTACTAACCGCATAATACTAATATTTTGCTTTACATTACGCGTCTTGTTATTCCTTTGTCTATGGCCGATACACAAGCAACAGGATTAAATAGTCAAGCGAATGTACAATTATAAAAACAAGCGACAAAGTTTATTCCGAGTCTCGTTTTGAAGTGTGGCTTTCAGTGGATTCACGTTACAACTGTTACAAGTATCGATGGGACAAACTCGTAACCGCTTAAACAGACCATTTTGTTAGTTTTTTTTAACATTAATGTTAAGCTAGAGTTGATCGACTCTTTTTTAATGAAAAAAGGAACTATTGTTCAGAAACGAACAGTCTTCATTTAATTCTTTGACCGGCAAAGACGGCCACAGACGCGCACGTTAACAGTGTCATCATCTTCTTCGCGTTATCCCGGCATTTTACCACGGGTCCGCTTGGCAACTAATCCTGAGAATTGGCGTAGGCACTAGTTTTTACGAAAGCGACTGCGATCTGATCTTCCAACCCAGAGGGTAAACTAGGCCTTCTTGGGATTAGTCCGGTTTAGTTCCGGTCCGGTCACCGAAAAGCGACTGGTAAATATCAAATGATATTTCGTACATAAGTTCCGAAAAACTCATTGGTACGAGCCGGGGTTTGAACCCGCGACCTCCGGATTGAAAGTAGCACGCTCTTACCGCTACGCCAGCACCAGCGCACGTTAACAGTGTAATAGGTACTAACTAATTAACCTTCATTCATTGCAATAAGGATTATGATGACGCTTTATATATGTCAGCGGCAGATCGTAAGATCGGGCATATCGTGAAATTCCTAGGCATATCGTGAAACGTGCAAATCTTTGACTCCTTCCCTGAGTCGACGGAGCCCCGCTACGCGGGGCTCCTATTTCTGGGCAGTTTGCCCTTCGGGCATCTGAAGCAACCTAACGAACCTATCCTACCTATCTATTGAGTTAATGTGACTATCGTCAAAACATTACACAGGAACATTACGATCTCGTACGATCGGCCTACGACATATACAATGTGTTTGGACAGCTATAGGGGAGCCTTTAGCCACGTATGCCAAGAGAGTCACTATCGTATCGTAGCGAATACTTTATATATAATTATTGACACTATTAAGTATGTATACTTACAAATCTTACAATGTTAACATGGTGTGAACATGATATCCCTTACTTACCCCCGTACAACGTTATGGAGCTTTCGTCCGACCCACTGGTTTGGTTCACCCAACCAGTGACTTATCGCAAGGTGTCGATATCAGGGAGCAAAGCTGTAGAATACAAGGAAGTATAGCAATACTTATAATACATTGAAACAGTAGTATTTGGCATTAACACGACTCCGCCATAGGAACTGAAAGATATTTTGAGTAGGGACTCCACGATGCGCGTTTTCCCAGAGATAAGACCTAGCTAGATCGATTTATCGCCCCCGAAGACCCCATATAGCAAATTTAATCCAAATCGTTAGAGCCGTTTCCGAGATCCCCGAAATATATATATACATAAATAAATATACAATAAGAATTGCTTGTTTAAAGGTATAAGATATTTTGGAAATTTTATAAGACTGCAAAAGAGTGACACCGTGGCCACAGTACATAAGAAGGTACCTAATAGCCATGTCATGACTTCATGAGTCTCATGAGCTGTTAAAGTCGAATTTACCTCCTTCACCTACTTACGTATGTTCGTTTTCCGGTAAACTACTTGTTTAACCTTATTATATTAATTGTTTGTGTCTCATGGCAGCACAGGCGTCGGTAATTGACGTAAATGCAAGTGGACAAGAAGTTGCTCTGTGGTCGCAGCCTGTTCGAGCAACCTCCATCGGTAGTCTTGTATTTTGATTTGGTTAAAATCTCTGGTCATTCAATACGACCATCTGAATATAGTAGCTTATTATCATATCACAAAAACACAGTCGATCGATCACGTTAACACTCGGAATGTTCTGGTTTTAAAACTGCTTTTAGTAATCGATGATTAAGTTTTATCAAGGTTTGCTTCGAGAGCATTCATTTCGTGAGATGAATTGTGATCGAATTATTTATAGGTAAGTATGTATTTTTTTGGTCAGATTAGATTAATGTGATGTCATTATTGGGTTAATATATTTTAAATTGCTTGACACAAAACGAGCCCTACGTTATCAGAGGAGTAAAGAGTGTTTGCGAGAGATTTTGAGTGGCTCATGGAGCTATTCAGAGTGGATTTCTCAATAGGCCTAAATGTACAGTTTCTATTATAAATAGATCCATTGCTGCCTTAAAGAATCTTTTCATATTGAATCCAATTTTCCAAATTGGCTACGGAATACTAAATAAAAACGGCTAAGCTAGGAATCGAACATACTGTTAAAATGACCTATCAATACTAAAGCAATAAAACGAACGAGATTAATCCTCTAGTGCATGGATAAACGGATCGGATCAACGTGATCGGTACAAATATCCACGGGGCGTAACGCGCGTTTCCCGCCTCGGTGCGCCCGAGTTTAAACGAACGAAAAATGTGACGTTCGGTAACCGACACCCATTGGTCTGTCCAAATATATTTATTGTATTGATGTCATTAGTAACCTTGGCGATGTGGTTACTCTAATATTTTTTATCTCTCATTCTTCGATCCATGCTTCGGAGTTGAATCTCGTTGCAACAACTAGTGATATTCTTGTTAGCATTCTACCCTTATCCGGTCTTTCGTAGATCAAGAAATGCAACCGCTGAATATTATGTTTGCTTATGATAAATTATGTTTGCATGTTAACAAGCTATTTAACCTGCCATAGATTTAGGTTAAATCGCCAATAAACTTTATGTAGGTAAGTAACCCGCAAGCAGTTGGCGAAATCCTGTTTCTGCCAGCTACTTGCTTGTAGATTATAATTCCCTTAATAAATCCTGGTATTCCGTTTAATACTTGCACTTTCAATGGACATGTTTTCTCACACCGCAATTGCTATTCTCGATTAAAGATGGTTGGCATAGTTATGTACGGGTAATCCAATCCGCTGAGAGCGGCGTCGCCCGCGCACCGGAGCGAGCGACACCCGTCTTCCTACTTCTCACTTTACTTCACGTAAGTGGAGATTGACTAAATCGTGATCATTGGCCAGAGAGAACATTCCTTTCATTATTTGGCGTATTTTAGATCTAATCAGAAGTCTCGTCAGTTTCCCAGAACGTATACATATGTATAACTAATACCAGGAGTGTCGCCTCTGGAGGCCTCTCAGGTCTCCGTTTCAGACACCAGTGTACCACGTTAGTCTAAATTCCACGTAAGGTATTTTTGGCCAGTTAGCCACCTATGATCGCACTTGAACATACATATTTATAGGCATAACTTTCTTTCAGGTACTTAATTCAAAATCTTGTTTATAAGAATCCTGAAATTGTCTCTACTTCCTGCGAGACAAGTCGTATAGCTAGTTGACAAGTAATCAAGAGAGTTTAAATATAACACCGCCCAGATGTAACCATTAAATTTAAAATAAATAATTCAAACGCCATTAAATTTTTCGCCCCATAGTTGCGTGCCACACCCACGCCACGATACGTGTGGAATAGCTTTCAACTCAATAATGTATTACGCAGAATGTCATCAATGTTTACCGAGCTACAGTCAATAAAATGAACGCGTTCATTTACAAGATTTGTAAACATAAAAGGGTGAATTTACATTTTGATATCCGCGAGTGTTTCAGGGACTAAAGTGGCGTTCGCTCCCTAAAATTTTAAAACATCTATTTGCATATGCTTTGAGTACATAAACGACACTTTCTGAAGCACTTTTAGAGGGAGGAGGGGGACTGATGGCTATTAACATTTGTAGCTGAACCTGAATATTGTACATAGGGTTAATTAATTTTCAATTGGAATCCATTTGAAGCTAAAGGTCAGAGTATTTTCGTTGCAGATGATGGTTTTAATTCGATATTTAGATATTCTGGTGCAGCTACTTAGGTACTAAAATATTTTTAAACCCCCGAAACATTCAAAATAATCGATTATTTACAATAATTACAGTTACATTTTGCTTTCCTTATAATTAAGATAGGTAGGTTTAGGTACAATATATGAATGTCAGTCAGTGCCCGTCATGAAACGGAGTTACTAAATAACCAATATACTTATTGCAAATTATCAGTGCGTCCCATAGTCCCATATCATAATCTGTTTATATCGTTTACCTAAGTTTCTCTAATCGCCCCTTGATTAGGTACTGCCGCCAACCCCATTACATGTAACATGAAATAAAAAAAAATGTGTTCCCGACACTCGTCGCTAAAATTCTAAAACGCCTATTTGCATACGTTTGTGCTAATAAACGGCACTTTCTGGAGTACTTTCGAGTGGGGATCCGCGGGGCGAGATGGAGACGAGACATGGTAGGGGGGAGTAATCAGCGTAATGCTAATCATGCAAATGCCGAGATCCGACTGAAAGCCTCAATCGGCTTGTTTCAGGAGTTAAAATGGAGATCCACTTAGCGCGCTACGCAGCGCACATACGCAAGTGATGGCGCCGCAAAGAGTAAACGCTGCCAGTGGCTGCTTTTATGTCTTTGTCCTGACTCGTTTCACTTATGTTCTCGCTGATTCTTTGAATCGTGAACAGTTGAAGCAATCATTTATTACTCTGCCTTATAGAGGTTTTAAGGATTACCTTAAAAAATTAAAAATATTCTTCTGACGGAGAAAGGTTTATTTAGTCTACAGACTACATTACAAAATAGTAGTGATACAATGCAACGAATAGAATTTTTACGAATACGAATATTACGAAACCATGTAGCACTTTCTTCATTTTACGAATACGAACTTCATTATCGAGCAAGCTTTGCAGTTATCACTATGGATGAAAACGCAGGCATTTTAATAATGCCTTAATAGCCGCTTCATAAACAAAACTAGTGTCTGCGTGTCAGTGAGTGCGTTCCCGAGAAAATCCCGGTCTAGAAATAGAGTGTTGGAGGCTTGTAGCAAAGTGTCGCGTCTACGCCACGCGCTCCTTACTTGAGGGCTGAACGAATACAACACGCCCGCTTCTAACGAATTTAAATGCCGGCATAAACTGAGCTGTATGCTCGCTAATTGGGGATTTGTAACACGAACTCTTGCCGGATTTCAAGAAACTTGGCGGTACCAATAAAAATATGCTGCTCCGATCCCTTTGATACCCACTCCGAATCATGAAAAAGAAATGCTTATTATGTAAAATATATCTCTAAGTAGGTACTCATAATTTGATCATGCTGCGCGAGAATTTTTTGTAATAAAAAATGTTTTCGTGAAAATAAACATTCTTTTACAGAAGTTAAGTATCTCTAGAGAGAACACTGATCAAAATGTTTTTTTTTTTCATAACGATGTTGTTTAGTTGGTCATTCGATAGTCATTTAGTCATACATATATATCTCTTTGCCGAATACTTAGTAGGTACGGTCGAGTTCACAGACATCTATATATAGAGTTAAGCCAACGTTCGAAATATATACATATTGTCATGCACGACCTTATTGTCAGTGTCTAAGAGGCGTGTGCATATATTTTTGGAACTTTGGCTTGTAAACATTTTTGTGAACACGACTGTAGAACAAGAGCACTAATTAACCCATTTTATCTATTCGTGCCGGCAGGAGAAGGTTAGGTTAGTGAGTTTCAATATTATAGGTATCTATTCGTGAAATATAACTCACTAACAGACAGACAGACGGATTGACTGGCTGTTTGGTTTGGAACCTTCTCGGGCACGGAACCCTAAAAATGCATCTTAACATTTTAACAGGCGCTTCATAATCAATTCAGTTCATTTGCACTTTAATTGGGGCGATTCATTTTATTCAGATAGGTACCTATACTCCATTAAAATGGTGCTAAGAGCAATATTACTGTTTTGGCAGCTAATTTGTTATTTCGTATTCAGGACACGAAGATGTGGGAGTTGGGTTAATGTTGCTATTCTTATATCAACATTGTCTTACACTTTTTTAGAAGCCGGAAGTTGCCAAGAGAGAACCCTGAGTTTGGATGCAATCGGGACAGCTCTGAGATAAAGACAGTTAATTATGATAGTCGACAGATAACCATACGCAACTCTTAGGGTCGGTTGCACCAAACCGTCTGTCACCGTTTTAGCGTTCGCTAAATTTTATTGTATGGAAAGTGTCATAGTTCTCTGCTGCTTGACGTTGATCAGCCTGTTAATTGTGGTTGCTGCAACCGGCCCATATTAAGGGTCGGGGAAAAAAAAAACGGTTGGTGCAAAGATCTACAAACAATTATTTACTTTGATTTTATTTATAATTTAAGGTGTTTGCTGCTGTCTTAGCAAAAATATTGTGTGCAACGGTATATGATTAGGTCTTAAAATTCTCGGGCCTATCTTTACAAAACTCAATTTTGTTTCGTTTTTAAACCCCACCCTGAATTTTAAGAACCCTTATTATGTAACTGTTGCACAAAATACTATTATGTATTAGCTCCTTCACTTTGGTAAGGAATGCGTTCCATTACATTCGATTTCACCTAACCTATATATCAATAATGAATTACTAGTACACTACATAATGTTGTCGATAAGGTAATGAATACGTTGGTATGTGCGCTAAATTACGATGGTTTAAATACATATTTAAAACTCAAACGGAAAGTCGCGAACGTCAAAAGCAGTAGCTACGAGGAATTGGAATTAACATATCAAACGGAGGCAACGGCGTGGGGTTCGCTTATCTCCACATGCACGGTGATTGGTTACTAAAGGGGAAATAAATCGAAGCTGGTTTTAGCAGGCGTCAAGAGAGCTTCTTCGTTCCGTGTACTAACTAGTGAAGCGCGTACAATCCCGTGCAACATCAGCTGTTTTACTTAAAGTCAGTTGTCAATAATGCGATACTGCTACGAAGATTGAATTAGAAATCATCGACAACAGACAAGTGGTATCTGCTGCCTGAAAACGTTTCATGTCAAAATTTCGATAAGCATTAAAAAGAACATAACTAAGTTACCATTATAAATATAAATTATTCGTATCAGTATTTTAATGACACGCTCTAACGGAAAACTGACCGCCAAAAGTGGCACTTATATCGTGTTTTTTGGAGACTATCTTTATTATTGCAAAAAATTTACAATGGGTAATGTAATGACCAATACGGTAATGACATGTACGTAATGTATAAAAGTACCTACCATTTAATTCAGTTCGGCATCCCTTAATTGGACAATGTCCAAAATACATACAGGACAAGTTTTGATCGTCTTATTGTATTTTTGTCCTGAACAGAATCATTACCATTATTGAGCGTCGAGGAGGTATGAATTCACGACCTTCCGTGTTTTATGTCAATTCAAGGGTTAAGTATAGGAAAACAATAGATTTATGATTGTAGTACTTTTGTAGATAATAGTACATTACTTGTGGCCACGCACAATGCTTTCCAAACTATTCGCCAAAATGAATATTAACTACCTATCGTGACATAACGCGTTGAAATTGCGTCATGAGTTTGTGGGTACCAAATCTTAATCTTAATACTTATATATACTTTGGGTCCTTATATATACTCTTAATATTAAGTAACTGTCACACTCCGAACTGAGACGAACCTAAAAACGTCTTAAGTACCCGTCTAAATAAATATACCTACTCGATCATATAAAAATATATACAAAAAATTATTGACCTCCCTTTTTCATCAGCCGGAAAAAAGCTAACCAAAGCTTAAACTAGGCCTTTAAGCTTCCTTATAAATATGTGAACGTAGCCCGAGCTTGGTAATCGTGGGTGTGTCCCTACCTAACTCGCGGCACCGTTAAACGGTCGCTAAACGTTTGGGCGGCCCGCCCTACGCACTTCAACCAGAATCGGTAAATCTTGGCGGCCCCTTCGAACCGATCTCAACCTTAACGCCGCCTGGACTAGGTGCAATTCAGGTTGTCGTTTTGTGTCGAGTGGAACCGTGTCACAGCAAACGGTTAATGCATCTACGTATAGTTTAAACGGTTTGTTCTACCTATTAATAATGAGGGCGTTTCTGTTTTCTTGTTTGGTTAATACCTACTTTGATTATTCTAATTCTTTTAAAATGACTTTAAATACACGTGAACTAAGAATAAGATGAAAAAATTGAGAATAAGAGAAATTACTACGTATGAAGATCGACTACATAGGTACCTGCACTTCCTGCTCGACTAATATCGATATTCACTTTGAATAACAACCGTATTCATGTAAATTACTTGATTAAAATTTAAATAGGTATCAAAATTCACAGTTTGTTCAGCTAGGCACTATAAGCTGTACAAACCTAGGTTTCCAATTACCAAACGTGTTATTTATTACAGTATAGATGTAGGTATGTACCTAAGTAATATGATCTAAGGAGTTACACGTTGCACTGCTCCCCCTAGATGTTTTATTAGCCAGGAGTGCGGAACATTTTATCAAATGTATACAGATTTAAAATATCATTAGGAACTCTTGGTTGTCTTTGGAGAACTCGTCAAGTGTCTAACATACATATCCTAATAGGGTTACAAATAGTGCCATATCTCTTAAATAGTTACCTCAACTATCCCTTGGTGTAGGTAAGTAGAGTAACGTTTTTCTATAATTAAGTAAATTTCCCGTAATTGAATACTGATATGAGTTTACTACAAGCTTTGTGTACAACTGCAAATTTTCAGCTAGAGCTAAATTTTCAGAAGTTAAGAAATTGTCAGCTACTCAATCTAATAAGATTTAAACTCTACGGAACAATATTCCCGCACCCATTTATAAGCAGTATAGACAGAGCCAAAGATTTCGCACAACTCCGGTGTCGATTTTTTGCACACCTCGTTAATAAGCGCCTACTGGGTCGTGAAATATTACAAATTGCTCCCCCCACCGCCTCCCCACTTTTTACATCGGCAATTTCATGCCTCTCCGTCAGGGAAAGTCGATCACAAACGTGTTAAACGAACGTATCTGTTTAGGCGAGTGCCTAATGCGGGGAAAATTACTTTTAGAGTTCCGCTTAGGGTTGGACATTGCAGTTTACCTCCTTATAAATGTATGGGACACCTATTTATTTAGGGTCTAATCTCTGTTTAGGGTTTTACATTTGATTGATAAGTTCAGATAATTAAGGCTTCATTTGTCTGAATCTTTATCACTCCTTGGAACAGTTGAAATTATTTGATTCTGTTGCTGAAGCCAATTTTGTTAAATAAAATCATTTGGAAAAGCATTGCCATCCATTCTTGAAGTCTACCATTTTGGCGTTTCGAAATATTTTCGTTGTGCATGGAGAACCGACTATTGTATTGGATTAGGTACTATTTAATTAGTTTTTACTTTTGTACCTGTATACATTCGAACATGTTTACTGCTCTTAACAGATGGCTCTTGGCCAGATGGGACAAGGGGAAGACAAAGTATACCTGCCTACCCCAATTAGAAGCGCCTCTAACAATTACTCTTTTTAGGATTTCTGTATTAGTCGCAATTGTCCAAGTGATGCACTAGAACCGATACTGCCTCTTCTTTCACTGACACGACGACGATACATATATGTCGATAGTTTGGTTCTTTTCAGCATTATAGCCATAGTTTTTATAATCTCAATACAATTCAATTGCACTATCAAAGTGTCTAATGTTGCTTTTTTGAAATTCTTCTTCCAACCATAGTTACCTGTATTACTTAGGTACCTTTCAGTGTCGTGACATCTTTAGAACTCTAGTCCGCCGACTTGTCTAATTGAAGACCATTTGAATTTTCAGTCGTGGGTAGCTTTAGATAATATTTGGAAAAAATATTAAGTAATGTAATGGAAGCAACGCAATTATGCGCGTGTTCAAAGATGTTTGCGCCTATACGGGACTCCAATAGAAATCAATACCTAAGCAAAATTTACTATTGCCACCGATTACATGTAAGTTTGTGTTTGTGCCGCAAAGCCGTCAGCGGTCACGACTTTGCTAGATGCGATTGAATCGAGGAATTTAGCCAACGGCTTAGATTTCTGCGGTTATGCGAATAATTTCAATAATTTTAAAATACTTCTAGAAGTGATTGTAGTGTAAAGTATATATATTTTCTTTTGAGAATATAACTGATGCAGTGTCTTGTTAAAACTTACAGCTCCGTCCAGTCATAAACTCAAAAGCAAAGTGAAAAATCTTTACGTAGTGTCTCATTTTTGGTGTTCAGTGTTAATTCACTATAACCTTATAGCACCAATCACTATGTTCCTTGTTTACGAAGTTGAAGAAATCTTATGTTGTGACCTACATTGAAGCTTTGTTTAAAGTCTTAATACACTTTGTTTGAGACGCAATGGTCAATTATAAATTTTAAGTAGGTATGTCTTATCTAATATTGATAAGTTAATAAATTATTTATACTCCAAAAATCAAAATGCTCAACGTTAGCATAATATCCGTACTTACCGAAGCAGAGTCGCGAAACGTTCCATCAAGGCTCGAATTAAGTGTGGGCTCGAGTTTTATTTGCAGGGTTGTTCTTCCTGCGTCATACCGAGCGTGTTTCTATATCATATCAGTTTAAGCGTGACTCCAACTACGCAAAGTTGTTACGGTTTCAAGAGCACGAATATACTGGTCCGCTTGAACTGAGCGAGCGCAACGATGGGAATTCAACAGCGAGGGGACGTGTGGCATTAATCATTAGCGGCGCCTAATGACACCGCCAAAATGCGGAGGCTAGGGCCGCTGTCGATGCCAATATCGATATTGATTTCTCGATAAATAAAAGGCATTGTGATCTGCCGCTTTAAAATACACCAACGCTTGTGTCTTTAATACTTTTACTAAATAGTGTAAGTTTTATAGATGATTTTATCACAATATTCAACAGATGACTAAACTATGATATGTTCGTAAATCAGAACGTGACGATCGCGTTACTGCCGGTTATCGCTATAAATAAAATACCCTTCGCTCTCGCACTTACGTGATGTTCAGATTGCTTTCAACCTATACGCGACCATCATATCGAGGGTTGACGTTGTTTATCGACAAAGTAACCACGGGCGCCGCCCCTCTCTGCTCTCGATATTAGATGTCGCTATTAACTCCGCAAAACGTAATTAATCGAATAAGTTTATGATTGATATAACCAGTTTGTGGTGCGCTTAATTCACTTTCCCAGTTCTAAGGTCCCGTCGCCTTTATAAAGTTATCCTTTAAGGGAATTGATCGGCGCTACAGCTCTGCTACCCAAGTGATTTTATAATGATTGGATTCAATTAAGAATTAGCACGGTGTTCCGGGAAGCGTAAACTAACAAGTGAAATTAACCCTGGCGAGGTTTACTTCTAACAGCGTTATTATTGGTTCTCGGAAGCTCGCTTGGCGAGCTTTTTCCTCGCCTCATGTACCTACGTTTTAAGTAAATTACGGGGTAGGTATTTGTTACAATTGAGATGGAGAGTAGGTACATCAGTGTTAACACGGAAAGATAAACATTATTATCATTATACGTAATTAAAAGTCAGGCCTTTATTTTTTTTTTCAGTTTTTCTTTTTATCTAGCTGCGCGGGAATCGTAACTATATTTTAATGCGTAACAATATTAAAAAGATCGCGCACACAAATGCGTTCAGGGGCAACATAAATTTTAAAATAAGGAGGTCGAAATAAAATTGATATTCTTTATACCTTGTATTCTTTAATAATCGATGACGTTGCAATCTTTTTTGCAAATTGTTCATACCTTTCTAGGCATGTACATACATATTTTAAGGGCTGTGTGTTCTAGAAATCGAATTGACATTGCACTCTGGAATTTACCGGCGTCTACATATCAAATGCATGAGGTCATATCTACCTGTCCCGCTTTCGTATAGGTTGTAGATACCATATTAGGTATAAGTATATGTGTAAGCTCGCTATTCAAATTCAAGTCACTTTTTGCGACCAAATGCAATCAAGCTGAGTATCTTCGAGGCAATTATGACGCGTACAGTAAAGAGAATATCTGGTTAATACATTAAGTCCTACGTATTGGGTGCGATCTCTGCCGCCGGGTGTACAAAGATAGTGAATCCCTCCTATAGACTCCGTATTGTGAATATTATGACATCTATGATGCAAAACCTCGCGATCACAATTAACCCAATGTATTTACTTATAAACCGTTCGAATTATAGAATCCTTGAAATCCGCGAAAAACGAATTTCTGTGAACTTTGACCCAAAATAACTTCCGACGCACACACAAGATGTTCTGTGACTTATAAGGCAACTTTTAGAATGCCATTTTTAGAATTTATTTCACTTTTAGCTTTTCCAGCTTATTATCTCTCATTCCGAGGCTGACCCGTTTTTAGGCTTAAGATATCTCAGAGCTAAATGCACAGATGCGCTTATATTTGTAAAATGCTTGCGTAAGGCACTGAAAAATCTTACACAGCACCATCATTTAACGGTGTATAATAAATGTATATGCTCGATCAACTATTGTACTTGACACACGAACCGGTCTTAAAATTCATGCAATATTTTAATTTACAAATCATTATACCTATTGGAAATGCGTGTTTAGTAGGGATGTACCGACTAGTCGCCGACTAGTCGGGAAAGCCGACTATCCGGCCACATTTGTAGTCGGCGATTAGTCGGCGACTAGTCGGCAAAAATGGCCGATTAGTCGGCACTTTATTAGTGAAAGAAAAACAGAAAAAAAAAGAAATCAACAGTCAATATTTACCATATGTTTTATGTTTATTTTACTAAAATACCTATTCAGGGTGCATACGAAAACTTTTGTTCATATAATTGACCGTTTGATCGTTATCGTATGTTGGTGGGCTGGTGTTTTCCTCTACAGGTCGATCTCAACTGATTCTCGTGTAATTTCATGTGCAAGTTCTATAGTTTTTTTTTTTAATTATTATTCAGTTTTAGTTTTTTTCTTTAATGGTGGAGCCATGAGGAACTATTAATGTTATTGCAAAATTTAGAGACTTTAGTCAGGGCACGACTAATCGGCCATTCGAGCGCCGATTAGTCGGCTAGTCGGCCAATTCAATAGTCGGTACATCACTAGTGTTTAGCTCAGGTGTGTTCATGCAGCACCCAGTGCCGCAGTGATCTCTGACAAGGAATAATATAAAAGGAGAGAAGCAAGGTAGCAAGCAATTAGCATGCGCCCATGATGGATGGCCTGTTCGACGTCTCGTGTGACAGACAAAACGAACAGCGCGGTTATATTGTTATACGCCGATGATAACGCGGGCATTACAAATTACCTACTGGTAATTACTAGGGGGATCTGTGGTGTTTTTACCCACTTAGGATGGGAGGGTAATGTTGTTTTTCAAATGTATGTTTGATTTGTACATGTCCTTGAAATTTATTTTCAGACTGTTTTGGGGTAATAGAAAAAATACAAATATTATAGCAAGAATGCGTTATTAATTTCTAATAATCGTAAAATAAGTGACACCATAATGTCGAGTTGTAGATTTGTCTGACTTGTAGGGGAGACGTACAATTGCTTCATTGCACCACCACAATTCATAGTTACATAGGTGATTTCAATATCTAGTTGGCACGAGTATAACTAACTGGTATAATGATTTCCCGTTTCCTTATTACGCAGCTTATTAGTTACTTTCAAACCGTTGAGCCGATGAATCCTGCGTCAGATATTTAGGTACATATTTATAAAATACATCCCACATTAACCTATACCACAATCCGCGTTTTACCTTAGTATCGGAGACAAAGTTTCCAACAAGCTGTTGCTACTTACCGTCATTACACAACGACAAGTGCATGTACATACATAACCATAATATACGACCTCTCACCACGTAGGTATCATCTTTTTGAGTGCAGCCGCCACATATTTACTTCGCTTCCTGCCTACGCACGGCTTTAAGCGCGTAACCGGTCCTATTAGAACAAGTCAATGTTAGATGCGGGGATACGGACACTACATTTCTACAAAAATATCTGAATAGAAATTATTCACCTGCCTGTCTTACAAGAATTCCATCTTGTTAAAACGAAGTGGGCCTGATTTGTGAACTTGATGAATAGGTAATATAATTTTGTAAATCGAGCCTAGCTACTATTTACTCCCATTCGCAATACACTTGAGAAACTACAATCTCTATGTTAAGCCATTCAGTGGGTACCTAGGTATTCTTTACCTACTAAATCTTAGTGACAGAACCACAGTCGGGCTTAACAATAAACTTATTCGCAAAAATTGTTAGTTTATGTAAAGAGTGACCGCACCAATGTGTCAGTCTTTACTTACAAATCAGAAACTTGAAGTGGAAAGGAAAGCAAACATAAAAAATAATAGGTTGGTTTTCCGTTTTACTTCGAACAATGTCTTCTCGACACGCAGTCCCTCTTCACTACCATATGTACACTCAGCAGCAGAAGTTGCTAAGTCGCGTAACGATCTTATTGAACACTTCGCCCGCTTAGCAACTTCTGCTGCTGACTGTACAAAGGATATATAGTCTAATGATGAATACGCAGAGTAACTTAATGTAATTTAAAATGACGCATCTACAATTTTTCTGTACGGAGCCTGATTCGTCGCTTCGTATCGCATCGGTTATCCACGCGTCATTTTCACGAAGAAATGTTAACGCGCCGCGCCTAACAACTGTTGCTACCGCGGTAGCCTCACACTTTATTACCTCTTACGCACTATAATGGTCGACACTAATTTCACCTTTATTGTCTGTGTTATGCTCGATCTTACATACCTACAATTTATCTTAAGAGAACTGAAGACTTTCGAAATGGGGGTTGGTTTTGAAACGTGAAGCTTTTATCCTCCCTAATTCTATATGAGAAATAATGGTCGACACTAATTTCACCTTTATTGTCTGTGTTATGCTCGATCTTACATACCTACAATTTATCTTAAGAGAACTGAAGACTTTCGAAATGGGGGTTGGTTTTGAAACGTGAAGCTTTTATCCTCCCTAATTCTATATGAGAAAAGTAAGTAATTTACAGAATAAATAAGAGTTGAACTCGGTTAAATATAAATGTTTTCAATTTAGAAAAAGGTAATGGTAATAGTCCTTATAGAATTCTATGTTATACATATAATGTTCCGAGAAAGACTGAAAAACATTTTCATTACAACACTATGCTTTTTGTATCGTGTAGGTGCATTTTGTTCATATTTATATAAATTAGCTGAACTCCATTAGTGGTGATTACTTATTTGAAACCTTTATTTGATTTGAGCGTTTTCCAAAAAAAATTACATTTCATTCATATCTTCAAAATATTGACTTCTTGGGCTCATTTTACTCAGAATCATTTTTACATTCACGCCTCATACATGAAAAAATGTGTCCCAAAATTTTGTATGGAATATACAAAAATATTTTTCCAGTGCGTCACGTTCATACAAATAAAAAAAATATTTATACAAAAATGTGACGATCTGGGAAGGAAATCTTAGAACACGTTTTTCATGTATGAGGCGTGAATGTACAAATGATTCTGAGTAAAATGAGCCCAAGAAGTCAATATTTTGAAGACATTGAATGAAATGTATTAACAGAATAACAGATACTACATATTTATATTTACATAATTAAATATACAGAGGTACTACACATACTAAAATAAATTAATAACTAGCTTAAATCTAAAATAGGCCCTTAAGGCATTGTACCAAGGATGCTGGCGGAATTTGTATTTATTTATGCTTAAGAACGGTAAACTTTCACATTCACTCTGACACATCTGATATTGTAGATTCAACAGCCTTGTAGTAGAGACGGATTCTACTTTAATCCCTGAACGCCTTTCTAAAGACGTCGTACCATAAGCTCCTGTTGGTAGGTACACCTGAACCCTGTTTTTATATAGGTACGAAAAAAATACGCTCGAATACCCAATCTGCCCAATGAAACTTTTATTTTAGTACTTATCTGCGATTTAAAATTTTAATTTGAATGTCTTGGTAATGTGGTACATTTTCTGACTTCAATTTTATTTACCTAAGTGATTCTTTTGAACTAGTCTTGGTTAAGACTCGAGTCCTTTAAGTCGTCTGCTTTAAGACTCGACTTAGTTCTTCAGATTCTTATAATTAAGACGATAGTGGACGACCGCTTCTCCATATAAAAGTAGTTTGCTCTCTGGGTATGGACAATATAGAAGATATTTTTACACAGTTAATGTAGGTATACTGATCATAAATATGAATCTTCGTTTGTTTTTTTTTTCGATTTTTAAATTATTATAAGAGTTAGGAGCTTTTGAATAATTACGCTCGTAACTCTTATAATATAATATTCAAAATCGAAAATATCTAACGGTGGGGCATAGCTGTTGTAAACAAACATCTAATATTATTAAAATATTTTCCATAATGTCAATATCCAGTGAGGAAAAAAGGGGCTACGTTTGTATTGAGAACCGGTCGTCCCCTTTTCTCTTAAGTTGAAACTCGAGTACTTTTCAACTTCTTAGAGACCAGAGTTTTGAGTTGAGTAGGCTTGAGTCTTTTTTAGAAAACAATCATTTTTTACAAATAAAAAGACTAAATATATTGTCTTCATCTGAAATTCATTAGTTACGTACACCGTTCAATAACGCTTATTATCTTTACTGCTACTAGTATTTAGATAACCTACAAAATTGCTGAAGGAGTCTTTTTTCGGAAGCTCGAGTTCTTTTCAGTTGCGCTTTAAAATACTCAATAAAGGACTCGACACTAGGGACTTAGAAGACTCGGTTTTTCAGTTTAAGCGCAAAAACGAGTTGTAAAAACGAGTCGAGTTTTTACATTTTAGTCTCAAAAGACTCTAGTTCCTATTACTAACACTACCTCGAACATCGTTAGTAGTGTCTAAGCAAGAAGCTTTAATCTGTAATGTCAGTTTACTACACTCTGCACTCTACACTCACTACATTACACGTTTGCAATGATAGCGTAAAAACATATAATCATAACCTTTTCAGATGATGTTTATTAATTTAGTATTAACATATTTTATAGGGAAGAATATAGAATAGGAATCAGGGCTACAAAACGTCGATAAAGTGTGGTAAGTACTCTTCCTTACTATGAGTTTACCAAGGCCTTTTACGCTCTAGTGACTGCGTATACTATCTCTCAGAGCATCTCCCTCGTACTGATATATTAGTGCGAACGAGATCCGCTGCGACTGCTGCGAGTGAGTTTACATAGACCCTAATAGCGATTGCGGCCGCGGTAAGCTCATGGTAAGGGTAAAGTAACCGTCGTGTCACAGAAGCGTAGCTAACGCTGCACCTGCCCGCCCTAATGGCCCGTAATGGTGGCCGCTATGGAGTTTCTGTCCTACGCCGCATACCTACACTTGAAGGCATTGAGTAGGTATTGATGGTCACTTCTTCAATACCCAGTTTTGCTTTTGAGTTAAATATGAGGTCTTATAACAGGCGTTTTGATCCGTAGCTAACTTCATTACTTGAGACTTGTAGATAGAGTTTAACTACCCCCACTAGATAATGTTTTCAAGGATAAAAAGTATCCTAAGATATCAAAACATGCAGGTTATAACCATTTGTTTGCCGACTATTTGAGCGCATTCAAATTAGTTAGTTGTTTTATCGGCGAGTTACTTTTAAAAACAATCAGTTAGGTACATTGTATTGCATTAAAACATGGAGGAGTATAAACATAACTAACATACAGACACGGTAATCATAAACATCTTTCAACGTACATATTTATGTTACCGATAAAACAAGAAATAATAAAAAACCAATTGAACGTAAAACTAACTAAAGGGTCTGCTTAATTACTCCTCAATTAGTAAATCCGTTTCTTGATATTAAAACAAAAGCTCAAAACTGGGTGTAGTTTAGAGAAACAAAATTCGACCGAACAATAAACAGTATATGTAAAGTGACATTCAAATAATGAAAACGCTGTAGAAATTTTCGCGTGGTTGGTATGGAAGCCCGGAACCGCGAAACCTACTCGCACTTGTTCTGTTTTTGTTATCGCCGCGTTAGGCCAATATAATGTACATTGTCGATCGGTTTTCAATGTTGACATATATGACGTCTAGCTGGTAATATTATAGGGACGTTATTGGATGTCAAGCGACGTTGGGCTGGCAACTGAATTTAGTTTAGCTCGCAGCTTGAAAATTGATAATCGCAGCGATAGGCGTGCGCAATCAGAGGCGGGCAATTTGCGAGCGATTGTGCGTGATGAGGCCCACGCAAATTGGACGCTCCATGCGTCGTTCCCGTTGCCTTTAGAGCGGAGGTTAGAATTGGTAAGAACTTATGAACCTATACCTCTCGCATCGAATGATGATCCCTATGCCAGTTCCTTTTAATATGGAGTAGCTGTCACGTAAAATAGTTAAAATAACACTGATACAGAACTATTAAAAGAGTTTTTATACTCGGTATTAACAAGAATCTGTGCTTGAATGATATGTTTACCGCAGCTAATATCTCATTCTTGATTAGAGTTGGTAAGAAATCAGGTCTTAAATATGAATTTATACTAGAAATATTGTTTTATGAGAATGTGTTTGAAATACTTCTTAGTCTTTTGACTTAAGATACGTTCCTTTTAAGTTTTTTTTATCCATCCATATCCATATCCTAACCATCGCCTGGGCCGCAGAGGATGCGTTATGCATGTACCAATCTCAGGTCTGATCGTGTTTCGTAATGCTGGTGCCTAGCACTGACCAAGAGGAATATCGTCACCGCCTAGGATGGCGTATATTTAGTCTAGGTCACGATGCACTGGTTAGCCCAAGAACTCTAACCGCCCGCACTCGCACGCTAAATGGGAATATACGGCGTGCTGATGCTCCGCGCCGGCTCTTTATGGTTTCAATCGGCCAGCAGGAGCTTTTTCTAGTTAGCGTTTTATAACTTATCGGCTAGAATAAACAATATTTTAATTACTTTAATACGGGTAACACTACAGGGGCCCTACACAAATCGTCCTGTTACGACTTCGAGTTGTGATTTCGAGCTTACTTGTACCCAGGGTGCAAAATGGAACCGTTCGTAAATCCGTCAGTCGGCTGTCATGTACAGAATTGAAACTCTTATTAACCTTTTGAACGCCACAGACGGCAATTGACGTCAACGCAAAATCGTGACAACGACGCCAAAGACGGCATTTGACGTCGATCGTTTTTTGATGAAAATCTACTGAAAAACACCCCACTTTTAGGTTGGCATTATTTATTCACAAAAGTAAATTTTACCCCCGTGGCGTCAGTGGCACGGCAAATGGATGCGCCGTTTGGCGTTCAAAAGGGGGGTTAGGTATTCGCGCGTGGCGTGACAATAGTGAAAAATAAAAATCATTTAGGTAGGTACCGCCCTTTGCAAAGCAATCTTTGTTTTGTTGTTTATAAATAATTATCGCACCACGCACCCGAAAGTGTAAAATGACCTCGATTGATGCTTGATTACCATTGCCAGCGATATTTTGGAGGTGCTACCTGATATCCGCGACAGAGCAATACCGGTCGTAACATGCGGTTCCTGAACACAATATAGAGAGCTTATAATATTTACTAGTATGTGTATAAATCAGTGTATGTAACTGTACATAATTAGGCATTAAAACACTCGTGTCACATGTGCCATATTTAAACAATTATTAACTTCGCGCCTATAAACTTTTTATATGCACAGTATTATAATTTGCGGACGAAAGTACCTACTAGTTTTAAACGGATGACCTTGGAGTCCGTTTAATTGAATCCTATCCAAACATAACTACCTATGTAAGAATGACAAGTTTGTAAACGGTTTCACTAATAAAAGAAATGAGATCTAATTGGAAACCAAGTTCTTTCAAAGCCTCTTAAGCCTCAGCTCCTATCCTGTATAACTTTCTTAAAATTTTACAATGGTATGTTATTTGTTATGTAAGTTATGTTACATGCTACGCATTAGTGCGACTCCTATCAGAATCTTTATCTTAATAAGAACTCTATAAGCCACACCATCACCATGTCAGGGCGTATGTTCACTGTGAGATTGTTTCGGTACTAAAAGAGATATTTTGGCAATTAGATACTGTATCAGGTCTCTGTCATCCAATCGAGTTTACGCTTGCTGATACCTTCATAATTTTCCCTCATTCCTTTTGTCATACGTTATTCAATAATTTCATAATTCCAATCATTATACTGTTAAATAAGTCAATTAGGTAATGTAATAATCAGACCTAGTCAAGATATGAAGGTATCTCAGCAATATCAACTGCATTTCAACACGTTTTACCTGGCTGATTGACGCAATAAGATGATAAGTCCTGCAGGCTTATAGTAAAGTTATATTAGCTTCAAGCATGCACTTCCATTAGGTACGTAGTATGCGAGGATGCGGTCGTGATAAAGCATTCGAATAGGTTCTCACGAGGTCACACCAATGAAGTTATGATTGCGTAGGAAAATGGGACCAATATCAATTCGATATACGTTCTAAAGCAATCAGGAAAACAAATTTGCCTTCATTTCCTCTCGGAACAAACGTGTACCGAATCTGGCTTGGCAATATCTCTTTTGAGGCGGTGGATCGTAATGGAAACCATTTCTCATCAATTTTCTAAATAAAGGCGCACAGAAGCCAGCGGATAAAACAAAGCGAGAGCGCGCACGACATAGATTGAGCTGAATTATCGCTTTACCGCAGAACACAATCTGCGCGGAGCCCTACGCGTGCACCTATCGCCGTGCGAGTAGGGTCACACCGATTTTTTGACCATTGTGTGAAATACTGAAACGATCGTTATTCATAGGTATTTAAATCACGTGATTAAATGTCGCCATTATTTTGACCCCTCCCGTTCCCCTTTGGAAGATCACTTCTACTTTTTTAGGACTAAACATATCAAACTGGGTTATCTTTAGAAACCTTACTGCCCTGCTTATCGTTTGTGCAGTACTTGAACGAAAAACATCGTTTAATTAAAGAACTTATTTAAAACTGAACAAGATAAACAATTGCATGACTTTTCAACTGCGATTACTGCATATGTTGTTAGCACGGCAGCTTAGGACACCAAGGATTATCATATAAATTTTGTGGTAACACTGAAATCTGCTCACAAATCACAATGCATTTCATTTGCAGAAATTACGCTTAGAGTTAACTAATTTAATTAGTGAGTTGATAAATTTTGTGTGGTGATTGAATAATTACTCGTGCTATTTTGTCACAGCCCCCTCCCCTATCGTGATCTAATCAAATCTAATGTATTTTAATGTCCCCTAATATATAAAGTGTTACATGATTAATTTTACAAAAGCTAATAAAAAAATAACCATAAAATGTAAACGCAAAGGGTATCTTATATCTCTATAAGAAATCACAGAATTCTCCAATTAGAATGTCCAACTGTTTTAACAGGCTTGTTTTTTCATCTTTAAGGCACTGACAACCCATATATCATTTAACTGAAACATTTTTGTCAGTAGTTAGATACCAACTTTTAAATTTTGTATCAGATGGTGACCCTACATGTGAGTCGAGCGCGGACCAGCCGATAGCGCGTAACTATGTTAAATGTACCCGCCGAGCCTTTATCAATTGAGGTGATAGCTTGAACTTTCATGGTATTACATTTAAGTTAAAAATAGAATATAATAAATATGGTGAGGGACAACGGGATTAAAACAAATGGCTGAATTAACTTTTTCTTCTTACACGTTGCCATGGTTACCATCGCCTGGGGCCTTCTTTAAATACTGGTTTTATGGCATTTGAATTAACCAATGCATTTTTGTTATAATATGTAGGGTCATCTATCAAGCACGTTTAATAAAGTGGTACAAGGTACCGTGCTACTATTGTCGTCTGACAGAATAACAGAAACGAATAGTTGTTTCACCCAAATTTCAAATCAAACTGTTTAATAGAACAAATTGAACATTTCCCGCCCTAGCTTGGTTTCCTCCAGGTATGTGGTGTTAGAGTTTGGATGGCTAGTCGTGTCATTTAAAATTCTTTATATGCCAAAAAATAATGCCAATCAAATAAGCTTGTAAATCCAAGATGTCATTTCATTTCATGAACAATGATATTATGGTTGCCAAGGGAGCTATCAAGTGGATTCATTTTCTGGAGTTAGATTTATGATTTGTTTATATCTGTATAACGCCATACGATTAAATAATTATTGCCAAGTAACTAAAGCTCTGTTTTCCACGGATAGCGGTGCCATATGTCATATAGTGGTTTTGTATTGAGACTATACAAAATAATACGGCTTAATATGGACGGAGTAGTATTTTGAATAGAGACGGCCGCTATATGACGGCACCGCTATCCTAGGAAACCAACTTTAGGCTTTTTTTAACAAGCTTTTATTAGGTCGACCTGTATGTAACTATGTAATGGAATCTAAGGTAACTAATCTAACCATCTTCCAAGGATCATAGCGTCATGAAAATTGGCAGCTGTATGTACCTAGTTCTGATGACAATACAATAATATGGTACTGTCGAACTGATCTGATGATGGAGACAGGAGGTGGCCATAGGAACTCTCGACCTGTATGTAACTAACTGTAATGGAATCTAAGGTAACTAATTTAACCATCTTCCAAGGATCGTAGCGTCATGAAAATTGGCAGCTGTATGTAGTTCTGATGACAATACCTACAATAATATGGCACTGTCGAACTGATCTGATGGTGGAGACAGGAGGTGACCATAGGAACTCTGTGATGAAACAACGCAACCTAATTGTGTTAGGGGTTTTTAGAATTGTCTCGATGAGTATTAGTTGTCTGTCGATGTCGTAAGAAAAGCGATAAAAGCTTGTACCAAAAATGAAATTTTTGCCAAAAACTTATTTAATTAACGCATTTTATTTTGTGACCCGATACGCTGGTCAGCGCCTAATAATTATACGCTGCGGTGTCAACAAGGGACCAGTTTTTGAAGCATAGGACCTATAAGCTTTCACACATCGAATCCTCATCTAACCATGTAAAAAGCCCTAACTCGTAATCTGTGTTCCTACATATACTGGCATCCCGTAAATTGTAAGGCTAGCCTGGTAAACGTAAGGCTAAACTTTCTATACCTATTTATTCTTCTGCAGTTGAGTTGGATAACTGTAAATAAAAACACCTTAATTCGGCGTCGCGACCAGGCAATCAAACTGTCGCATTCAAAACCACCAGTAAATTGGGGGAAAGACGTGTGACGCTAATATTCTTACGCATGACAAATGACCGCCATCTTGCGCCTAATATCTGCCGCGAATAATGAGCCCAAATCAAAATGGTGAACATTCGTAATTCGCATGTCACAAGTTGTATTACGCCGTGCGTGCTGGGCGGCATTACAGGCATACAAACTTGTCTGCGGGAAATATCAAGCGACTATAGACTCTCTGTCGGGGGATTAAGGATTGATAATTTGTTACATAAATTTGTGGCCGTTTTGCCACGCCCGTCTGTCAACTAGCCTCGTAAAAAAGTAAAATTATACATTCCCAAAGTTGTGTTATGTTATGAAATCTGAGGAGAAAACGGATCTGCGTCGTCATACGGAAAATTAATTGATACGCAACAATGAACGCGCTTCCTAAATTTGCGCGTGAGTGGCGCAATGTGCGCGCAGGGCACTTTGTGCGCGCAGCATTATGCGTTACCAGTAATACAAGTATAACTATCGCACTCACCCATATACCTACTTGCTCTGGGTTTGTGTTATGTTATGTTATCAAACAAACCTCTTTGAGCCTTATTTTCTACCTTAGTAACTTTACACTGATTAGGGGTCATCCATTAATTACGTCACACGAATTTCTAGGTTTTTTTACCCCTCCCCCCCTCCTTGTCACACTTGGTCACATTTGGCAAACCCCTCCCCCCTGGCGTGACGTCACATTTCTTCAACGAAATCGGCAAATATTTATTTAATATTCCATCAAAATATTTTTGTCAAAAGAAATATTAGTAATTTTATAACCCAAAACTGATTAAGAAATAAAATTAAACGAAAAAAAACGATTATCGTTTCAAAACCTTGTTATTTAAATGATAATTAGCGTATAAAATAATTTAAATACATTTTCGGTTACTGATGAAGTTAAAGTGACGTCACAAAGTTTATGACTCCCCCCTCCCCCTTGTCACAACATGTCACATTTTCTTGTCCCCCTCCCTCCCCCTAAACGTGTGATGTAATTAATGGATGACCCCTTATCCTTTGGCAACAGTTCGCAAATGGCGTGGTAGCTGCGCACTTAACAGATCTGGATGTAGGTGAGTTCAAAGGAAAGTGGACAACCTTCTTCACATAAACGTTGCCCTTATTTTCCTCTCTGGACATTAATATTATACAAAAGCCTAAAAGACCCCTGATGAAAGGATCTCTGAAGGATGTTTCTTATGCACGTGAAGCATAAGGACCTTTTATCTTATGGAAAGTCACGTATTTTTACGCAATTATGGATATAGATTATAGATATGTACATACATATGTTAACCACAGCATTGTCCCTTCATCAAATCAGGTAAATATATTCACCATGATGTCAGATTCAGAGAGGAAAATGGAGACTTCATTTGTATGGATAAATAGTCGCCACTTTGGTCTTGTCGTCGAGGCGCACCAGTAGCGTCAAGACGAGATAGACGTGCTGAATGTTCTGATTTCCTACCAAAAACACAAATGTAAATGATAGAGGGATCAAACTAACTAGTGGTATCTGAAAAGGTAGTAGGTAAGTTTGCCACCAGTCTTGAAAGACAAATTAAAGTGTTATTAGCATTTAAGTGTTTTGAACCTGATCCTTATTTGATTGTTGGTTGTTTTTACACGACTGGCCAAAAAAGAGTGTAAATATTCAGGATTGTAAGAGTGTAAGGACTGTAAGGTGTTAGTATGTATGTAAGTATGTGAGTTTCTTTATTGGTTTTACTCATCCTATGAGAAAATTGCAATAAGAATGATGGTATACAAGGATACCATCATTCTTATTGTAATTTTAAGAATTGCCAACCAGATGAGCAAACCATTAGGTATATAGGATTTGGCGTCGCTAAAAATATTGGCCTGACTGGTGAAATCCGTGTCGATCCACTCTCCTCCTGATCTCTGCCCTAGGGGCACGAGGAAAGTATGGCGATACGAGTCAGCGGACTGGGATGAGATGCGGCATTTCTTTGCGTCTTTCCCCTGGCAGCAGGTCTGTTTTTCTTCGGGTGACCCCTCGTGTTCTGCTGAGGCTGTTGCGGATGTGATTCAGCAGGGAATGAAATATTTCATTCTATTCTCCGACCTATCGCTCGATCACAAGACCCGAGCATGGTACAATTCGGACTGTGCTCGAGCTGAGGCCCTTAAGCAGTCTGCATACCAGGCTTGGGCACTAGCCCGCGATACCAAAGCTGGAGCACAGAGGGTTCGCGCGAGGAAAAAAGCCTTTAACTCAGCTGCCAAGTCCTGCAAACGGGTGCTTCGAAAGGCTCGATTCGACCACGTCAGTCGAATAGGGGCCAAACTCGCCTCCTACCCTCCTGGTAGCAAGCGGTTATGGTCCCTGTCGAAAGCGGTCGAATCCAACTTCTGCCGACCCACATTGCCACCTCTGCAGAAACCTGATGGGACAGTGGCCCACTCCGCGACATAGAAAGCTAACTTGTTTGCTTCTCTGTTTGCGAGCAATTCACGTCTAGACGCAGGCTCAAAACTTCCACCTACGCTACCTCAATGCAGTTCCTCTATGCAGAGAATTGCTATACATCAAAAAGAGGTACGCCGAGCTCTGCAGAATCTTGACGTGAATAAGGCCAATGGACCAGACGGTATACCTGCACGTGTACTAAAGCAGTGTGCGCCTGAGTTGTCTCCTGTACTGACACGCCTGTATCGCCTCTCTCTCCAAACTAGAACGGTGCCGAAATCCTGGAAACTTGCAAAGTGCAAACGTGCAGCCAGTACCCAAGAAGGGTAGTCGTGCTGATCCCTGCAATTACCGACCAATCGCCATTACCTCCATGCTCTGTAAAGTCATGAAAAGGGTATCTGTTTTCCGCAAAACGGAGTCCATTCGACCTGACTCCTTCTTTCCGAGGTGCATCTGTACCTATTACCGACAGCCTCCTCGGCGTGGAGCTGAGTTCAGTCCTCAGCTTCGGCAGCTTCACTAAAGCACAAACTGCAGCCAGAAAGCTGGGCGTCCTAAATAAGGTGAAGCGATACCTGCGAAACCTGCGAAACCTGGACAGCTTCTAACACTTTACAAAGCTCAAGTCCGATCGTGTATGGAGTATTGCAGCCACCTGTGGGATGGCTCAGCTAAATACCAACTCGCCGCTTTGGACTCAGTGGAGCGCAGAGCCAGGAGGATGATCGGCGACAAGAAGCTAACGGCTAAGCTTCAGTCTTTGGCCCATCGGCGGAAAGTCGGTATTCTACAGGTTGCACTTCGGGGAGTGTGCCCAAGAGCTACACGAGCTTATTCCACCGTCCCCATTCTACCATCGGACTTTTCTACGGCCGGTTTCCATCCTTACTTGGTAGATATTCCACCAATTCGAACGAAGCGCTTTGCTTCTTCTTTCCTTATGCGCACTGCCAAGGAATGGAATTCCTTGCCGGCGTCTATATTTCCATGTTCTTATAACCCGGCAACCTTCAAATCAAGAGTGAACAGGCACCTTCTGGGCGAGCGCGCTCCATCGTAGGCCACGTCTACGCCTCGGCTAGTCTGTGGCCATGAGTAAGCCCATTCATAATAAAAAAAAAGCCTCGGCATCCAAGTCATTAAATCTCGCAACTATAGATGGTCAAGAAAATCTTGTCAGTAGAAAAAGGCGCGAAGTTAAAATTTTCTATGGGACGATATCCTTTCGCGCCTACATTTTTCAAATTTGCCGCCTTTTTCTACTGACAAGATCTGCTTGACCCAGTATATTTTGGATTCTTAAAAGGGTCAATATTAATATTAAAAAAAAAACAGTTCAAGCAACTTCCTAATAATCGTTTAAACCCATACTTAGATATTTTGACATGAACTAACATATGCATTGTAATAATAATATGGTCTTATAGGTCTATAATGACTCTCCAATGTTTCCTGATGTAACAATGAAAAATGGTCCTCGACATCATAAGAGTGGAACCCTGCGGACAGTAAATAACTTCGATTGGACGCAGTTACGTGTCGCTTTAGTTATTAGACAATAATTAAAGTAATCATATCGACACAAAGCGCGATCATTAATTAACTCTGCCTGTTTTAAAACGACATTCACCAACCATGACCTGCTATAATCAATAATCACAAAATAATATTATGTAGAAGCGGAACTAACCGGGTCGGTAGAGAGTACTGGGGACGCAGCGGGCGACTAACTACAAAGCCGGGGTCATCCACACAATGCCGTGACGACGTGTCGAAAACGAGCATTCAAAGTCGACACCGAAAAAAATATCGATTTCCGTAAATAAGTGAGTGTGGCACATTTATAATAATGATGAATGGAGCCATCGGTTGTGTCGATATTGCGTGGCTAATCGTAACCGCTCGACTCGATTCTAGTATGTTAAATGTAACGCAATTACATACGATACGACGTCTGTAACTGAACGTACTGAGAGCTATATTCGCCCGACACGGCTTTTGAAGTAGTTTAACACGGTGTGTGTTCATTGGGCGCTAATTGAAAAGGAATAATCCCAGGCCGGCTATAAATCTAATTTAAACTAGGGCGTTTGCTCGGTGACCGAGGATTACAAAGATTTATTTATCCATAACATCATTAAAGTGTCTAGTAGACATGTGTGTCTTCAATAACGGCTACTATGAAAATCTGTGTAAAGATTTCAAAAATTACTTTATGCTTACATTTCACGTGTGTTGTAGGTATTTTCTTTTCAATTCTCAATCATAAAAAATAATTAACTCTGCCTGTTTTAAAACTACATTCCCCAATCATGACCTGCTATAATCAATAATTACAAAACAATATTATATAATAATATTGGTTTAATACATTATTGAATCATTTGATAATATTAATATTTCGCTTCGTTTTTAGCGCCTATGTCATGTCGTTGGTATGGCTATAAAACTAATAATATTTCTCTCCGTATAAAATTTACAAATGATGTAACGATTATTGTATGAGCAAATTGCGCCTGACCGCAGCACAAGCGCCAAATGTCGGCTGCCCATCGAGGCTAGCTTACTTCAATCGTGTGTTTCCACTTACTTTAAATTTGCACTATAAAATGATGGCGTAAAGTTCAATTTGTAAATTCATCCTTCTATTTAAAGTTACCTTGCGAAAATTATGCCTCCGCGACTAACCCTTCTGGGCGAGAGCGTGTCTAATCAGCCCATCGAAACTATTGCGCACGGTTCACTCACTTCCCAAACATACGCCTCCTTTAAAACTAAAACGCAGTAAGGATGAAAAGAAAAAGGTATCAACGTTTCTATTAATACGTATCCTTAGAGTTAAAATTGAACTGATAATGGTATTCGGTTTTTTGAGTCTAAAAGAGGGTTATTCTAATGAAAAATTGATTATTGTTACACGTAACACGAATGAGCTCGATAATCGACACCGTTACATAGTTTTACCCCTTTGATCTCGAGTCATTCGTCAATTATTTTCTGATAGGTAGTAGGAATGAATAATTTAGGGTCGACACTTAGTTGACAGGCGGTTTATTTATTAAACAAAAATCTATTTGTCACGGTACCAACATATGACGTTTAACGAAACGTTTTTAAACTGCTGTGACTTGTTTTTTTCATACTTACTCGTATTCATTCAGCTTCTAGGCAAAATGAAATTAGGTAAACATAGATTAAGCAAGTATACCTAACCGATGTTTTGAGCAACATTCGTTCATAAGATTTAAATAGGATACTTTCATAGACATTTTTCGCTTGTCAAGTCGGTGCAGATTCAGCTTAGACGGAATCTTATCAGTAGGTACGGAATTTTCTGCGCAATATTCGTCATCGTCGTATACTTAGATACATTCCCCGGGCAGGAACACGGAAGTCAACCATTACTTGAGTGTTACGTGTTTAACCATTACTGCAGCGAAAGTTGCAAAAGGCAACAGCTGTTGCGGAATTAAACGAAAGCAGGCGAGGACAAAAGCCCTCGAACTCCAATTCATTCCCTAATTACCTAATTAGGGGGGAGCGAGCGCGGGAGTCCGCGCGCATTAACTGGCCGCAGTGGTGCACGCTTAGCAAGGTACCAAAATCTACATCTGAATCTACCATTCATACATTCAGCAGATTCGAACGTGAAAATTTCTCTTTTCCGATCTTTTCTTTCGATCTCGGTCGCAGGTGATTTGATAATTGTATTCATCACCATCAGCTTCCTGGCTTTCAGATTCGATTGCTTGGAACCACGATCCCTTAATACCCTAAGAAAAAGCGGAACCCTTAGGTTTAGGATCACTTTGTTGTCCGTCCGTCCGTATGTCTGTCAAGACCCTTTTTCTCGGGAACGCGTGGATGTATCAAATTGAAATTAAAACCATTGCATATACTCAGGTCTAAGTTAGCGTAAAAAAAGATAAGCACGGCCTGTTATCCCTGAATGCTTTTATGCAAGAAACGTATATTTTAACACTCACAAGGAAATCAAAATTCATAGGGTACCTCCCGTCGAACAAGAACTATACAATTTGGCAAGTACCTAATGTCTTCTTATACTACAAGTACAAGGAAAAATCTCAAAACCATAAAGGACCCCGCAGCAAACATAGGGAAAAAGTGGTTTCAGTCAAATCTCACGAAATTTTAGTATGATGTATATTAAAGTCTCTTGATTATTATTTTTATTAGGGTACAACGCTCTCAGAAGTATACGTTCAGAAATTATTAGGTTTTTATTGTTCTATTTATGTGATGTCTTTCCTACAATCGATACCACAAGGTACACAAACTGACAGTGACAGTTGCTGATGTTATGATTTACAAAAACTAGGTATGCTGCATATAGTTTGTATGAAACAACTACATTCATTATTTCTGAAAGTATACTTCTGAGAGAGTAGTGTCCATACACAAAAAATATCGAGAGCCATAAATCTACATCATACTAAAATTTTGTGAGATTTGACTGAAAGCACTTTTTCCCTATGTTTGCTGCCCAAAACACAAACATACCCAAATCTTGAAACTTAGTCTTAAGTATTATAATGCAATGCTAATAATAGTCAAGGTGCACTCAATCAGTTCAAAATTTTCTCACATCAAGCGATCAAATAAAAAAGCTAGTTGATAGCGGCCATACAAATAGTGTAGGCTGTATGTTTAACCAATTGAGCAATTTACTAACGGGCTACAGATTTTCTATTAGAATAATTCATATGAGCTAATTATTGTTCTTATCTCGGATCACACGTCGGATAATTACACACACTCACACATGCACACACTCGCAACTTGCTAATTACACAAACCGCGCGGCACTATTCTGATAACAACTACAAAATACAATTAGGAAAGGTAGGTGAAGTTTGGCAGTATTTAGAGTGTAAACTTTGCTAACTTGTTGTGTTGAAAAGTAAACGGAATTATTTTTATAAGTATTTATGTAAGTATTATTATATTTTATTAGTTAGGCCGCAAATAATAAAATGAGAGCTCTTAACTATAATATGCACATTAAACAATCAGTAACTTATTTTTATAATTTTGACATAATGTTTTCACATAAAGCTTAAATATAGATGTAGGTACATATTCCCTTACAGTATTGAAATTATTTTTAACATACCTATGTGTATGTATACATTTACAACCTATAACATTTACGTCAACAATCGTATTGACTTAAATATTGTCTCTTCAATCCTCTCTTCTAATTTTTCGCTGAAAAGGTATCTACTACCATGTTCTGTTTATTCCATGGTTTATAACCTTTATTATATTCTTAAGTAAAAAATAGGTAAGTATAAAATATTTGACATAAGGCGCCTACATGAAATCATATATGTAGTAAATTTTCCGCAACCTGCGAAATATCACTACAGTAACGTTAGCTCGTGATCCTGATCAGAATCAGGCGGCGTTGCGTTAGTGTGCGTGCGTCCCACACAGGTGGGCAGCGTCACCTGACACCAGCCTCGGAACCGGCCACTTCCGGCGGACGTGGCAATTAGTGACACACAACACAACACACACAAGGGTGGCTTTGTGACCGCGCCAACCACTGGCCGAGGTCGACCGTCAAATCTGTCACATTTTGCAATCACCTTATAATGCCAATCAAATCTGCACACTTAATTCATTACAATCATTACATAGGTATCTATCCGATAATTCTGTTGTGATCTAGATCTTGAAGTTACTATACCTGAACTTATATTTGGTAGGCACTGATTTGACATTACTCGCAGTGTATCCCACAAAATTTCATTGGTGTGCGCGGGATGCGAAGTTTCTAATTCTAGTTGTATTTTCAAAGTTTGAATACCAGGCCATCTTGTTACCAGACACGTGAGCCACTTCCTAGCACTGGGAATGGTGTTATATAATGATAGAATTCCTATGGTTCAATGAGATCTAGGTCGAATTTGTACAAAGTATCAGTTTTGATATAAAATCACGTTTTATTTTCATGAACGAAATTATTAATTCGAACGAAGAAGGGCTATAGTCCAAGCAAACCCTTTAAAATTGAAATGGCAAAAAGTTTCAAGAAGTATGCTGAATTAATTATTTTAAAAACTGACATAATTAATTAAAAATAGTTGGTACTCGTAATCATCACGGATTTTCCACTCCAAAGAGACCTGCCATATTCGCAGAAGAACTTACTATCATATTTCTATTGAAACTTAAGCTTTTCACTAACTATTACCTAACCTAACTCGCATTTCTAACGGAAAATACTAAATCAAAATTAAGTTTTTGGAAATTATGATGCTCCAAGTTAACACACACTTCAGACTGTTAACATGTAGTTCATAGGTACTCGTAAGCATATATATATATCATGGTTGAATTAAAATGAGAAATAGTGTAATTAAACTACTTATGTATTTTGTACTGCATAATTACACAATTTTAAACATTTTTAATACCATGAAAATGAGAACTAATAAACTCGTCGGTTTACGTCTGCTAAATTGAATGTTACTATGGCTATATTTTATTTCGCAATCATTCGTTAATGAATAATTATTAATTACGAGCATGCTTACGCACGCCCGGCTATTGTGGGAGCCGACATAAAGACACCGCCACTTTACGCGGTACGTTATAAAGCTTTAGTAGAGACCACCCATAAAGTATATTTCCTTTCGTCTTATGGCATATTTATCAAGTACTAAACTGACTTGAAATTGATATAAATGTCTCACAATAACATATGTCAGTGTAAATTTATATGTTTAAATGTCGTTGTATCCAAATTTAAACTATGGCCAGATTTCATACACTTTCTTAATTAATAATCACAATTATTAATCTAAAAGATATATAAACCAGTCGCACTATTTGGATATTGACAGACTATTAACGGGTCAAACAGAAAACAGTGTTCGCGTCTTTCCTGCAGACATACCCAAATGTTAAGGGCTATAAAGGTTAATTTTCTTATTTAACCCTTATCCACATGAAAAGGTACTTCTTTTATTTGGATAAGTATGATAAAATCATTACCTAGATGCCCACAAGCTGTTAACTATTGCCCACAGGAGAGAAAACTGTACAGTTCGGACGAACACACAAGTTTTCTCTCCTGTGTGCAATAGTTAACAATTTGTGTTTGACGGAGAAATATTATTCTTGATACGAGTACGCTCATCTTTGAACAAAACATAAACGTTAATCTAAAAACAATAAAAAAATCGGAGTAATGTTCTATACCTAATCTTATCGCTGGTAATCTTAGATTTACTTCAATTAATATGGTATCAATCTAAATAAACTGTATAGTCCGACTCGTTTCCCTAACAAATTTCAATATTAATATCAAGTGGAAAAGTAAGCACAATAGGTATTATAAGGAACTTGATTTATTTACGATTTCGTACCTTGCCACATTGACAATAATATGTATGAGAACCCTCGTGGCTTTTATATTGATTGTATGTTTTGTAAGTACTAAGTACCTATGTGATAATTCGACTACCTATATAAAGAAGGTTTCTTATGATTATTAAGTTAAGGTAGAGGTTTAAATGAAATAATATTATCTGTCACAAACTAGAGGCAAGCAAGGTGTATCTGTCTACATGCATTTTTTTTGTGATATTGCCAAAACTAAGTATCAATACCAGATTACCGTTTTAAATAAATATTTTAGTTTTGGCAATGATTTAATTTTACTTAAAAATATCCTCGCTTTGACCTCGCGGCTATAACATTGTTCTGATTTTTATTCTCAATTATCAGTTATCTAATTTATAAATTTATCCTTTTTTATTTCAATTCGAATGTGTAACGTAACACCGAGATCTTCTATTATTCTCCGTAGATCGTAATTACGATCACTTTTAACAAAGGTTTTTTAGTCATAAAAGCTCACTTAACTGACAAGATGTAACGAAGCTTAAAACCCGCCTTCATTATTCATAATTTAGAATTTTGATGCGTTCAAAGCTAAAAAAACAGTTTGTATGATAATTAAGCCGTCTATGATTCGTGGGGAAGCCATTGTTCTGCGCTGCGCTGCTCGCCGTGTGCGCTCGCTAATATACGGGCTAAACGTTTATGCGACAATTATACGAGTATCGTTGGGAAATGCAATAGGGTATTATACTGTATTTAAAATAAATAATTTTATACCATGCATGAAATAAAGCACCATATAATTATTAGAAAAATACAGATAGCAGTTATTATTAAACACAACTTCTATTTAATAAATCGGATAGAAATATAAAAAGTAGGTGAGTTGACCGTGACGTCACGATGTAATGTTTCATATAAATTCCATATTAGCAAATCGTTTTGACAATTTAAAAAAAGTAACTGATTTGACTAGTAGGAAAATACCCTATTCTGTTTTCATTGTTCTAAATGACGAACATCGACGCTCAGACATACGACTCGGAAGTTCATATTTGCTATTTTTATCTGAAACTGGCATATGTTTTGCTCGGTAATGTTTACGTAGACTAAACTAAGGCGACATAAGCTTGGACAGTGGTGTAAAATGAATGAGCGGTTGAGCGTCGGTCCGAGTGTCCGGAGGGGGCTACGCTCCGGTGCGCGCCGGGGCTGCGGCGGCGGGGTACCGCGATAACATCGCGATTACGCGCTACAAAACGCCCGATATCGCGGGCACATTACGACCCGTGCCCGCGTAATAGCCATTTACGGGGAAAACCGTTTTCAAAAATCAACATCACCCAAAAAAATTGCAACAACGCTCTTAGCGCCTCGCGGTACCGTAGAGCTATCTAATTCAATGTCAGAACAATAAAATTACACAATAGTGCAACACAATTCGTGTAAATCTGGGCTCAGCTAACCGCGAAACGTCCATTTCATTTCCATAATTTCACAAAATGGCAGATTAAAATCCAAAAGCGCTGACAATCGAGTGTCGTGCGAACAATGCGCGCACTGCGCTATTATCCAATTTAACTGTCAAAAAAGTCGCGATCGCGTCGCTCGCTTACCGGGCTAATAAATAAAACTTTGCTGTAAATGCTGTTTTGAATAAAGCAAATTTTCTGGTAATTTCAATAATTTGACATGACAAAACAACTGTGCTACTGCTGTTTTATAATTAATATATGTAGTTAGGTGAAGAAGCGCCACTTGCACCATCTCACTAACCCGGGATTAAGCGGTTAAACCAGTGTCAAATTGTAATGGTAACCATTGTAACACCAGATTTAACGGGTTAACCCCGGGTTTAGTGAATGGTTCAAGTGGCTCTAAGTGTAATTACATTGATAACAAGAGGTATGCATGTCAGGCCACTATGCATACCTCTACAATGTAGGTATATACTTATTATCAAACCAGAAAGACAGATTTATTTAGGTTAATACTCGTACCTGAAAAATTAGTTTACCAAATACATATTATACAAGGTGATTTTGTTAATTATGTCCGCATACCTACTCATTTCGGCGAAGTAACTGTTTTCTATAGAACAACAGATTTTTTTTTGCGACATCGGGGTTGGCTCCATAGTAAAACTTGTTCAGTTTGACCAACTTATTCACCCCGCACAGTATGGGTCAAACAACAAAATCACCATGTATAGACAGAGGTAGAGTCATCTTTTCGTTAACAGAACGGAATTGATTAAACGTAAAAATGCGTTAGAGTTGTGCAGGTATCGCTCTGTCGCGATAAATGAAACGACTAATTACCCCCGCGCGATACGCTCTGCGTATCGCCGTTCTTACCGCACACACCGCGCTTAGTTTATCATTGTGACGGCAAGCCATAAAAACACTACCATTGTTTTTAATCGAACGAGCGAGCGAAGCGAACGAAGTTCTTACATTCGACTTGGGACACGCGGCTGGCTAGGGGCACGTCCCGGCATTTCGATGTTTTTAAGCTGAACTATCAGAGGATAGTTTGATACTCAAGAACTTAAGTAAATATGTTCTAATTTAAATGAAATTGGGTAAACGTGTAGTTGAGGGCATTATATTTTAGTCATTAAATTATGACTAGGCTCGATCAAGGGGTTATTGAGCTAGAAGAGTTTAGAAGGCTAAAAAGCTATTTGTGAGGGTCTTGCTATTCTGCTCATCTTTTTGCAAGAAAGTATGGTCGAGTTTGGTATCAAATGAAAGTGCTTTTATAATCAAAATCAAAATGGTAAATTTAAAAACGATTTTTTAAATTTACCATTTTGAAATAATTAGCAAGATAAAAATAAACATAATATAGGTATTTGACACTTGACAGGAAATATTTCGGCTTACCACAGATACAGTATCAGTTAAGGGCTCCACAGACCTTGTAATATATCCACGCTATTTTTGATCCATTGCCGCCTATAGTGGGACATAAAATAGTAGAAATTAAATAAAATGGAACTCTAAAATTTCCATACTATAGTTGGTCAAACAAGTTTGTCAAAAAAGGCGCGATATTCAATTTTTCTATGGGACGACAACCCATCGCGCCTACATTTTTTAGCCGCTTTTTTCTACTGACGGAAATGGCTATAAATTATTGCCATGTGTAAGCATTTTACGCCAAAAATGTGACAGCTACGTAGAAAGTGGCGCCTTCATTTATTTATTAACCGACTTCCAAATCTCAAAAGGATTTCATCTCTTGATTTTTTTAAATGTTTGTATGATATGGAGTCATATCTCCGTCATTACTGGACCGATTTAAAAAATTTTTTTTTGATTGTATGTAGGTATATGCATACAGATTGGTCCCGTTTTTATCAAAACCAAGTTCTTATGATGGGATCCATGAGGAATCGAGGGAACTCCTCAAATGTTAAAGGCATACATATAGTGATTTATGTGCTTTATCAACAAATCAAGCATATACATTCAAAAAAGCGACATTTGATGAAGTGGAACTGCTGAGGATGATCAGAACGGAACTCTTCAACGAAGCATAGTTCACGTTTGGCTATTTGTCCTCTTCGTTATGTTTGTTAAGCAAGTTAAGTTTTTAAGCCACATTTTTGTCAAGCTCGAGTTCTGATGATGGGATCCACGAGAAATCGAGGGAACTCCTCAAATCTTAAAGGCATGCGTATAGAGATTTGTGTATTTTTATCAGAAAATCAAGGATATTCATTAAAAACTGTCGCATTTGATGAAGTGGAACTGCTGATGATGATCAGAACGGAACTCTTCAACGACGCATAGTTCACGTTTGGCGATTTGTCCACTTCGTTATGTTTGTTAAGCAAGTTAAGTTTTTAAGCCACATTTTTGTCAAGCTCGAGTTTTGATGATGGGATCCACGAGGAATCGAGGGAACTCCTCAAATCTTAAAGGCATGCGTATAGAGATTTTTGTATTTTCATCAGAAAATCAAGCATTTTCATTAAAAACTGTCGCATTTGATGAAGTGGAACTGCTGATGATGATCAGAACAGAACTCTTCAATGACTACACGTTTAGCGATTTCGAATTTCGATTTTGACGGAGCTGGCCCTGGAGCCAGACCTGACCCGGATCCGGGCTCTTATCTGGACCTGGACTAAGACCTGGACCTGGTCCTGAACCCGGAACTGGACCTTGACCCGGAAAACCACTGATACCTAAGCTAAATAAACCACTATGATTACCTACCATAAAATGTAGGTACTTATAAAGTATAATGATGCCAAACTTACTAGCCCCTCCCGCTCAAACCCCCGTACACCGCACCGCACGCGCCGTTAGTGGGTTAGGTTAGGTTTGAACTGCGATCCTCACAGAACCGAATAAAAGTGGGTTAGGCTAACCTTACCCACTTTTTTTCGGTTCTGTGAGGATTCGTTCTGTGTTAGAACTGCGAGCCTTACAGAAACGAATGCTACTAGAAAAGTGGTTTTGGTTAGGTTCGAACTGCAATCCTCACAGAACCGAACTGCTATCAGAGAAGTGGGTTCGTGAGGCTAAAACTGCGACCCTTACAGAAACGAAATGCTACCTACTAGAAAAGTGGGTGGTTTTACCTCCTTTTCGACATAGTGCACCATCTATGTACAATAACCTTTCACCGGCCCCCATAGTAGTCGGTTTTTTTTTTCTTGAAAATTATTTTCTACTATTTTATGTCGAACTATACGAGTAAGTAGGTGCAACAAAGTCAATCGCTCTATATAATTTTTGGCAAACCGCGAGTTCTCAGTTCGGCGCGAACTACTAGTTTATCTAATTTTTTAAAAGTATAACAGTTATATAGTGAAGCGTCGTCTGGGTTACATTAATGTTAAATAAGTTTCTATTCGAATTCGAATATACTATACATAGGTATAGTATACCTATGTATAGTATACCTACCAAAGGTTCCAACCAGTATTCGAGAATTCAGAATGAAGTAGAAGAAGAGCGATGTTAGCATGACTTGTTTTTTTCTTCATTCGGAGGAGAACGTCTAAAGTTCCGTAGGTACGAGTGGTTCCTGCGACTAAACGATGTGGTAATTAAGTGCGATACCATCATGCTCGTGGCTAATAAAAATTGCGGCGGTTAGCTATTCAAATTGTACGGTTAACAATCTTAACTACAATGCTTATCATATAACGGGCTAGTTCGGCTCCTTCGGCTATACATACTTTCTCCAATTCACGTCTCAGACTGTAATCAAGTTGAAACTTTAACCTTGTATTGTCCGCCATAAGAATCATATCAAACAATGCAACCCCGAGATAAGAGGTACCAATAGAGGCCGATTAATTTTCGCTTTGTAATGGTGGTTTTCTGCTCTGTGAAATCTATGCCAACTACTTATTACCTAAGTATTCAGGATATCGTGAAGTGGAAATCGTTTAGGATGTAATAGCACAAATCTCATTAACTGTAATGATCAATTGTAATCAGCTTCATTGCATTCTAATAAGTACCTAATGTTGAAAGGATAAACACTTTTTACCTTTTGAATGATTGAATAAAATGTTCTAGTACTAACAAACTACAAGTAAACACTGTAAACCAATAAATCAGTGATTTATTTACTTAAAAATACAGTAACTAGGTACTACCGCCGTTTTAGCCTATGTAGTTAGTTGTAACTTTGTCGACCATGCTGGAGATGCTGGAATTGAATCCCGTATATATGTGTATCATCGTTCAGAAGAGGTTCCTGCTCGTTTAAAATAATTACGTGTCCAAATCATATTGTCCTCTCCTACAGCACTGCTGCATGCATGGGCTCGAAACAAAATTGCCAGTACATTGGCAGAGCCGTGTTGCTTTCCCTAATAGTACCTAATAGCCCTTTTCATATCTGTTATATTCCTACCCGTCAAATAAAAAAACTGTTTTTTTTTTCAGTACAAACGGTATTTCTTGTATTTGGGGTTAGTTATTGTAGAATATTACCATATAAAATTAAACTTCATTAGTAGTGATTTTTAAACAAAAACATTATTTTTGTACAAACGCGAGAACCTCAAAACTGGTCTGACTAGATGAAAACATATGCATTGGGGCTAGTACTGTGATCTACAACATTGACGATTCTGGCGGCGTATATGGGTTCTGTCAGTCTTCTTTATTTACTAGAATCTGGTGGAACGCAACATTTCATAAGCTCTTAAGTGTAATATTAGAGCTTTTCAGACAAAATTTCATAGCACATTGGTATACTATGAAGTATTTGCACAAATTAAATTATTTTTCAGAAAATATTTTAATTTGTTTTTATCAAGTAGAAACACTACTATATAAATTATAAACTGAAAATAAATGTCATATACTAAGAAAAAGTGACCAAGGCCTCCAGTGCCCCAGGCTGGAATCGAACCAGCGTCCTCTGCTATCGCGGCAGGTGCCTGAACCACTCGGCCACCGGGCCACAGCGACACTAGTCAAATTTTCCAAGTATATGCACTTCCTACTGAAGGCTTGTGGCGCCCCCTAGCCATCTCTAAGGTAGAACAGTATGGTTCGAACCTTCTATCTGGATCATTCTCATGATGATACCGAGCTAGCGAGAGAGATGGCGCTGCCAATCAATACTATGAAGTATTTGAACAAATTAAATTATTTTTCAGAAAATATTTTAATTTGTTTTTATCAAGTAGAAACACTACTATATAAATTATAAACTGAAAATAAATGTCATATACTAAGAAAAAGTGACCAAGGCCTCCAGTGCCCCAGGCTGGAATCGAACCAGCGTCCTCTGCTATCGCGGCAGGTGCCTGAACCACTCGGCCACCGGGCCACAGCGACACTAGTCAAATTTTCCAAGTATATGCACTTCCTACTGAAGGCTTGTGGCGCCCCCTAGCCATCTCTAAGGTAGAACAGTATGGTTCGAACCTTCTATCTGGATCATTCTCATGATGATACCGAGCTAGCGAGAGAGATGGCGCTGCCAATCAATACTATGAAGTATTTGAACAAATTAAATTATTTTTCAGAAAATATTTTAATTTGTTTTTATCAAGTAGAAACACTACTATATAAATTATAAACTGAAAATAAATGTCATATACTAAGAAAAAGTGACCAAGGCCTCCAGTGCCCCAGGCTGGAATCGAACCAGCGTCCTCTGCTATCGCGGCAGGTGCCTGAACCACTCGGCCACCGGGCCACAGCGACACTAGTCAAATTTTCCAAGTATATGCACTTCCTACTGAAGGCTTGTGGCGCCCCCTAGCCATCTCTAAGGTAGAACAGTATGGTTCGAACCTTCTATCTGGATCATTCTCATGATGATACCGAGCTAGCGAGAGAGATGGCGCTGCCAATCAATACTATGAAGTATTTGAACAAATTAAATTATTTTTCAGAAAATATTTTAATTTGTTTTTATCAAGTAGAAACACTACTATATAAATTATAAACTGAAAATAAATGTCATATACTAAGAAAAAGTGACCAAGGCCTCCAGTGCCCCAGGCTGGAATCGAACCAGCGTCCTCTGCTATCGCGGCAGGTGCCTGAACCACTCGGCCACCGGGCCACAGCGACACTAGTCAAATTTTCCAAGTATATGCACTTCCTACTGAAGGCTTGTGGCGCCCCCTAGCCATCTCTAAGGTAGAACAGTATGGTTCGAACCTTCTATCTGGATCATTCTCATGATGATACCGAGCTAGCGAGAGAGATGGCGCTGCCAATCACTGTGGCCCGGTGGCCGAGTGGTTCAGGCACCTGCCGCGATAGCAGAGGACGCTGGTTCGATTCCAGCCTGGGGCACTGGAGGCCTTGGTCACTTTTTCTTAGTATATGACATTTATTTTCAGTTTATAATTTATATAGTAGTGTTTCTACTTGATAAAAACAAATTAAAATATTTTCTGAAAAATAATTTAATTTGTTCAAATACTTCATAGTATTGATTGGCAGCGCCATCTCTCTCGCTAGCTCGGTATCATCATGAGAATGATCCAGATAGAAGGTTCGAACCATACTGTTCTACCTTAGAGATGGCTAGGGGGCGCCACAAGCCTTCAGTAGGAAGTGCATATACTTGGAAAATTTGACTAGTGTCGCTGTGGCCCGGTGGCCGAGTGGTTCAGGCACCTGCCGCGATAGCAGAGGACGCTGGTTCGATTCCAGCCTGGGGCACTGGAGGCCTTGGTCACTTTTTCTTAGTATATGACATTTATTTTCAGTTTATAATTTATATAGTAGTGTTTCTACTTGATAAAAACAAATTAAAATATTTTCTGAAAAATAATTTAATTTGTTCAAATACTTCATAGTATTGATTGGCAGCGCCATCTCTCTCGCTAGCTCGGTATCATCATGAGAATGATCCAGATAGAAGGTTCGAACCATACTGTTCTACCTTAGAGATGGCTAGGGGGCGCCACAAGCCTTCAGTAGGAAGTGCATATACTTGGAAAATTTGACTAGTGTCGCTGTGGCCCGGTGGCCGAGTGGTTCAGGCACCTGCCGCGATAGCAGAGGACGCTGGTTCGATTCCAGCCTGGGGCACTGGAGGCCTTGGTCACTTTTTCTTAGTATATGACATTTATTTTCAGTTTATAATTTATATAGTAGTGTTTCTACTTGATAAAAACAAATTAAAATATTTTCTGAAAAATAATTTAATTTGTTCAAATACTTCATAGTATTGATTGGCAGCGCCATCTCTCTCGCTAGCTCGGTATCATCATGAGAATGATCCAGATAGAAGGTTCGAACCATACTGTTCTACCTTAGAGATGGCTAGGGGGCGCCACAAGCCTTCAGTAGGAAGTGCATATACTTGGAAAATTTGACTAGTGTCGCTGTGGCCCGGTGGCCGAGTGGTTCAGGCACCTGCCGCGATAGCAGAGGACGCTGGTTCGATTCCAGCCTGGGGCACTGGAGGCCTTGGTCACTTTTTCTTAGTATATGACATTTATTTTCAGTTTATAATTTATATAGTAGTGTTTCTACTTGATAAAAACAAATTAAAATATTTTCTGAAAAATAATTTAATTTGTTCAAATACTTCATAGTATTGATTGGCAGCGCCATCTCTCTCGCTAGCTCGGTATCATCATGAGAATGATCCAGATAGAAGGTTCGAACCATACTGTTCTACCTTAGAGATGGCTAGGGGGCGCCACAAGCCTTCAGTAGGAAGTGCATATACTTGGAAAATTTGACTAGTGTCGCTGTGGCCCGGTGGCCGAGTGGTTCAGGCACCTGCCGCGATAGCAGAGGACGCTGGTTCGATTCCAGCCTGGGGCACTGGAGGCCTTGGTCACTTTTTCTTAGTATATGACATTTATTTTCAGTTTATAATTTATATAGTAGTGTTTCTACTTGATAAAAACAAATTAAAATATTTTCTGAAAAATAATTTAATTTGTTCAAATACTTCATAGTATTGATTGGCAGCGCCATCTCTCTCGCTAGCTCGGTATCATCATGAGAATGATCCAGATAGAAGGTTCGAACCATACTGTTCTACCTTAGAGATGGCTAGGGGGCGCCACAAGCCTTCAGTAGGAAGTGCATATACTTGGAAAATTTGACTAGTGTCGCTGTGGCCCGGTGGCCGAGTGGTTCAGGCACCTGCCGCGATAGCAGAGGACGCTGGTTCGATTCCAGCCTGGGGCACTGGAGGCCTTGGTCACTTTTTCTTAGTATATGACATTTATTTTCAGTTTATAATTTATATAGTAGTGTTTCTACTTGATAAAAACAAATTAAAATATTTTCTGAAAAATAATTTAATTTGTTCAAATACTTCATAGTATTGATTGGCAGCGCCATCTCTCTCGCTAGCTCGGTATCATCATGAGAATGATCCAGATAGAAGGTTCGAACCATACTGTTCTACCTTAGAGATGGCTAGGGGGCGCCACAAGCCTTCAGTAGGAAGTGCATATACTTGGAAAATTTGACTAGTGTCGCTGTGGCCCGGTGGCCGAGTGGTTCAGGCACCTGCCGCGATAGCAGAGGACGCTGGTTCGATTCCAGCCTGGGGCACTGGAGGCCTTGGTCACTTTTTCTTAGTATATGACATTTATTTTCAGTTCACATTGGTATAGTAGCTACTTATGTTATAACGAGTTAACATGTATGACTAGTGGTGTTGCTATAGCCTGATAATACTCATATTATTACAACAAAACATTCGGCTCCCCAGCAAAGCGGCGGTTCGAACAATTAAGTATTTTAATTGCCCCATTAGCGCGTTTACGTGCCCACCTAATTAATATGCAAATACATATTTTCTCTATAAAGGGCGATCGTACCGTGTCCATTTTTAACGGCGCAACTAGATTAAGAGAATTACGTAAATACATTGTTTTAAAATTGTATATCTTTGGTTTTTTTAAGGTATGTTTATTTCAAAATAAATCGAACTTACCAAGTGAAGTATCATTTGAATAATATGAGATGTCTGGCGCCAAACATTGAACACATGTCTGCTAAAATCCGTACAAGTTTACTACAATAATTGTGTCGCTTAACTTCAAACTCGGGTAAATCCATTCGACCCTCTCAGCAAATCTCTACCCTATTACCTTTTCTTAATACCAAAATCGCATAATCTGACAGATGGATTTACCCGAGTTTGAATTTAAGCGACTCAATTGAGGGTCGTGGGTCATAGGTAGCCATAGTCATCTTGAATCAAATGACGGGTAGCTGCTATGACTTTGAGGAGTTAGATGGCGGCTTCAGATGGAACTATGTCAATAAAAATAGTTTTCTAAGTATGTATTTTTTGTATAATTTTGTCATCGTCATCGGTTTTCTAATTACTTACCTGAAATTGCATCTGCGATTAATATTATTAACTAATTTATACACCGACATAGTAAGAATAACGGAAATTATATTATGGGTAGGAATTTTTCAAGATTCAGATTAAATCATATTTTTACCGAGCGTTTACGAATAGGTAAGTGTTACATGCAGCTTCAATATATGAGTGCGAGCCGAACGCGTCGATATGACATATATACCTAACTAGTACCTATCGTTATTTAATTTTCATCACACTTGCTCGAAAAATACCTTATTTCATGCAGGTGTATTAAAGGACAAAGGCCTATATTGTTCCTGCGGGAGTTATGAATTGTAAAAAAAGCTATAACTCCCTAGAGTTATAGCTTAATTATGTCACTAATTATTCATATCAACCATGTAGGTTATAAGTAAAATACTTTGTTTAAAGAGTTTTACTTTTAAAATACCGACGTTTATTATTTAATATTTTTGTTTATGCTTAAAAATATTTCACTTCTTCATCAAAATATTTAATTTGATTAATTTAATAGCCGTTTAAAATATTATTACACAATTTTCAATTGTGGCTGAATGTCGATGGGTCTGTACCTTCGATGCCTATGTACACTGCCAAAACAATTCAATATGGCGGACGAATGTTTGAAATGTCACCGTATTTAAGAATGATTTCGCTTAAAATTATGTTTTTCTTCGCAAGTGTGATGAAAAATATTGTGCGTTGGTAACTTCGGGGGTAAGAATATTGTTACTCGAGTCTTTAATTCACTCCAGCCACGGCTGGCGTGAATATAATAGGCTCTCGTACAATATTCCACTTACCTCCCACGTTGCACAATGCACTAATATTACCTGCTTAGCAAATCCATAGGTAATAGTTACTTACTACCTACTGACGATTTTCATCATTTTGTGACTAACAGATAGAAAATTATTAGAGCCTATATGGTATATAGAGTACAAGACTAATAAAGGTTAGGTTAGGGTTTTCGTATGAAAAAATGGAATATCCTTGTATATTTACGATTTAAAGTCCAGACATCACCCTAAAAACCTGACATTTGTAGACGGTAAATTCTCCAAAAATAGCATCACGTGGCCACCGATCAACCACCATAGAAAAGTGTTGGACGCCTCGCCCGGACGCGGAACGTTCTAGAGTAAACCATCCTTTGTTCTTGCCATTGCCACGACAAAGTATAAAAGTATGCCCTATTCCAAAACCTTTCATGTCCTACTAGCCCCTTAACTCGCCACAAAATGCTGTCGCTAATAGACTAGAGCATAACCTTCCCTTTACTCTGCCCTACCCCACATTATTAGCTAGCTTCTAGTGGTTACTTGAGTTTCTTTTTATGAAACTCGCCTACACTCGCCTAGTCCCCGCCCTGCTACCCTGACAAAAGACCAAAAATCCTGACTCCGGCCAGTTGTCCAGAAAGCTGTCCAGGTCACCACGCCATCTCCGTCTGGGCCTGCCCCGTCCACGTCCCTCTACCGGCATTACAAAGGATTTAGGGACGGTTGCACCAAACCGTCTGTCACCGTTAAAGCGTTCGCTAAATTTATTTGTATGGGAAATTTCATACTTCCCTGCTGTTTGACGTTAATCAGTCTGTTAAATGTGGTTGGTGCAACTGGGCCTTAGTCGCAGCCGGCGGTAGCGCCTGCGCCTGTCATTCTAAGCCATCATGAGTTGGTTGCTCGGGTGAACGAGTATCATTTTAATTAGCGCACTTTGACTGCTCCATTGAAACGATCGGTTGATCGTTTCGCAATGATAATGACAATCGGTTTTATTGTTTTATATTTGTCTAATCCGATACTTTAAATGGCGCAGTCAATAATGTAAATACGAGGTGCTTATTGGTAACAGCAATTGTCCAGCAATTGTCTGGTATCCCTTTAAAAGCACTTTTCGATTAGATATTAGAGACTCCTTAACGTGAGACTGTCACTGGTACGTACTTGATTTATCTTTTTATGTAGGAACGGCCAGTTTTTTTTGGCTGCTATTTAACTGATCAACAGATTTAGTAAAATTTAATACCAAAAAAATATATTTTACCACCCTAAACTAATAAACGATCACCAAAATTATAACACCATTTTAATGTGAAATGATTACCAATTTTATTACATTTTACTATCCTATTAAAGGAAATGACACCAAACTAATCATTATTAATCCAAAAATAGTAAATGATTACCAAATTTCAAACCCCATTTTAATGTGAAATGATAACCAAATTTTTACATCTTGCTATCCTATTAAAGAAAATGACACCAAAGTTATCATTGTAAACCCAAAAATAGTAAATGACCACCAAAATTAGAACTCCATTTTAATGTAAAATTATAACCAATTTTTTAAATCTTGCAATTTTTTAAGTCCTATTAAAGCAAATGACTCCAAAGTAATCATTGTAAACCCAAAAATAGTAAATGACCACCAAAATTGTAACCACATTTTAATTAAAATTGTGCAAATATTTCATATATCGTTATCCTATTAAATTAATTAATCCACTTCGTCACCTTTTTCTAGTAGCATTTTATTTCTGTAACAGTCGCATTTCTAACCTAACCTAACCCACTTTTCGAGTAGCATTTCGTTTCTGTAAGGGTCGCACTTCAAACCTAACCTAACCCACTTTTCTAGTAGCATTTCTTTTCTGCAAGGGTCGCAGTTCAAACCTAACCTAACCCACTTTTCTAGTAGCATTTATTTTCTGTAAGGGTCGCAGTTCAAACCTAACCTTACCCACTTTTCTAGTAGCATTTCTTTTCTGTAAGGGTCGCAGTTCAAACCTAACCTAACCTACTTTTCTAGTAGCATTTCTTTTCTGTAAGGGTCGCAGTTCAAACCAAACCTAACCCACTTTTCTAGTAGCATTTATTTTCTGTAAGGGTCGCAGTTCAAACCTAACCTAACCCACTTTTCTTGAAGCATTTCGTTTCCGTAAGGGTCGCAGTTCAAACCTAGCCTAACCCACTTTTCTAGAAGCATTTCTTTTCTGTAAGGGTCGCAGTTCAAACCTAACCTTACCCACTTTTCTAGAAGCATTTCTTTTCTGTAAGGGTCGCAGTTCAAACCTAACCTAACCCACTTTTCTAGTAGTATTGTATTTCTGTATGGGTCGGAGTTCTAACCTAACCTAACCCACTTTTCTAGTAGCATTTCGTTTCTGTAAGGGTCGGAGTTCAAACCTAACCTAACCCGCTTTTCTAGTAGCATCTCGTTTCTGTAAGGGTCGCAGTTCAAACCTAACCTAACCCACTTTTTAGTACCATTTCCTTTCTGTAAGGGTCGCAGTGCTAAGCTAACCTAACCCACTTATCTGATAGCAGTTCGGTTCTGTGAGGATCGCAGTTCTTACCTAACCTAACCCACTTTTATAGAAGCATCTCGTTTCTGTAAAGGTCGCAATTCAAACCTAACCTAACCTACTTTTCTAGTAGCATTTCAGTATGCTATTAGAAAAGTAGGTTAGGTTAGGTAGGAATGCGGTGCGGGGTACGGGGAGTTGAGCGAGAGGGGCTAGTAATTTTGACATCATTTTACTTTATTTGGTAATATGTATACATTTTTTGGTAATCATAGTGGTTATTTAGGTGAAAATATCGCATTAATTTGGTCTTCAAGATTTGGTGATCATTCATGATTTTTGGTGATCATTCAATATATTTGGTATTTGAATACAATTTGAAGTGCAGTCGTAATTAAAACGGTGGTAGTTTTGTAATTTTAGGCCTTATTTTTTTGGTGTTCAGTAAGTTTTTTGGCAAGCATGATGTTTTTATTTAGGGTACCAAAGTATTTTTTGGTGGTCATTATATTTGTAGCCGTTTTTTTAACGTTGTTTTGTGTTGATGAAATACCTGTGTGTCAAATTTGCGCGTTTGTCAGGACAAACACGTGAACACGTTCAATGTATAATAGGAGCTAAATCGTGGAGGTTGCCAGCAGCCTTAAATAACAGTGACCTATACCCTTCGGTATACTATAAAGAGGTACGAGTAATAAGGATAAAGTGTATGTACTTCATAGTTAACTATGAAATTCTAGCGGTGATAATATAATCGGACTAAAGCTAACTCTGCTATGACTGACTGCTATGACGTGACAAAGTGTCATAATAGACGTAATATTTTCATAGAATAAATTTGACGTTTATGCTGAATTAGGTACTGATACTTCCACACTTGGTCATTGCATAATACCTGGAGACCTAGTTGGAATCAGGTTACAATTAGTCAGGAAGGCTAAAAAGTCCACACTAGGATCTATGTGAGAAACAAAGGCCCTATATTAATAGACTGCACATCGAGGACAAAAAACATCCTAATGTTTTCTGAGGCATCTTTCGCCTGGCAGCTCTAACCGAAAGTCAAGTATATTATGGTTATTTATGCTAGAGCCATCCAGGACGCGCAGGCGAGGCGCAGCAGTGCGGTGACAGCCTGTTCAATTGTTGTTTGGCGAGTTGTAGCTATGGGCAGGCTAATACTAAAGCAATTGCACAAGAGAATAATAATCTATTTTATGAAGTATACTGTCATAGTATTGAAGTTTATTAGCGTGAGAAGTTCTTTTTGCTACAATGCGAAGTTAGCCCACAATTTGCGACGCTGACTGATGCGTCGGTGTCGGTTGCAGTTTAACAGAGAGTACGCCGCGCTAACGTCCCGCTGTCACGCACCGCGCTTGTCCGTTTAATGGCTCCCTGCTTAATTGTCTGCGCTATCTTCATTTTATACGTTATATCGGACCAACCGAGAAGATCTTTACTTTTCAGTTACTCGCTATTTACGTCTTAATGTTTTAGTTCCCAACGGTCACGTCGGATGTCATCAGTCACAATCGTCACATCGACGTTAAAGTTAATCACGCTCCCCATCGTTGTTCGTGAACATTTAGTACAAACAAACCTTAACAAAGGCCACGCGAGTAAAAGCCTACGAAGTTGAATAATTCATCCCCAACTCCGAGCGACAACGTTCGTTGAAAAGTCACGGTCGTCAGCTCGCGTTTTACGAAACAACTTGTCCCCGCTCGCGTTTACACGAACCTCACGAAATCTGAAGCTTTTCTTTTGAACATTTTTAGAGGGTATAAAACCTATTTAAAAGGCAATCAGTCAGCGGCCGCTGATTGCTCGGCGCGCACGCCACTGGCCGTGTTCACAAAACGGCGCAATTAGCAGCCCCTCTTCCCTGCCGCCGCCAGAGGGCGCGCCTGTGCACTGCTGATCCTTATCACAAACGACCGTTTTCTAGAACCGCTTCTACTAACTATTGCGTGTTCCATTTCACCTCAACATCGACGTACGATGCAAACTACACCGCCTTTTGTTCTGTTATTCAAATTACTTTTACTTACAATTAGACATATTTTGCACATTTCGCTACATCAATGCTCATGAGGTGAATCATGCCAATAGAACAGAAGTAAAACATTAACCGAACACGCCAGCTAGATACAAATGCCAAATGAATATTTATACCGTTTAAACGTTCTCTAATCACGGACGGCACGAACGCTTTGTTACCGCAAAACCTACTTGTCGAGTGTATTGTATAAATGTGCAGTGCTTTAGACCAATAGGTTCTGAGCTAGCTACCTACTGTATGTGGCAGTTTGCTGGAAAGTCACCCACACACTTGTGTGACCAATACGGGAGTAAATGTATTACCCAGGCCGATTTGTGAAATAATTGATTCATATTTCAATCAAGCGACCTTCAATAATAAGTAATTGACGAAGTTTAGCTGTTTGCTATTACTATGGTGTTTTCATTGATAGACTAAAATTGTTTCGTTTTTTGTTTAAAAAAACACATCTGCATTTTGTTGTCTGAATACCCACAACACAAGCCTTCTTGAGCTTACCGTGGGGCTTAATCAATTTGTGTAAATATGTCCCATCATTTTTATTTATTTATTTGTTCATAGGTATGTAGGTGCATTATTACTTAAATAGTAAATAGTGAAATGATGTAATGCTCACTATGTAATTTTATGTTCATTTTATGCACTCTTAAATTATAAAAGAATATCTCAGACTATGACTTTAAATTAATTTCATCTTCATTTAACGTTAACATTAAATAAACTTATCTTATATTTATTTTTAATACCGGAAACTATTGAAGTGACATCCTGTTTCCAAAATAGCACATTTATTCATTCCGAGTATTTGATTATCCTTTACTGGACTACTTCTAGAAAGGTAGACGTTAATACCCAAACATATAGGTACATAGTTGTGTTTACTATGTACCTATAGCTACTTACCAAATTTTGTAAAACGAAAATGTACAAAAATATGTTATATAAAACTAATATTCATTACTAATCAGTGTCGGTTTTAATTAAAATTATCAACCTTCAGGCTTGTAATTTTATGAGGATAAATCAAAAGGCGTTATCTTAATTGACAACATTTTAATTACAAAACACCACAAGATCTATCGGACATAGCATGTCACGGTCGGAATGCTTAAGTACATCGCCATAGCTGGTACCCGAAGCATAAGGTACTTCTCAACATACATTTAATACTTTAGCTGTGTATTTAATACTAACAATACATACATAATATCATTAGTTATATTTATATAGATAATATAATATACAGTTTCTGCAATTTTGCAAATGGTTTCCAATTATTTTTGGAACGTTGCATCACTACACACAATTCTTTACTTAACAACTATTTCGATTATTGCGTGTTTCGAAAACATTTATTATTATATATCTAACTTATTCAATATTTCCCATTACTAGACTGGGTTTTTAAGTACATCTGGACTGTGTTCGTGTAAGATTTGAGTTACGGGCAATTTTAATAGAAGTAATTAGGTAGGTACTCGCTGCACATTTATATAATCCGACGAAATCTAAACAATACCTTTCAGGTATACCCAATCCGTTATTCAAAGCAATTTAATCTGTAAATCCAAAGTAAACAGCCAAAATGAAAAAGGGCTTAAATGTCTAACTTATGTACAAGATTGAACAAAATAGTGCTGGCATACTGAAGAACACTGACGGCAAAGAAGTCCTCTTGGTTGTCATGTGCACATTCCGCTGCAACAGGATGGAATTATTCACGCTGTCTAGCCACGGGTCGAATAAGGTAAACGTACTGGTGCTCGACGCGGTCCCAGTACATGTCATCTTGAAACTTAAGTCATTGTCAATAGAGGTGACAGCACGGTGTCATCTATTGGGCATTAGCATGTCGAGCACTAGTACGTTTACCTTAATCAACGGTAGGGTCAGAAAATGTGCGCAATATTGTGCACATTCTCAGTACCCTCCGGACTGACGCTACATAAGAAAAAACTTTTACTAGGTGTTCTTCTGTTACTTACTACCAGTGATCGGACAAATCATCGCAAAACCATCAAAAATCATTTATATCTCAAAATCGGACAAGATTTATTAAAAACATATTATGTACACAGTATCTTTATAAAATTTCCAGATTATACTCAAAAACTGCAGTTCAAAATTGTAAAAAAAATGTATCATGTTCCATACAATATTTGTTTTTGCGATAAATTGTCCGAACTCTGCTTACTACATGTGCATATAGTCAGAACCCTAATATCTTTGCGGTGCTTGTAAACCCGCCTTACTACCAGCAGCTTACAATTTATCAAAAACTATTTTATGTGCGAAATCTCACAATCTGTTCATGAGCCCAGTCCGGAGTAGTCGGTTATTACAATAACCAGAGTCGTCAATACAGGTAGCTTATTGTTAGGATGGCGAGGGAGCACGCCCGCAGAGTAGTGGACGTTCTATTCGCCTGAACACGATTTGCTCAATTGTTCATGCTACGTTAACGGCGAATTATCCGGCAAACGCCTAGCGTGCGAACGTGCTTTTAGGCAGTTAGCTTACCCACGTGGAACTTACTTATCTATACGCTTAGTAGGTCTACTGAGCAATTATTTTTCAACGAGCTTTCTGAGATGATAAAGCCACTTTTGTGTATTATATAAGTTTACTCATAAAATTTCACGAGTAGCGTCTTTACGACCCGCCGACGAAGGACCTATGGTCTCAAAGTCCGACCGACACATTGTCCTCTTTAAGCATGTGTACTCTACAATACTATTAGTTATACCTATGACATCAATTCATATTGTACACGTTAAGTTAAAAGTTCTTATATCAAATCTGGGTTTAAGATATCACATGTTTTGGACTGCCGCCGTCCACACTTCTCGATCACTCCCCGATATTATGAACGGTAGAAAAGCTAATACGTAACAGATTTGTCAAATCAACGTCATCATACTTAAATGGAGCAATAATTTAATTCTACCAAAATTGGGATTAAGGTAACAAAATAGAATACCAGAACACGATACCGCACGTAAAGTCTTCACTTTCGCAGTCTCACAGTTTCGCAAGTTAATTGTCTTTTGTCGACATGCAAGTTTTGTTTAATTTAACTGGTCCTTAGATCACAATCACTGGAATTATACGTGTATAGGTTCATCGTCGTCGTCGTCGTCGGTGCGGCGGTCGAGCGAGGGCTCCCTCGAGGACCGCGGCGGCGGCGCGGGGCTGCCGGGGTCCACATCGGGCGAGGGCGTGCGGCGCGCCTGCGCGTAGTAGCCGAGCGCGCCCAGCGCGGGCGCTCCCAGCGCGCCCAGGTGCGCCGACGGGCCCGGCAGCCCGAGCCCCAGTGGTGGCACCGATCCTAGCGGCGCGCCCGGGTATAACCTGACGCAAAATGTTTACATTATACACCCTGTCAACGGATGGACAAGATGTCATCTTATATATCTTCCTTTGATAACATAAATAGAGTCAGTCAGTGTATTTCTGAAACTTAATAGGCGTTCTAACATCCTTTTAGCCAGCCTAGCTTCCAGCGTTTCTAGACTCTTTAGTCAGCACTTTGAGTACCTACTCATCTGAAATACAGTTACCTAGTGTCTTCTGTCCCAAGTCATCATCGGGAGTTTTTCCTCTGTAAGTCTACAGGCAATAAATAGCTTCGCAGGAGGAAAGCATGTACTTATAGGTGTTTTGATATATGTTCTGTTTGAGTATTTTACTTCTTACAAACATATTGAGAATCCAGAAATGCGCAGGCTAAAGTTGAAAAAGAAAATAGGTAAATGTGACGTTAGTTATAGTCACACCCTCAATATTTCGTTTTCTTCTAATAACTTAAATAGATTTTGAGGTAATATTATCCTGCTTCAGGCTATTTCATTTATGTTCTATATTTTTTAGATCTATTCAATGCGTAGTTCTGTTGGTGCAGTTTGTAGTCAGAAACTTTCAATCAGGTGTAGGTGTGATGAATGTAGTGAGAAAGATTTTCGTAAACAGTAGTCTAGTTACCGGTAAGGCAGCGGTTTCTGCAGCGTGTTGGCCGAGGCGGCGGCGGCGGCGTTGGCGGCGGCCTGCCGGTAGTACAGGTCGGCGGTCGGCGCCGGCTGCGCGGGGTACGCCGGTACGCCGGCCCAGTACCCGCCGTACAGCCGCTGGAAGGCTGCGTAGTTGCCCGCCTCCGCCAGCAGCTCTAGCCCTACCGCCGTTTGACGCTTCCATTTCGTCCTGAGGACAATAAAAAACAGTTATTAAAGTTCCATTTCTACTAGTTAGGAAAGTATAGGTACCTACTAATCAGAGAGCACTGAGAGATTCATATTGTTTTCCATCATTGCTTTATGCTTTCGTTGTATTAAGTAGGAAGTATGTTTGTAATGAATTTAGATAGACTAGCTATTGTAATGAATTTAGATCGAAAATGGTAGTTTTTTTAGGCATTTAAAGAAAGATGTCTCGATATTTGAACATTTCAATCTACAACAATACATTCACGGTCCATTAACATTTCAAATAAATCGAGTCGGAACGCCGTGCGAATCCCACAAGAAATTACATAAAAACGATTTATGCCACATTACGAACTTAAATTGACTCTAAAATTCTGTAAACTGTCGTATACGAACCCCTAAAGCGATAGATCACTAACCCTAACTGTGACCCCAATCGTCATCAAATTTGTCACAGGCCACTCGAGAGCACAATGAAGATGCCGCAATGAAATGAGTAATAAAAAATATAAATAAAATAATAAATTTGACAAAACGTCTTAGGCACTCATGCGCTCGTCGGAGCGTGGTCGAGTTTAATTTGATTTATTTGATTCGGTAGGAAAGGGTGCGCTCGTATATTATTATACATTAACGCGTTATTGCGACGGGGACAAATGTCATTTTGATCTTTTTTATGTGAACATCCTAAAAAGCAATTCGAAGGAAACTTTCCAAAGATAAACTGCCAACTGCTTGCTAAGTAAGTAGCTAGATTAGGTATCCATCTAGCAATCCCCTCGCAAAGGGTAAAATACTTAAGTATTATTATAAAAATAGACAAGACATTAGACAAACACAATCTCATCAAAAGCACCTTTGACGAAAAGGGTATTTTGAGGAATCGCCCGTTTGACCATATGCGGAAAACTCTATAGATTATAGACACTAAGGGTTAATGTTATACCAACAAGTAAACCATGGTCTAATAAAACATGGTCTTCTATTCCCAGAGTGACACAGGCCTACGTCACAATAACATGGCCGCTATATATAGCGCTATCGCATATTATCATATAGCGCTGTCGCATGATGACGTAGGCTTGTGTCAGTTAGGTGACCTAGAAAAGACGGGAATAGAGTACCAGGCGGAGTATATTATTATACCATGAAGTAAACAAACCTACTAATAGTACTTAGGTAGGTGCGTCCCATTACAAATTCCCAGACAATAGGCTAATAGGAACTGTATTCGGCAGAGGAGAACTAACAGCGCCCCATCCCAAACAAAATTAATTTCGCTCTCAAAACCACGATTAGTTCCGAAGTGTTCCGTTATTGTCATCAAGTGAGGTTTTTATTAATTCGAAGGGAGTAATTTATTATTGCTATTCGCATTATCATCGGTGCTATTATTATGTTCCATTGTGTGCGGCCCGCGGTTAGCCGCCGCTTCACTGGCCACCTCGTTAATTAATTTCTCTAAATGGATCATTTAATTTCATTAAATTAATGTAAATGAGGGGGAGTTCAGATGCTCGTTGCCGATCTTTTCATATTTTTTATCATTTAAATTATTACCTCGCTATCTATCATGTTGTTTTTAGTTTTGTTAACGTAACTTTTATATATTAGCTAATATTACTTACCGACATGTCCGAGGATTAAAGTTGACATCATCCGTCAAATTATTTTAGGTTTAATACTAATTGCGCAAACTGTTGTACCTAATAATTTAGCTAATTAGCATTCGGCTACCCATCGCCCGGTAGTTATGCGCATTAATCATTATATTATGATTATGAGACGATGTTCTCGGGCAGCGCCATTCGAGAGCACTTAAGTATTTAATTGTCAAGTGCTGAATAAGAGGCAATCTGCTCGGTGACACTATTATCTTTTATTGCCGCCTTGGGCTATGAACAAAAAGCTTCTCGAGCGCACCCAAGTTCGATGTTATCTCGGAGCCTCTCACCAGACGTTATACGCTGCTCTCGCTCTAACGCGAGCGCGGCGTCGCGACAGCGGGCCTCTTCCGTCTTTGTCCCGCAGCCCCCAGCGGAGTTCGAGTACGGCTCCGCCCAGCGGTTTAGTGATTTGATGCTGCGTGAACTGATTCAATTGTTGTTCGAGAAGGAGCATCCAAAAACGCGCCTTAACCGTTCAAGCTAAAGACGAAAATCGTCCGGTAAAACGATTCCGCTTACGACCTCTCTGCGGGGGGAGTCGTTTCTCTCGATTTGGGTTTAGGGCAACGTGATGCGAATTCAGCTTGTATATCCGGCGGACAAAGAGCATTTCATCGATCCGTGTGCTCGCACAGTTCGCGCCGCACTCAGCGCTTGGGCCCTTTCGCTGTTGGCCTGCCAGGAATAATTTGACTTTACTTCGAACATTATTTATATGCTGCTTAGAAAGTTTTACGGACGTTTCTGTACGAAGATCCGGAAGAACTAATGAGTGCTGTTTAAAGTTTAGAACATCTTTAATGTTACATATCCAGATACGTTCTGTACAATATCTACATTTAAGATCACGATATTGAAGACTTAAAATTCTAAGTTATTAATTATTATGGATTTTTGGTGAGTAGGCATAGTATGTATGTGGAGCCATATTAGACAACTCAAAATACATCCATGTACCTAATGGACCGACGATATTACTTCTGCCGTGGAAAAATCTTTTTTAAAGGGTACCTACTACGGATGCAACAGTATGACGTCTTGCATAACATGAGTGACCATATGTGCCCGTACCATACCGTACCAGTATGTGACCAAGGAGAGCGTACATGAATCAAATAAAGGTAAAACTCAACGTCGTGTCGTATCAGGCTGTCAAAGAGAAGGCAGAAGACCGCCAAACATGGAAAGTGCTCTACCGTCAAGAGTCTTACTCTTTAATATATGATGATGATGTCAATCATGTTATCGTGTCAGAATCAGAACTCAAACAAAGTTTTAATAGCTACGTAGTTGGGAATACCTGCTTATGTCTGTTAACGTTCCAAAAACCAAGCACACCGGAGGAGGGCCCTGACCTCTCCGCAACCGTCCTCAAAACCTTGTATTTACTTAGAACTGCTCACTCATGCACTCAATTAATATTTAAAAATAAATCCGCATCACGAAATGACGATTGAGCGGTGGTCCGTCTAAATTGCAGGCTACCTATGAAATCTGGCCTCTGTCCGCTTATTAAAATCCGAGCAGAGCTCAAATGGCATTTCCAGAATTATGATTAGTGGTTAAATGATAAGCTCGGCGACCTGAGCGACCTTGGTTCGATTCCCGTGTCTCTGGAGGTGTAATTTGGAGGGTTCGCAATAACCGATTAGGCCGTTCTTGGTAGCTGTGAGGGGGTATTATGTCATTAGAGATGTGTGCACACACGTCCCGAGTTTTCTCTTAGGTCTTTGTGTGTGATATTCTTGAATATAATTTAAGAAGCATGAAAGGATTTACATACGTATCAAATCAACTCAATGCTCTATTGCAGTTTTTGGAAGTGAATATGTTATGTTCTGATACACATATTACAATAATTGCTTTATTTGTTTTTATTTAGCGTTGAGTAGCTATTTTTATTTAATAATATAATTATTTCAATTTCTTTTCAGCCTCATGGCTTCCACTGGAACTGAGTGGAAAATACTACACAACGTTTTACTAAACGCATAGGTATTTATTGAAAGATTAGCTGCACTTTTGTACCTACATTATCAGAGTTACTTATGTCAATCCATTGAGTAAAAATGTCGGTACATAAATATTTACTTTACTAGGTAATCTCTACTATTTTTATACTAAATTATCCTGTATTTTTGGGACTAACAACGGCTACAAATATAATGGCCACCAAAAAATACTTTGGTACCCTAAATAAAAAAATCATGCTTACCAAAAAAAGTCTCTGAACACCAAAAAAATAAGGCCTAAAATTACAAAAGTACCACCGTTTTAATTACGACTGCACTTCAAATTGTATTCAAATACCAAATATATTGAATGATCACCAAAAATCATTAATGATCACCAAATCTTGAAGACCAAATTAATGCGATATTTTCACCTAAATAAACCACTATGATTATCAAAAAATGTATACATATTACCAAATAAAGGAAAATGATGCCAAAACTATTAGCCCCTCCCGCTCAACCCCCCGTTCCCCGCACCGCATACCTACCTAACTTAACTTACTTTTCTAATAGCATACTGAAATGCTACTAGAAAAGTAGGTTAGATTAGGTTTGAACTGCTATCAGTTAAGTGGGTTAGGTTAGCACTGCGACTCTTACAGAAACGAAAGGTTACTAGAAAATTAGGTTAGGTTAGGTTTGAACTGCGACATTTACAGAAACGAAATGCTTCTATAAAAGTGGGTTAGGTTAGGTAAGCGATCCTCACAGAACCGAACTGCTATCAGATAAGTGGGTTAGGTTAGCTTAGAACTGCGACCCTTACAGAAAGGAAAAGCTACTAAAAAGTGGGTCAGGTTAGGTTTGAACTGCGATCCTTACAGAAACGAAATGCTACTAGAAAAGTGGCTTAGGTTAGGTTAGTACTCAAACCCTTACAGAAACGAAATGCTACTAGAAAAGTGGGTTAGGTTAGGTTAGAACTCCGACCCTTACAGAAACGAAATGCTACTAGAAAAGTAAAGTGGGTTAGGTTATGTTTGAACTGCGACCCTTACAGAAACGAAATGCTACTAGAAAAGTAAAGTGGGTTAGGTTATGTTTGAACTGCAACCCTTACAGAAATGAAATGCTACTAGAAAAGTGGGTTAGGTTAGGTTTGAACTGCGACCCATACAGAAAAAAAATACTACTAGAAAAGTGGGTTAGGTTAGGTTTGAACTGCGACCCTTACAGAAAAGAAATGCTACTAGAAAAGTGGGTCAGGTTTGGTTTGAACTGCAACCCTTACAGACAAGAAATGCTACTAGAAAAGTGGGTTAGGCTAGGTTTGAACTGCGACCCTTACGGAAATGAAATGCTTCAAGAAAAGTGGGTTATGTTAGGTTTCAACTGCGACCCTTACAGAAAAGAAATGCTACTAGAAAAGTGGGTTAGGTTAGGTTTGAACTGCGACCCTTACAGAAAATAAACTCTACTAGAAAAGTGGGTTAGGTTAGGTTTGAACTGCGAGCCATACAGATACGAAATGCTACTAGAAAAGTGGGTTAGGTTAGGTTTGAACTGCGACCCTTGCAGAAAAGAAATGCTACTAGAAAAATGGGTTAGGTTCGGTTTGAACGGCGACCCTTACAGAAACGAAATGCTACTCGAAAAGTGGGTTAGGTTAGGTTAGAACTGCGACTGTTACAGAAATAAAATGCTACTAGAAAAAGGTGACGAAGTGGATTAATTTATTTAATAGGATAACGATATATGAAATATTTGCACATTTTTAATGAAAATGTGGTTACAATTTTGGTGGTCATTTACTATTTTTGGGTTTACAATGATTATTTTGGAGTCATCGGCTTGAATAGGATAGCAAGATTTATAATTTGGTGATAATTTTACATTAAAATGGAGTTCTAATTTTGGTGGTCATTTACTATTTTTGGGTTTACAATGATTATTTTGGTGTCATTTTCTTTAATAGGATAGCAAGATGTAAAAATTTGGTCATCATTTCACATTAAAATGGGGTTTGAAATTTGGTAATCATTTACTATTTTTGGGTTAATAATGATTAGTTTGGTGTCATTTCCTTTAATAGGATAGTAAAATGTAATAAAATTGGTAATCATTTCACATTAAAATGGTGTTATAATTTTGGTGATCTTTTATAATTTTAGGGTGGTAAAATATATTTTTTTGATATTAAATTTTACTAAATCTGGTGATTAGTTAAATAGCAGCCAATAACAACGCACGTATATCGTATATTACCACACACATACCAAAGACTTTCAAATGAATTTTAAGGAAACACAACAGTCCACGGAATTCCCGTAATTCGTTCATTCAATCTCCTCGGCTATGAATCCGCGTGGTGTGCACCGCGCGGCGCAGTAACGTTGGGTTGAGGCACCGTTTAATACAAATGATACAAATTTACGCACCAACGCAACCGACATCCTCTAGGTTCACAATGGATTTGTTTCCAAAATATATTTTTTGGACAAAAACTTACAGCAATAACAAAAACTAACATGGGAGACCGAGCTTTGCTCGGAAAACATATATAAAAACTCAAAAATGCGCGTTTTTCCAGAGATAAGACCTAGCTAGATCGATTTATCGCCCCCGAAAACCCCCATATACCTAGCAAGAATTGCTCGTTTAAAGGTATTAGATATAAAAACTATAAGTAGAAAAATATTTCCGACTTTTCTTAGTTATTATTTTCAAATCTAAATGTCGGTGGGTGGGTGCGTATCTATTACTCTCATACATTTGGATCAGGGACTTCGGCGTCAAGGCGAGCAGCGGGTGTACACAGACCAATATGATAATAAAAAAAAATCCGGGCAAGTGCGAGTCGGAGTCGCGCATCAAGGGTTCCGTACCATAATGCAAAAAAAAAACGGAAAAAAATGCAAAAAAAAAACGGTCACCCATCCAAGTACTGACCACGCCCGACGTTGCTTAACTTTGGTCAAAAATCACGTTTGTTGTATAGGAGCCCCATTTAAATCTTTATTATATTCTGTTTTTAGTATTTGTTGTAACAGCGGCAACAGAAATACATCATCTGTGAAAATTTCAACTGTTCGTGAGATAAAGCCTGGTGACAGACAGACGGACGGACGGACGGACGGACAGCGAAGTCTTAGTAATAGGGTCCCGTTTTACCCTTTGGGTACGGAACCCTAACTAGTAAAGTGGTAGTAGCCCTATCAGTTAACCTAGTAACCACATTTAGTACAGTAGTAGTCACATTTTTATTTAACACTTTACAGGGATGTATGTCGTCAAAAATCCACGTTTGACTCCATTGCTGTGTATCATAAGGTCATATGGTACTCGACTCTCTAAAATTAGGCAAGCCCTACAACTATAGTTCGTTTTTTTAGCATTAGAAAGAACTTCGCAGAAGTAAGCTTGTGGTTCCAAATCCAGCACTTTTAGCGGTAATAATTTGAAGTAAATTATATGTATTGACCATGCTACATTAGATAATTCAATAATTATTAACAATTAAAGAGCCTAATAAAAATTGCACGCTTGCTTCTGTGGAGTTCTTTCTAATGCTAAAAAAACGAACTATATAGCTGTTCATGAACGCAGTAAATAATAACTATCAATTCTATTCCTCGCGTTATCCCGGCATTTTGCCACGGCTCATGGGAGCCTGGGGTCCGATTCGCAACTAATCCCGATAATTGGCGTAGACACTAGTTTTTACGAAAGTGACTGCCATCTGACCTTCCATCCCAGAGGGGAAACTAGGCCTTATTGGGATTAGTACAGTTTCCTCACGATGTTTTCCTTCACCGAAAAGCGACTGGTAAATATCAAATGATATTTCGTACATAAAAGTTCCGAAAAACTCATTGGTAGAAGCCGGGGTTTGAACCCGCGACCTCCGGATTGAAAGTCGCACGCTCTTACCGCTAGGCCACTAGCGCTTTTTATATAAATAATAACTATTAATTATGTGTATCTACATAATACATAATATGAAGGTGTCATGCTTGAATATAGTACGAAGTAGCTTTTATGAATAGTATAGTCAGTGAAAAACTGCGTGGAGTCAATTAGTTGAAAGTAAATACGAGATTCGGTCGGTGAGCGCAGTGAAATAAAGTAACAATGTTAGATGGCAGTTTTTTGCGCGCGTATTAAATGAGTCAGAACAATAAAGTAAGCGGAGCCGCGGGCGCAGGCGATCTTCAAGCATATAATCTTCGATGTTGCCACACTTAGAATTCAGGGCATAGATATTGTATGAAAAGAAACTTAAACTTTACAGTGTATAGGGGGATATAATTAGGTAAGTTAAGTGGTATATAGGTATATTATTAAGATTATTAATTAGATTTTTTTCAATTACAAGTTAATTTTTATTTCTCATAAACTATGGAGATCTATCATGAATGTTTGACTTTCAAAAATGACACAACACACTTACCTATGACAATAGAAAATACATACCTATTAAAATAATTAAAGCAACAACCACTACTTACTTTATTTATTTAATTACATAGGTATTACTTTAGTATAATATAATTATAATGTAGGTAGAAGTTTGGAGTAATCTGATTTATTTCTGCCAGATGAAGGAGCCCATAGCTATAGTTACTTACTCTTGAGCTTGAGTTAGTGCAGTACTGTACATAATTTGTACGAATCGTTGTGATAATTTTCTAACAAAATTCATAAAATCGTGTTAGCCATTTAAATAAAAAAATATTTACCCAAAACCATTGCTAAGTAAAGTGTAAAGAGTGTAGTCTAGTAAAATATGTCCATGCTGTGGTGAAAAAAACGACTAGTATTAGAATGCTCATAGAATATTAACGGCAATAAAGCATTTTTCCGTTAAATATAAGTTAGATGAGTTATTTTACTGTCGACTGGCAACATCGGCTCACACGTAGGTATGTCATTACAGTTCGTCATTAGGCACGTAATCGTTGCAAATCGCCGTCGCCAGCTAAACGCCGATAAACGCGGCCATTACAAATTTACGAGCCACAGACAGTCACTGGCGCACTATGTGTTTATATTTTTAACGATTTCGTCGGATTGCCGGTGGAGGGCTTGTAATTAAGAACATTTGAAGCGGACTAAAGGGATTTCCAGGGTTGTCTCTCGCCAGTGTGTAATTAATTTTTTAACGATTTTGTCAGATCGCGCTGCCGCTGCGGTCCGTAATTAAGACATATTGCAAATTTACAATAGGGGCTCACGTTTAGAATCATTGTAATTGCTTCATTTCCTTTATGATTCAGAAAGTTGTGTCTATTTATCTAACATGTATTTTATTATATACATGTTGGATAAATAGACACAAGACAAACAATACGCAAAGAAACATAAATAGTCGGCGCCGCATTTGAATTTTTTACTCGGTTTTCTGTCTTTAAATACTTACAATTTTATCATAAATGTTTATATGTATACAGGGTGTCCCTAGCCATTGGACAAAGCCGAAATGTACATATGCATTAGGGTACTTAGAACCAGCATACAAAGTATCATAACAATCGGTGTAGCGAGCGGTTACGAAGAAATTAACAAATTACGATTTTTTAGGGTTCCGTACCCAAAAGGTAAAACGGGACCCTATTACTAAGACTTCGCTGTCCGTCCGTCCGTCCGTCCGTCCGTCCGTCCGTCCGTCCGTCCGTCCGTCTGTCACCAGGCTGTATCTCACGAACCGTGATAGCTAGACAGTTGAAATTTTCACAGATGATGTATTTCTGTTGCCGCTATAACAACAAATACTAAAAACAGAATAAAATAAAGATTTAAATGGGGCTCCCATACAGCAAACGTGATTTTTGACCAAAGTTAAGCAACGTCGGGCGTGGTCAGTACTTGGATGGGTGACCGTTTTTTTTTTGCATTGTTTTCCGTTTTTTTTTCATTATGGTACGGAACCCTTCGTGCGCGAGTCCGACTCGCACTTGCCCGGTTTTTTTTACTTTGGAGCAACCTGTATGTGTTAGTAGCTCCTGACTCCTGAGGTAATAAAAGTATGAAACCTTCTTCGACCGTTTTGATTATCTTTTTTATTTATGACATTAATAAGATTCTGACTTTTGACAAATGTCATCATTGCCGCACATTTTCAAACAAATTGTCAAAAGCACTGCCAATGATTAATACAGTATGTTTCTTTTTGTTGTCGATTATTGGAAATAACTTATGTTTGATAATTTATATTTTTTATCTTTTGTTCTAATTAAAAAAATATTACCGTTAGCGCATTTCTGAGAAGTAACCCTACGTGGAATTTCAGGGTTTGTCCAATGGCTAAGGTCACCCTGTATAAACTGGTAATTTTAATATTTTTATTTGCATTTTGTATGAATACATGGTAGGATTAGTAGGTACATTTACCTATTTAATGCGTAATTCATATTAAATGTGTCTCAAAACCTGTAAACGAATAGTTTATAAGTCATTGCATTTCACGAGAACTAGGGTCCAACCTAAAAGTTATGGTGTTAATGACTAATTTCGTTAAATGCATTCGCCTTTGTGAGATGCAAGAACTATAATAGTGTTAAAAGTGTCGGCGGAAGAGCCGTAATGAGTGGCCGGTGGTGGCGGCGGCGACGGCGGCGGCGCCGCTCCGCCCGTGACTTGCAGGCGCTCATCTGCCTCCGTTCACACGTCCACACTAATAATAATATAAGGGCTAACATGAAAAACTCGACGGCTACTCTAGGGTTAAGTAAGGAACTCGAACGCTCGAGCTATTATGAGCTGATGACTAATTAATTATAAGCACCACTCGAACTAGCGTTTGTCCCGTTATCATTTATTAGATAATTAAACATATAATCAAGATTTTGCACAAGCATTTCCTTAACAATGCTCAAATTATGAGAAACCTGACAAAAGAGAAATTTGATTCTAATTATCATCAGACCGTGAAAAGATCATAACGTGGTGAATAATTCATAAAAAATCTACTTACAGATATTTTGATTCGAGTATTACAGAATTTCAAATGAACTACATTGTAACATATTAATAGGTGGTCCGTACTTTTTAATATATGTTTGATGCCAATCTGTGTCGGTGGCATCGTAGCTCTTGAACGGATGGGCCGATTTCGATCGAGTTTTCTCGCGGTGGTTCTTAGCTATATTACGTAGAAAATCCAGCAGTTTGAAGAGTACCAGCTCTTTTCCAAAAAGATGTTCGGCATTTTTGGCATAAAATGGTTTTTGTTGGCATATAGCGTAGGGTTTTCTTTTTATTTTTAATTTAATAGTTATTAATTAGTTTTGCAGTCTTGTGATTTTAGTTTCTTTTGGATTAAAAATAAATTGTTTGCGTTTTATTTATGTATTTAGGTACCTATTTATTTTTTATTTGGAGTTTACAATTTGATGTAGGTCAGTAATTCAAAACACTAGTCTGAGAATGCTACTGAATTACTGATTGTATGTAAAATAGGATAGATGACAATTTTATTTAACTGTCTTAATGTATCCTGTTTTTTGTTAAAATAAAATATCGCGGTTAAGTAAATATTTGTAATACTTTGATTATAGAAATGTAAGGAATTATTTATATCTCTCGCGTCGAATGATGGCCCCTATGATAATTATTTTTTATATGAAGTAGCTGTTACGTATTAATATGTAATACGGTAATAACATATCATTTCAATTATTTTTTAAATTAAGCCCAACCAAAAGAGACTTGAAGGAAATGTTACATGGACGGTCCCTTTCTTTCGATTCGACGCCAGACATATTATAGTACTTACCTTACAATTACAATCATTGTACAAATAAGTGTAAATAACTTTAAAAAAATGTTTCTATTATGCACCAATATTTTGCTCGTGTTCTCTCCATTTAACTACTCTCTGTATAATCAAATTCAAAATGTACTTAGGTATTATCCATGTATAGGTGCCTAGGTACGTACCTACGTTGTAAAAAAGTAAAAGATTGACCGCACACAAAAGCCATTAAATTCTTCAATTAAGCCCGATTTCACACCCTTTCACGAACCGAAAAATCGAAGACCAAACATTAGCTTTACCGAAATTATAGAAACCAACAAAAAGTGTGGCAAAAAGTGTTGGGACTACGCTGTGACGGACCGCCGTGCGCGACGCCACCGGCGGGAGGGGCCCGTCTATTGTCTGTTAAATCTTCCACTTTAAATCAATTTCACTCACACAAATTAGTTCTGAAAGTGATATCCTGGAAAACTCGTCCGTGGGCTCAGGTGCTGTGTAGCTTATGAACCTAACCGTAATATCGTAATACTCACATCTATACACTCAGGAAATAAATTGCGCTTACATATTTCTATGTCCAAGTTAAATTTCAAATTATAAAACTTCTGATATGCTTGGTAAGTCAATACAAAAAGATAGAGCGTATTCAATACCATTTTGTACCTACAATAACCATTTAAACCTTGTACATACAACCGTTGTGCTAATTTTACTGGTGAGTTTCTGAAAATTCAAACCAGTTCATAAAACAATATCTACATAAACGTCAAGTAGTAGCAAGGCTCACAGAACCGATTAATAAACAATATATCTCCCATCTAACATCATCCGATAGAGATTGGTATAAAGCAATAGAAAATTAGTGTAGTTTATTTTTTAGCTACCGAAGCTTTTGTCCGGAAGGTGGTGTCGGCGCCCGCAAAGGCCTAATTATTAAACGTTTGTTTTTGAAACGGCCGCCAGGTACAGTCGCCGCCGAAACGCCTGCTCCTATTTTTTTTCGGAGCATAATTACGAATGTAAATATAGACCGTCCTAAATAGTTATCGTTAAGTGTGTTTCATAGTTTTTAATTAGTTTTATAATAATATGAGGGTACCTTACATATGTACATTTGTAAATATTGGTATACAACAGCTTGCTTTTTAGTGCGAAAAATAAAGTACGGAGACCGTTTATTAACCGAATATATATTATTCAACGAAATCGAACTAACATTTTCGACGTATTGTTTTTCTTCTACTTAAAGTAGGTAAGTAAAAAAATATTGGCAATGTAGGTATGTCCAAAGTATCACTGGAAAATTCGCAAAGCAGAGTGAATTAGTATTTAAGATACATTGACATAGTAAATAGTTCGCCAGTAGCGATAGTCCGTCCGTTGTGCTGAGTCAGCGCCGCTTTGTGGTGCCGACTCTCTCACGAGTCGGGAGCCTCCGCCCGGCGGACTCGCCAGCGCTGGAGAAGCTAATACACGGCTCAAACCTTTGATTGCCACTGTCGGGAAAAACAACTCTTATTTTAATGCCTTGCTCACGAAATTTGCCAAAAACGGCTGCGCACACACAGTTGGCACGACCGTGGCATCCAAAAGTGAGCACTAGAAAAAAAAGTGTACATGAAAGGTTTTGATGTTATTCTCTCATACAGATTACCGATGCGATATACTTATCTAAGCTACATTCACTCTTATAAGTACATTTTTAGACGAACATTCCCTTAGAATTAGATTATACCTACCTACAACTGGTAAACACGTTATGTTTTTGTTTTGAAATAGGTTCTCATTATATTTACTAATAAATCTGTATTCTGTAATAGACTACGTGCACGTATAGTAATAGTATTTTAATTCATTAATATAATTCAATGTGATTCTTTTCTAAACATGCAAAAAATTGAGAACCATGCGAGTACACCGAACGATAACTATCATCACGCAATCGTAAAATTAATTATATTTCTTAGTAAATTAACATTATTTTTGAGATCTATTGCGGTTAGTGTATTATTTATATAGTGGGTATTGTATTTATAATTTACTGGTTGTTTTGTCGTGATAGGTAATCGTATGATTAAAATATTTGTTTTAGTCGAGAAATCATTCCTATGGAACATAAATATTGAAATCTACCACGTAACACATTTTAATTCCATTAGACACTAAGAGTTAGGTAAGCAACCGTGGTAAGCAGCTTTTCCACGATTGTCATGTAAAGCGCTTACCTACTTTTCCTGACGATAGGTTGTCATTCTATAAGTATTAGTTCATAATCACTCCACATTGCCGAGTAAGTAGCTGAGTAACCTCACGGTCTTATTAATGAGCGATAGGTAGGTAGGTACCTATAACACAGCGGAATAACAAATAGTAAGTAATTCTAATTATATGCCGGGTACACGGGACAGAACTGTTAAGGGACTTTGTGAGACGCGAGTATAGGAATTGCGGTGACGATTGGAGCCTAGTAATAAGGTAGAAGGTAATTTTGGAGTGCCGGAACTCACCGTCGGTTTTGGTACCACGTTTTGACCTGCGTGTCGGTCAGCCCCAGCTTGGCGGCCAGCTCCATGCGGTCCTGCACGCTGAGGTACTTCTGCCGCTCGAACGACTTCTCGAGTGTCTGGAGCTGGTGGTCGGTGAAGGCCGTGCGCGCCTTGCGCTGCTTCTTGGCCAGGCTCGACGAGTCCCCGCCGCAACTCTTGCTCGAAATGTCGTCCGAGTCATCCTTCACACCTGCAACCAATGAGACTTAGTTTAAAAAAATTAATGTGTCGCTAGATTTCATTTTATGGTATACATGAGTTTTAAGTTTATGGTAATAATATCAATATGCCCAGTGGAAGTTATATTAACTATTAAAAGTTTTGTTTTGTTTCCCGAAGTGAAATTAGGAAGGTAATTATATTTTTTGTATCCATATCGTGCCTCTTAGTTTTTTTCCATTCGTACTTTTTAGGTCTCGTTCAAATATATAAGGTAATATTTTAGAAAAGATCATCATTTGTATATGTTATGTCTTTAATGTATGCGTTTCGTGAATATTAAACATGATTTATTTGGTCGATATTAAGTGTAAAGAAACTGGTCGCGAAGCCGTGGTGCTTGCGGGGCTTCGTGCGGTTACCGACTCACTTCCCTCTGCGCTGCTCCGTGCTCGGAGTGCTCGGACGCTGGAAGCGGCTAACAAAGAAGCCTACACTTTCCACTAATTCTTACACTCTCGGCATTCCACATATTGTTTTTCTGATAGATACTATGATTTCTTTGTTTCTTAAATTGTTTAATCTATAAAACAGCTTGCAACATTGGCATTTTGTGGTTTTTCGGTTGTCAATATCTAAGCCAAAAAGGCATTTTTATTTTTAAATAACTAATTATACTATTAAAAAAATATTTGTCATGAGAACTATCGTACTGATTGATTAAATTCTTGAAAAGCCGCTGTAAAAGCAAAGCTTTCCTATAGTTTATTCGGTTTTAATTTAAAAGTAAGTACATATAGGAGTATTTAATAAATATTTAATATCTGTGTCCAAGATTGTTGGTTTGACGAAGGATTAAGAGTAATGTGTAAGGAATTAGCTCAGCCGAGTGTGGCGGCGGTTGTGGCTTGCCACCCATGTACATGTAAGTAGGTACCTACGTACCCTACCACCTTACATTTCACTTTGTGTTGTTTTATGATTAAAGCTGCAAGAATTAGTGCGGGAGAAATATTAAAGAAATTATTGTGTAACGGCAGCTGTCATCTCATACCGATATCAAACTTCAAGGGATTTCTATGGTCACAACGTGCAGGGCTAAGTATCTACTAATAATATACTACTATCTGCAACCACTTACGTACCTACTCGTAGCAGCTTATGCAGGTTACGAATGGCTACAAATATAATGACCACCAAAAAATACTTTGGTACCCTAAATAAAAAAATCATGCTTACCAAAAAAAATTACTGAACACCAAAAAAATAAGGCCTAAAAATACAAAAGTACCACCGATTTAATAACGACTGCACTTCAAATTGTATTCAAATACCAAATATATTGAATGATCAACAAAAATCATTAATGATCACCAAATCTTCAATACCAAATTAATGCGATATTTTTACCTAAATAAACCACTATGATTACCAAAAAATGTATTCATATTACCAAATAAAGTAAAATGATGCCAAAATTACTAGCCCCTCCCGCTCAACCCCCCGTACCCCGCACCGCATACCTACCTAACCTAACCTACTTTTCTAGTAGCATTTCGTTATGCTACTAGAAAAGTAGGTTAAACTGCTATCTGTCAGTTAAGTGGGTTAGGTTAGGTTAGCACTGCGACACTTACAGAAACGAAATGGTACTAGAAAAGTAGGTTAGGTTTGAACTGCGACCTTTACAGAAACGAAATGCTACTATAAAAGTGGGTTAGGTTAGGTTAGGTTAGAACTGCGATCCTCACAGAACCGAACTGCTATCAGATAAGTGGGTTAGGTTAGGTTAGAACTGCGATCCTTACAGAAACGAAATGCTGCTAAAATAGTGGGTTAGGTTAGGTTTGAACTGCGACCCTTACAGAAAAGAAACTCTACTAGAAAAGTGGGTTAGGATAGGTAGGAACTAAGACCCTTATAGAAACTAAATGCTACTAGAAAAGTGGGTTATGTTAGGTTTGAACTGCGACCCTTACAGAAACAAAATGCTACTAAAAAAGTGGGTTAGGTTAGGTTTGAACTGCGACCCTTACAGAACCAAACTGCTATCAGAAAAGTAGGTTAGGTTTGAACTGCGACCCTTACAGAAACGAAATGCTACTAGAAAAGTGGGTTAGGTTAGGTTTAAACTGCGACACTTACAGAAAAGAAATGCTACTAGAAAAGTGGGTTAGGCTAGGTTTGAACCAGTGTTGGCCGAAAGTTAATCCAAATTGAAAATGCTGGCCATTAACCATTATAAATTGAACCGTAATCTGTAATCGTCCGTTACGGTTTAAGGTTCAATTTATAATGGTTAATGGCCAACATTTTCAATTCGCATTAACTTTCGGCCAACACTGGTTTGAACTGCGACCTTTACAGAAACGAAATGTTACTAGAAAAGTGGGTTAGGTTAGGTTTGAACTGCGACCCTTACAGAACCAAACTGCTATCAGAAAAGTGGGTTAGGTTAGGTTTGAACTGCGACCCTTACAGAAACGAAATGCTACTAGAAAAGTGGGTTAGGTTAGTTTTGAACTGCGACCCTTACAGAAACGAAATGCTACTAGAAAAGTGGGTTAGGTTAGGTTTGAACTGCGACCCTTACAGAAACGAAATCCTACTAGAAAAGTGGGTAAGGTCACAGACTGCGACTGTTACAGAAATAAAATGCTACTAGAAAATGGTGACGAAGTGGATTAATAAATTTAATAGGATAACGATATATTAAATATTTCCACATTTTTAATTAAAATGTGGTTACAATTTTGATGGTCATTTACTATTTTTGGGTTTACAATGATTATTTTGGAGTCATTTGCTTTAATAAGATAGCAAGATTTAAAAATTTGGTTACAATTTTACATTAAAATGGTGTTCTAATTTTGGTGGTCATTTACTATTTTTGGGTTTACAATGATTATTTTGGTGTCATTTTCTTTAATAGGATAGCAAGATGTAAAAATTTGGTTATCATTTCACATTAAAATGGGGTTTTTAATTTTTTAATCATTTACTATTTTTGGGTTAATAATGATTAGTTTAGTGTCATTTCCTTTAATAGGATAGTAAAATGTAATAAAATTGGTAATCATTTCACATTAAAATGGTGTTATAATTTTGGTGATCATTTATTATTTTAGGGTGGTAAAATAGATTTTTTTGGTATTAAATTTTACTAAATCTGGTGATCAGTTAAATAGCAGCCGTTACGAATTACAAAATGTAAGTCCAAAAGTAAAATTATCTATGTCACTACTAATTAGTCTTACATTAATAATAATGACAACAATATATTATATCCACTATATTATAGGTATGTTGTCTTCAAATATTTACCAATCTTACTCGGGGTCGACTTGGATTGGAAAATAGTCTAATAGTAAGCGACCGCCGTATCGATTACTAACCTACAGAGCGTGGAGATGCTTTAGCAAAAGCGCGGGTCCGAAAAGACGAGTACGTACCTACTTACACATAAGTGGTATTAGGTATAGGGTTGCCAACCGTACTATATTATATAGTATTGTACTATATTTTGGCTCTCTGTACTATATACTTTTGGAAAAATACTATATAATATATAGTACGCTAAAATACTATATTTCCGATTAAACGTATATTACACACATGTTTAGTATTTTATCTAAAAGTACTATATTTTTTTGAAATGTACTATATTTTTGATGCCTTATTCTGGAAAATACTATAGTCTACCAAAAAAAAGTTGGCAACCCTAAATTTAGGTACTATGTTTGTTTTCGGTACTGAAAACGTTCAGCGGCTAAAAACAGAATGTGTCAAACCGCATGAACAGACTATGATCTGGAATTGATATAAAATCTAAATTTATACTAAGTAAACTCTATCATTCTTTGGATATCTGTTTACCAGAGCAATTAATTGTTTGCTTACATACAGTTGTTTCGTCCAATTGTTTAAAGTAAATATATTTTACAAGCCATGTTAAAGGACAGGTGAATGCTTTTACATGTGTATGACCGTGACTCAATTACTTGTAATTAAAATAATAGGTACGTGGCGGCCGTCTGTGCGACTGTCTACATAAAGGACAAGCCTCCTAGCCGATTTGCATAATGTAATCTGTTGATTGAATATCCACTTTAGTGCAATAAAGCTGTTGTTCTATTTGGTTATGTTTATGGAATATATTAAGCAAACACGTTTAGATTTCTCAATTGTAGTTTCAATATTTTCATCAGCTCATTATTTTTTTGACATTGACGAAAAGATTTCCCTGTAAATATTGGTACCTACTAAGAGTACAACAGGAACTTTGGTGATTTTTTATCGTGAACCTTTCATAGAAATATCTTTTTCTCCTGAGCGCCTTAAATGCGCCATTTTTTGTGTAAGTAGTAACAATAGTAGATTGTTAACCAAGGGATGAAAGGACCCATTTCTGTCGAGGTAGTTTGGCGCTCGAAAGCAGTGAGATCGCCTATAGTCCGACACTGAAATGGTGCCTTTAACCCGAGTTAAACACTCTATTTTTCATAAAAAAGTGTGCAGAAAATGACACGTTTCTGCTCCAGATCACTGTACTTTCTAAGTACGTTTTTTCTTTTCTTTTTTATAAGCAATTATAATTTTGTTTAAATTTTTATTTTATTTTATATTAATATTTTATTTGTATTTGTTGTACAATTTCATTCTGATAATTAACTCCCCATTCCATAAATAACTATATTTTTACCTATATTGTTAATTACGGCGGCAGATCGTAAAACCGGGCATATCGAGATATTCCTAGGCATATCATGAAACGCCGCCATTTCTCGATCTGACTAACATTTGCCCAGGCATATCACGATGTGCCTTATAAAAGAGGCGGCAGATCGATCAGAGCAATGCATTCGTTGATATTCCTAGGTTCATACCGGGCGCATCGTAAAATAATTCCTTTATTTGCCACTGGTGGCGCTGCATTCTATGTGGCGTTTGAGCAGCATGCGTAGGTAGCTAGGTGATATTCCTAGATTTCCTAGGCAGATCATGAAACGCCGGCATTTCATGATCTGCCTCAAGGGGTGATAGGTTTGCACGATATGGCTGGTGTTCGCTAGGCAGATCATGAAATGCCGGCGTTTCATGATCTGACTAGGAATATCACCCTTTGAGGTTTGCACGATATGGCTGGTGTTCGCTAGGCAGATCATGAAATGCCGGCGTTTCATGATCTGACTAGGAATATCACCCCTTGAGGTTTGCACGATATGGCTGCCCAAGTAGCACAGATAGCTCTATAACTACTCACTTTTAGTTCTATCTAACGCTCTGTGCGTATTAAGACACTTATAAGAGCACACTCGTGGTCCTACAGCTGTATAATAGATCTCAGTGATATTTATATAGCTTAGGGCTGATTAAAAGCTGCATTACGGCTCTGAAAACTACCATTAATACGCAAAGAGTGATATAAAGGTATATTTGCTACGACCCTATACAGCTTTAAGGGTTATCAAATGCTTTAACCGTTATAAGGCTTGTTTAGTGGATAAAATTACGCCATGTGCTGTATAAGGAGGTAATTGTGGACTTTTATTACGTTGACTTATTAAGGGAGCACAAGTGAACTATTATGAAGCTAATAGACGTATAATGGAACACATGTGGCACATAATACAGCTTGTCGCTTAACATGTTTACCACTAAGCAGCTTTTATTACACTGACTTTTAAGGGAGCACGAGTGAACTAATATGAAGCTAATAGACGTATAATGGAACACATGTGCCGCATAATACAGCTTATCGCTGAACGTGTTTACCGCTAAGTAGCTTTTATTACGCTGACTTTTTAAGGAAGCACGAATGAACTATTATGAAGCCAATAGACGTATAATGGAACACACGTGGCGCATAATACAGCTTATCGCTGAACATGTTTACCGCTAAGCAGCTTTTATTACGCTGACTTTTAAGGGAGCACGAGTGAACTAATATGAAGCCAATAGACGTATAAATGGAACACATGGGGCGCATAATACAGCTTATAGCTGAACATGTTTACCGCTAAACAGCTTTTATTATTCTGACTTTTTGAGGAAGCACGAATGAACTATTATGAAGCCAATAGACGTATAATGGAACACATGGGGCGCATAATACAGCTTATCGCTGAACATGTTTACCGCTAAAGCAGCTTTTATTTCGCTGACTTATTATAAGGGAGAACGAGTGAATTATTATGAAACCAATAGACGTATAATCGAACACATGTGGCGCATAATACGGCTTAGCGCTGAACATGTTTACCACTAAGCAGCCTATTATACTACCATTGGGACTGTCTGCATAGCGGCTGTTAAAACGTTCATAAGATGCCTTATAACTGTTTAGAGGTTCACTAGTGTATCGAAATAACGACTTGGACTTTATAGTGGTTCACTTAAGTATCTTTATCAGATATATAACAGTCGTATGCTGCATATAAGAATTTTAACGGTTCACGTTGCTTTTTAACATTGACCGCCATTTTATTGTATATAACCTACAAAATTGAAATTGCTTTTCCAACTTTTCAGGGTAACAATATGGTTTTGTGCCTGAGTTCTTAACCTAAATCTTTAGTTTAGTACTTCCTATAACGTATTATTAACTTTTTATCTCATAATTCTGTCCAAACCACTGAAATAAATTTACACATAGCTTATTTATATCATTAATTTAAATAAAGACTGATTATTTTCGTGGCGCACTGAAATTTTCTTAGATAATGTATATGTATAATGTCAATAAACTTGCATTCCCAAACATCTTTCTCGCATTAATATATAAAAGATCATGTACAAACATTTAACTAAACACTTTAACAAAATGACTTATGGTGTCGTTGCGCTTAACGTTTTTGCTTCAATATAAATATATTCACCTCTGCGTTCGTCGTCACTATACTAAATATAATAGCTGATTTTTAAGGCAGAGGTGTAAAAGTATGTTATTAATTATCTTTTATTCAGCCCAACGTCAATCTTTCCCGGTATTAGGGCGCACATGTGACATATTAGCTGAATAAAGGGTAACTGGTGGTCTCTTACCCAGCCAATATACACCTCTTATAACTCCTGTTACCCCTTATAATTCCGTTAAATTGCTGCTACAACGCTCTTAAGTAGCTATGTGAACTTAAGGCTGCCTAATTTGTGCCCATTTAAGAGTTATAAAAGCTGAAAAGACGCTTATACAGCTCTTATGCAGCTTTTATATTCCAGCTTCAAGCGTATTCGTACTTCATTATGCGGCTGCTATACAGCTAATCTGTGCTACTTGGGTGGTGTTCGCTAGGCAGATCATGAAATGCCGGCGTTTCATGATCTGCCTAGGAATATCACACCCTACTTATTTGATATGCCTAAACGTTGCCAGGCAAATCGTCAAACGTTGAGGTTTAAACGATATGGCTGGTAGTCGTTAGTCAGATTTGAAATGGCGGCTTTTCATGATATGCCTAGGAATATCTTGATATGCCCGATTTTACGATCTGCCGCCGACATATACATATGTACTTACGTATTTTACTTTCCACTTACCTATTCGAAATGGAAAGTAAAGTTTTTAAACTCGGGTTAAAGGCACCATTTCATCCCTTGGTTAACAATCTACTATTGTTACTGTTAGGTATGTAAACATTTCTTTCGGGTATATTTTTTGCTTGTATTATTTGGAGTCATCGTTAACTTTTATCAACTATTTTCTTTGTCCTAAAATGTCCCTAAGGCTACGGCCTGCTGCTACTGCTACGGCAGTTCAAGCAATTTTTGCGGCTGGGTGTAACATTCATATTCACACCACCTATTCGGAAAATAGCTTATTCTTCCCTGCTAGGAGGGATCAAAGTGGCACTTTTCCTCCCTGCTAGGAGGGATCAAAGTGGCACTTTTCCTCCCTGCTAGGAGGGATCAAAGTAACACTTTCTTACATTTTTTTGCACATTATTTTTTTAGCTTAAATAATCTGTTTAAGCATCAGATTGTGTCAACACTAAGATTTTTTTTTATTTTCCTCATAGTTGATGTGAAAAGCAGTATGTGTCACACGGTATCAAAATTATTTCGTTTTGGGCGTTAACGCTTGAATGCCTCATTACGGTCAGGATTCTACTTCTATTGTAGAATCCATCGCTTCATTCAGGATTCAATGTACGCCCTTGACGGAAATATATCATTTTGATCCCTTGTAACACAAACTACTATTGTGTAGTACACATAAACTATGAGGAAAATAAAAAAATCTTAGTGTCGACACAATTATTATGTTTCAAAATATTATTCAAGCTAAAAAAAGAATGCAAAAAATAACAAAAATAGTGTCCTAGAACAGAAAAGTGCCACTTTGATCCCCCCTAGCAGGGAGGAAAAGTGCCACTTTGATCCCTCCTAGCGGGGAAGAAAAAGCCCTTTTCCTAATAGGTGATGTTAAAACTACCATTCCACCCTCTACATCAAATAATAGAGTCATGCATTGTACAGTCGAGTTCACAAATGTCTTTAGAACGTTTCAAAAATATATTTACTTGTCTCTACGAGTTTAACACTGAAATAAGGTGGTGTACGTAACTATATGTATGGAATGTGGGCTTGTAAAAATGTTTATGAACTCGGACCGTACCTACACCTTGCTATTATACAGATACTACGTATGAAATAGCCAAACGCACAGGTAGCTAAGGACATTCTTAGTTGATCGGTGGTAATTAGTTGTGGGAGTGGGTTGATCTAACTGCATTTTAATTGTGGCTGGGCCGAGGTTGATTTCTGTTAGAAAGAGAAAGGAACCTTACTATAATGCGAGGTGCTCAAGAAGGCCGTACTGTCTGGAGTTTATAAGTACTTTATTTATATTTATTTTATGCACGTGTAGAAGGTACTTACTGATTTGCATCCTATTAATATAACATTTATGAAGTAGGAGTAACGAAATAAATTTGTAGAGAGCGTTTTCCAAAAACAATGTATACCTTTCATATTAATTTTTTTACGATAAGGAATTCAAATTTGGGTATAAATGCATTTGTTATACAATTTCCATTCTGATATTTGACTCCCCATTCCATAAATAACGATACTTTGGCCTAAATAGTTAATTGAAAGTACTCTAAAAAAATACTAAAAAATGTATACCTACTTAGTCATGTTTAAAAAAAAACACATGCATTTTACTTTCCTCGTATTCGAAATGAAAAATGGAGTGAAAGGACTCGGGTGAAAGGCATCATTATGGTCTCGGACTACCTATTGGCTAAGGCTATAAGTGCCTTACCTATATACAAAACTAACACCATAAATAAAAGTAATTCGGTGCGGGTAATCTTTTAACAAAACGGACAAATCATTTCGGATCGCGAAAAAACCCAGTTTTAACGGACAGTAGCACTTGGCTTGTACCCATTTCGTCACCTTTCATATGCATATCGTCGTTTGTAAACTTTCATATTAGGTACGAAACAAGAAAAAAGCAATTACTTTTAATAGGTTTAATTTAATTGCAATTAAACAACCCGGCAGCTACTAGTTCAGGTACTTAATCGTGTTACCGTTTATACAATTCGCCTAATCACAGCTGCGAGTGAGAGCGACGATGCAAGAAATTAATTGATCTATAATGGCGAACGTGTGATCGCGGCGCGGGCGCAGGCTCCCATCGCTCACCGAACCTTTGCCTCCGGTGAACCGCAGGACAAGGGATTATTAGACCCACACGGTCGCCGGCCATTGCGAACGGGCCCGGTGACTTCAAATATTCTGACATTTTGTGAAACGGAAAACTCAGCCTGGCCGTCGGCGTCGGATCACGACCCTTGCAAGAGTCATCGTGTCGGGCCCGATATATTTATAGCCCCGTTCGCAAGTGCCCGGCGATCATATAGATCTTATAACCGCTGTTCCTACGGGTGATCTCCAATCACGCATACGCTGCGTCCTACGTGAGCGATCTTAAGTGTTCTAGGTGAGCGATCGACACAAAGGCCAAACGGCGCGGCGCGGCGCGATGTGATGGCCTCGTGCTTACACGTGCGCGCGGATTCAACGCATTAGTGGGATTTGAAATGTTCTATAGTTTAATGCTAGAAGTAATCGACTTTATTCCTATTTAATGAAGTCGATTTTTGTATTGTGTGCTACAGTAATTGTTGCGTGCAAAATATAAATAAAATCAAATATCTAACAAGGAAGTAAAATAATAATAATAAAGAAAAATGGTGACCATCAATTTCGCTGAAACCAAAAAAAATATTAAAAAATTGCTGAAAATAGTTTTTGCCTATAGATTACGGAAAAACCTATTACGAAATCAAATGTGGGCCAACTAATCAAATCAAATGTGGTAATTCTACATGCGCCACGCTTTAAGCCGCGTCTAAAATCAAGCCGATTGAGCGCGCCGCGCCGCTTCTCGTTCGCAAAGAGATCGCTCTCTATTCAGAAAAGCATTGTTTCTACCGCGCCGCACCGCTTCGCGTTCGCGTCTTGTTCGTGCGTAAGACGCCGCGATAGTATTACGGATCTCGCTACGTAACACTTACACTCAGTGAAGGAATATCCGTTCACTGCTTACACTGGATTGTCTGAAACGAATGCTCGCTTGTGGTCGGCATGCGGTGGGAATACTTGCCTCGCCAATCCTCGATTAATTCGAGTAGGTACCCCTGCTCCCACAACATTTTTATTTGCGTTTATTCTGTATTTGCTTTTTTTATTTCTTATAAAAATATTAATAAATCAAATACAAAGCCCTCATACAAACACAAATACAAAACAAATTCAAAGGCCTAGAGCTACCTTTTTCGGTTTGGTGATCGTCTCATTTAGCGGTCGTACTCGTAAAATTTACGATACCTAATACTTGTGGCCTATATAAAAAAATACTATACCTAGGTACCTATTTGATTGGTTTCGTTATTCATCCATCTACCACAATTTTAGCCAAGTCGTTCAGTACCATTATTAAGTACCTATATGAGTAGATATTTATTCAGATAACATATAATTTTATTCTAGGCGCGCCAAAACGCTGTAAAATTAAATATGTAGTAGAGTTAGACCAAGCTATGATGGCAGTGATTTTGATAGCCCAGATGGGGCAAGTGTTATTTTAACGTCATAAGTCATAATCTCATAGAAGTTACACGTTAAAAATAACGATTCAAATAAAAACGGGTTCCAATAAAAAAAACTTTACGCACTTGTAATACTTAACATTGCATATGTACCTATGAGACTTGTTAGTCTCATGGAAATAAATGTGCGCAATGAAAAGTAAACAGTCGTCAAAGGACACAGCGCTACGGAATGTTTTGATATAAATCGATGTGAAATCGGATGAAAAATTATGCATTTTCCGATACTTCGAAGCGAATGGACATTTCCACTGAAGTTGGCAATAAGTATACATAATTGGAATAACATCCTCTTGCCATTATCAATTGATAATAAACAATGCTAGTTTTCTGTTTAAAAACGCCATTTGTGTGTAATTTATGACTCATAATTCATACTTATAATAAGAAATAGGTATTCATAGTAGGTACATGATAAATTTGTTCCTATCAATTAAAGTTATTTCATGTAATACCTACTGAAACTTAAATATGGACATAGAAATAAGTAATTAAAAAAATTAATTCAATGCATCTATGAAAAAGTTTTTTTTAATATAAGTTAGGTATAATAAGCCAATATTTCCCGTACGGTTTAGGATTAAATTAACGGCTTATTCGGCCGACATTTCCAACATTAGTCCAACTAAACAAACTGGAAATAATCCTCAACGAAAAAAAGCTCCCCGAGAAATCTCGAGACAACTTTTATGCCTACCTACTTATTTTAAACCGGACTCGATTTCACACCTCGCATCTCCTGTCAAACGCGACGTAAAGCCGCGAATAGTATTATAAGGGGATCCAAACTGGCCCTATTTATATCAATGATATCTATTTATTGTCACAATAAAAAGTTTTGATGTTATCAACTTAAAGCGATGAAAGAATCGTTACCTTCATCTCGCCTTTACGATTATGCTAAAAGTCACCATTCGAAGTCATCAAGCGCTGATTTGAAATTAATTTGTAGGGGCATAAGGTTTAGTTTTGTAGCTCAAGCGACGGGGTAGGTTAAGCTGCTTAGCGAAGCGCTGACGTGCATTTGAGGTTAGGTTTGATATTTCAAGTAACGGGCGGTGACCGAGAATAAACAAGTACAACCGATGCCAAAACTAAGTTTAATATTAATTTTACAAAATGAAGGTGTACCTACTGATTATGACCACATCAACCCTTAAAGTCAAATTATAACCACACTCCCGCAATAAATTCTGCTTGGACAATGAGTGCGATAACACCTATTGAAGAGTAATGTCAACGTAAACGAGGTAAGTAGGCATTCTTGAATGACCGAAATAGAAATAGAATACAAATAGAAGTCTTCCACATATTTTAAGCGTGTAACTGGCACAATAGTTATTGGGACCGACGGGCCGTAGACCTTAGTATTAACCATAGATTAATTAGTTAAATTGTCAGCGGGAGTTGTATGAGCGCTAATTGCTCTAAACGTTGTGTTTTTCACATTCTTGGTAAGTGGGTTTTTAAATTACGACGGCGAGAAGTTTAGTATTTACAGTTGCATGAGATGTTTAATTGCTGCCAGCGGATGTTAAAGTCAGTAATTGGGAGGTAAATTCATGAGATAACGTATATTGTAAAGAAAATAATAGCTTGGGTGTCCTCGCTAAAGACAACTTACGAGTTGGACTTTCGTATGAAGTCCACGCCGGCGGCACCGACTGCGCGTGACTGTACGTCGCCCAGTATGGTGCGGATATTTGAAATTTCGGGGAGCTATTTAAAATTTTAAAAAGCAATCGTAGCTTGACATTTGACAAAAAGCTGATTATGACGTCAGTTTTTTTTCCCTTGTGACGTGGAGTGCCCTTTCAGCCGGGATTAATTTGGTCCGTTTTATAAGGGCTTACTTATCTCGAGAGCGAGGTACGAACGGGTTGTATTTATCGCGCCCATTATACGTTTTATTATTTAATTTATTTAACGCCTCGGCTTTATCGGCTTGTCTATTAAATCGTCGACGGGTAATGCGATCGAAACTCAAACATTTGTAAAGCCTTATCTAAATTTGTTAATTCACTTTTACGACGATCGAAGAGCATTTTTTGGAATTTATCACTGAAGGCTCTCATAATACGAATCTTTCGGTGTGTGTTCTTCCGGTTATCTGGAAGGGGCAGTCAATTATTAAATGCGTCTAATGGAGTAAACTTTGTTTTAAATGTTTTTAATGTTTCCGCAAATTAATGCGTTGTTTATGCTAAGAGCCGCGGTGACCGTTTATCAACGTCCACCTGTTGTTTTGCTACTTGAACAATACAAAAATGCATTTTAACATATTCTGGTAACGAGTCATTATATTGTACATCTACTGACTAATTAGTACGGGGCTCAACCGAATTAAATTTAATGAGGAACTGTAACGATGCTAAGATTACATGGCGCATGGCATAGATAATAAAAGGAACTACCTAAAAGAAAGTTTCATCTACTTATACCTAGGTACGCAAGCGGTAATGGGGTGTGCATGCATTTTGATACTGGCGCAAGCCGGGCACTCCAATATGCATGTTTCCTTAGTTACTACCTCCAAATAGGGCAGTTGATCAGATATGCATTTATGACTATGGGTACCTATTCTATAACTTGCAAAATCTTGAAACACTAAACTAAGGAAGTTCGTTTAGCTCTTTTGTTGATTTAAATACACCTAAAAATAATCACAAGATTTGGTAGGTACCTAGTTATTTTGGGAACTTACGAGTAAACGAGTAAAGGTATCTGTCATACTTCGAAATAAGGTAGATTGTGCTCCAAATTTAAAATGTTTGTTTATAAAATTAAGTACAATACCGCGCTTGAATAGCTGTATAAATGGTCAGAGTTGCCTATAATAACTACATATTGGACAACGATCGGTCACAGCGGTCGCGGCTGGGGCGACAAAATCCTTCTCGTATCGGGCGCGCCGACGCCGCCGCCAGGCCGACGCGAGGCATTCGGCTTTAATGCACTTTTTATGTTTTACAACTCGTGTTTAGTAACCAATGACGGTTTATGAATAAATTAAAAGACAAAGTAAACGAGGCGAATGATTTATTATGTGCATAAAATTTACTATTTTAGTGTTTACTTTTCTTTCTAAATCAATATTATAATATTGTTCATTTTTATTGGGTGTATTACACATGATATTATATTATAAAAAACTTAAAATATAGTTAAATTATTTAGACCACACTTAATCCTACACATATTTAAACTGTTTTTTTTGCTATCATTAGATCATCATAATGGCTGAAAGATTTTCCTATAAAGGTGCTATAATAAACTTTAGCCTTTATTTACAAACGTTTCCATCAATTAATAAACTTGCTCGGACATTGTAAATGTTCCTTGTAATAATTGTTAAATTCGTCGATGCTTAATGCACTCAGCGATATAATCTCGAGATAACCGTGAGAGATACGGCTTCTAAATACGAACAAGCATAAGCGTCTTGCGTGACTTTAATTTATTACTTAAGTACACTTTTGTGGTGGATTTTTATTATTTATGCAATTTTATAGCTCAAGTACGAAACTTAAGGGTAACTGATGTGCCGTCGGAAAGTTTCCAAAATTGCTAAATTTCTAAATGGAAACAAATCGGAAACATCTCATATTTTTGTATGGGAACCGAAATTGTACATTTCCAAAATTAAAGTTTCCTGTGAAATTGTTCTGAAATATCTGAAAACTTTTCAACCTTACCGCCAGTTGCACATCTGTACTTAAAAGGGTTTTCCAACACAAATAACGTTTTTTAAGAGGTACTAACTTGCATTTATTTTATCCCTTTAACTTACGTAGGTATGTTACATATATGTATTTACATAATAATACTAGATTAATAAATACTCGATAATACCCAATTAGGTATCTTGAATTAAGTTGTAGGTGCATGTGAAACCACTTTAATAAAGTTTAGATATTCGAATATTACTATAATTTAATGGTTTGAATTAAAATGTTACGGCTAGAATAAGTCTAATTGTCCGTATTGCTACTGTACACCCTCCTAGATCTTATCGCATAGGTTACGACTTGGATTTAAGCGAGGAACAGTCACATAAATCATCAATCACGAGTACCTAGCTATTGTGATTGTTGTTTAGTGGGTGAGTAAGTTATTAAGATTATAGGTAAATGCTACTATTTATAACACGTTTACTTACTTATGAAATATTTACTTTCTACGTAAGTATACAAACCCGAGGCTGAAGCGATTAGAATTACATACCTACATATTAACCCCCTTATTCATAAAAGTCATAAAACTTGGCAAGCCTCTGTTTTATCTCTTTCTAATAAACAGAAATGTCAAAATGACGGATAGGGACAAACAATTATCAATAATTTGTTGTTAGATTGACAAACGTGTATGAATACCTAACTAACTAACCAATTTCATGAAGCACGTTCCTAACTGTTTTTCGTTCATTATTTTTAGTAGGTACATCGCAATTTAGAACAAAATTAGAGGTATATGATTTACTTAAGTTAAGTCATAAATTATTATATATTTATTTTATATTAAACAGTTATATTGTAATTCAAGTTATACTTTTTATTAACTTTATGTTTAGAGTAGTTTTAGCGTATTTCAATGTTTTTGTCCCCTGTCATCAATGTAAAGTGTTAGAATTTCACATAGGTACTTTACACCCATAACAAATGTAATTATTTACAACATAAATACGGAATTACTTATAGGAAAATTCAAATAAGAGATTAATAACTACCTAAAGTAATCCTACTGCAAAAAAAAACATGGAATGCACAATGCCGCAACGTGCAATTATTTATATGTAGGTACATATATTATATATGTATGTGAGTATATGTGTGATATGATTTCACATTTTCAGTAACATTATCAAAATAGTTTAAAACAGATCCTTCCTAAATTGATGCCCCTTTGAGAATCAGTATAATACTGGCTATTCGTAAATTAGTTAAAGTGTATCCTGTTCATTATTTATATTAGGTAAGTACATGTAACCACGTCGCGTCGGTCTCTTAACGCGTCAAAATTGAGGTAAGTACTTGTTGATATCCTAGTCGGATAAGTATATTTAAACCAAGTTATCTTGAATAGTGAAGTATGAAATCCAACTGTAAGCTGTAAGTAATGTTTGATCACCTGTCTATCGCCGGAGCCGCCGCCGTCCTGTTGAACCTAGAGCCTGGCAGAGTTAGTGACAGAAAGTGTACACAGCACATACAGATTCTTGACACACAGGGACGGCTCTAGCAGTCAGTTACGACGAATTGGGCCCGATAACTAACTGCTGAGCCTGTAGACTACCCGGACAAAAAAGTTAACATATATATATAAATCAAATACTTAATTTAAATGATTCAATTTTTCGACACGTCCCTGGGTAACAAGAATTAGAGATATAAATTGACCCTTCGCATGGCAGGCAGAGCTTACATTACATTACACATAATTGATTAGGAAATAGGAACTTCCGGACATAGCTGAAAAAGTATATAAAATTTTTCCTGTTCAACATTCGTTAATGAATACCTACCTAATTACGCATAAAGTAAATTTATACATTTTCTCATCAATTTTGGTCAAATCTTTTTAACCTTTTGATACTGAGGCGTATCGTTTTTCCGGAAATCCATAGGTAGAGTTTTTATTATATGTAGGTACGATTTAATTGTTCAGTTGAACTCTTTTGCTGGTCGCTACGACATCGACAGCTACGCCCGGTCTACGAGGCTAACAATTATATGGTGGCTTTTATAATGTTCGTCACGAATTTTTTGTAAGACCGTGGGTTTACTATTTGTAGGTATATTGTTTGTCTTTAGGTATTATGGAGGGTTTTGAAATGCTACCGAGTGTACCTAGGTGGTCCGTTTACCTGATGGGGTACCCTACGATTTCTGATTGGCTTGGTATGGAAAAATGAGGTAAATGGAGTGGTGCGTTGTGTGAGTACTGACCTGGTGAGTCGGTGGCTGATCGGTCGGAATCGGAGTCCCGGTGCGCGCTGAGGTCACGCGGGGCCGCGTCCAGGATGTCCGTGATCATAAACCTGGTGCGCGGCGCGCGCGCCTCGCGCTCGTCGCGCTGCACCGTCATCGCCACGGCGCCGCCGGCACCGGCGGGGCTCGCGTCGCCCGTCGCGCCCCTTACCGCATCCAGCGCACGCGGACCCTCCGGACCAATCTGCTGCAGCCCCGTCACCGCACCCACATAGCTCGGGAACAGTCACAAAATTAGCGCACCGAGTGCTAAACGGTACAATGCCACTTCCGCACTCGCATCGCCGCACGCGCCGTTCTAAAGCCTGCCCTACTGCTGCACTTTCAAAGTGTAAGTTCCTCGGCTTCTTGTGTGCGATGGCTCGCACTCGTTTATTGTTTATTTATATTAGTATCACTTCACTGATAGTTAGAGTTCACTAGTTTGAGTGTTAGTCCGAAAGTCGCGCGGAGAGTACGAGAAGCGATGCACGCTGCACGTCGGGTCGCGCGGCTCGGGTCGGTGTGACTGCGAGCTGGGCGCGCAGCGGCCAGCCGGCGGCGCGGGCGCGGCGGGCGGCCCGGAGGCGGCGCCCGCCAATGACGCGCCGCGTGGCTCGCCTCGCCCCGCAATGGGCGTGCCGCTGCCATGTTGCTCCGAGCGCTCTAATACTCTTTTTGCCCGGAGAAAGCTCCGCGCGGATTTAAGCTTTTATACGTGGATAAAACGCTTTTATAGGAAAATAAAGCGTTCTCGCAGCGGGATATCGCACTTTATTGCGGTGTTTTACTGAAAGTTGGCGACACTGTCAACTCGTAATTGGTTCACGCGCCAAATTGAGGATGGCGTAGCGCTACATAGACAGTTTGTATTTATCAATTTGGTTCATATCAATTATTCTAAATACGAGTATGACTGGCCGTACCCGGACGAATCAGTCATTTTAATCTGGCGATAGGTGTAGGTCAGTCAGCAGCAGAAGTTGCTAAGCGGGCGAGGTGTTCAAAATTCCCTTGACACCCTCTTATTCTCTTAACAGTAAAGTCGCGTTAAGATAATTTTGGACATCTTTCCCGCTTAGCAACTTCTGCTGCTGACTGTACCATGCAACCTTACAGATTTAGGTATTACAATTAAGCTCTACAGTAAAGAGGACAATTATGAATACCTAAATAGCTATACCTCACACGAATTTTGTTAACTTTTTGAAAATTTATAGAGATAATTACATGACGCTGAACGCAGCATATGTAGGTAGGTACCTATAGCGTCAACGAGAGCCCAAGGCCTTCAAATGTCTTTAAGTGTAATTTGTCCTTACTCCCAAGAGAATAGATTTCCAAAAACAAACAAAGAAGCCTATTACGTTCATTTTGTATGGCTTCAAATTCCAAGGAAAATGCCAAGTTTTTGGTCTCCATAGTTTAGACGTAAATTAGTGCTTGGTTGTCGTTTAATGATAGGTCACATGATAAGATATAGGTAGGTACGACACTTTCTTTAAAACGATATTAGAAGGCAACTATCTTGCGTAGCTAATCTATTCCAGAACATTCAAATCATAAAAGTAAGGTAAGTAGGTCCTAGGTAAGTACCTAATATGCACCTACGTTTACGTAGTTTTCATACATTATTTATAACATTTAAAACATTATTTTCATTTCCTGCCGTGTTTTTTAATAACAGATATACCTACCTTATTTATTTATTTATCGTATGGCATACTTTACCTGTCACCGCAGTATAAAAATTAAATTTAAAACTAGAATTCTTAAATTAATCCACGGATTTCCCAGTCAAGGTTTTGAGCTCGTCAATGTTGCCACCGAATTTGGTGTTGGGGCATTCTAGCACCATGTGGCGGATTGTTTGTTCGGGTTTTCCACATCCGCATGCCGCCGATTCACGCCATCCTCATTTATTCCTGTGGTATGCGGGGTTGCCCATCACGTCAGTTCTGAAGCGGTTCAGCAGACACCAGACAACGACGACGACGGGGTAGAGTTGGAGGTCTTGTACGGAGGCTGAGTTCGAAGAAGTCGGTTGGCGCCATATTGGATTGCCACTCGTTAAGTCAGGCATTCTCTACCTTCCACAGGGGTCCTTGGCGTTTAACCTAGCTAATGGTGGATTACGGGACTTAAACCTGTGATCAGTCTTGGCGAGCACATCGTCGGGTAGAGTTGGGTCTCTCCGTATCTTATCGAGCTCGCGGTAAAGGCACTTCCCGGCGTAGGTGGGGTGGGGCGATGTTGCTGAGGGCAGGTAGCCAGTAGACAGCCTATATACCTTGAAATACCACGAAAGAATTCCGTTTCATAAGTTCATAACTCGGTCCAGGTAGGTTTTTATACGTATCTAAAGACTACTTAAGGAAACGTAGGGGAGAGTCGGTTATAACGTCCCAGTTTTTACTTAAACGTGGATATTTTGTTTTTCAAGGTACCTATTTACGGAGCTTGGAAAACGGTTAGGGGAGGCAACAGCGGACTCTCGAGCAGGCAGCTTTCTCGCTCAAAGGATTGCTATCGCTATACAGCGTGGGAATGCTGCCTGCGTGATGGGCACGTTGCCGAGGGGCCTAGGCTTAGAAGGTAGGTTTTAGGGATTTTTATTGTTTTTAGTTAGATTTCGTTTTAGTTATTTTATTTTATAAGGTACTTAAGTATTAAGTTTGTATTATTTACCTAAATTATTAATCAATAATAAAGGTTGATTCAGTTACAAATGTGTTTTAGTGTGCATACAAAAGTTCAGTGTTTGGTTACATTCATTAAGAAAATGACCATTCTGGGATTTATTTAACATGGACAAAATGTTTTTTCTGGAAGCACTGCCATCGGTACGATTTAGCCGACGAGTTGGTTAAATCGTACCTACCACCCATATTAAAATAGTATCTATGAAGTGTTTTGCAATCGTCTTGCTTATTTTAGGTTTGAATAACAAATATTTATTACCACAATCCGAAATCATATTTATATGTTTAAAAAATAATTAGTCGTTTAAATCGTACCTATGCACTGGCATAGCCTAGCATAAAGCCCTCCATAATAAGTTCCCAACCGGCATTGGGCCAGCTTGGGGACTATATCTCAACCCAAGTACCTAACACAAAAGTAGCTGAATATTGTTTGAATAATAGAGCATGCCGTACTGTAAGCTGAATAAGGTAGCTGTATATCGTCTGTATAAGAGCTATTACAGACGTTATACAGAAGGTTTGGGCGCAAAGTGGGCAGTGCCCACGCCGCTTATTACTGAATAACAGTAATGTAATAGCTGTATAAGTGTGTGCCCACACATTGAAACGCTGAATAACACTTGTATAGAGGCTGTCAAAAGCTTCTATACCGCTTTTAAACCAAAGTTATCCAGCTTTGTACACAATGCATCAGTTATTCACACGTTATGAAGCTTTTGGTTCCAAAATGCATTTTTATTGAAAATATATTCAGATATTTGTGTTAAATCAATGATTTGTCTTCCATTTTAATTTGTGAACTCGTGTCAAAGTGTAGTTTCTGAAGTGAATACTTACAAAATAAGGAGGACATCACCCATATATTTATTTGATGTTTACATAACTTCAATTTCATTGCGAATGCGACTTTACTGTTAATATATATATACATTTTATTTAAAATTTTAAAGCGCCGCGTAAATAATGCACTGTTGTAAAAAGTAAATATAGAAAATTTACTACTCCACTTTTAAATTTGTAATTTATTTGCGGTGTTTAGATGTTTTAGTGATAGAAAATGTACTTTAACAAGTTATGCTACGATAAAACTAGTTTTATAAATGAATAAAAATGGGTTTTTCAGTTCATTTTCAATTCCTATATAATTGTAGAGGTTAGCTATATTTTAAAGGGGGTGATTATTTTATTTTTCTCATACCCAGTCCAGTCTACAAGTTTTTAATGCAACAATATCAATAACTAGCATTTGACACCTTGTTTGCCAACTAGCAACAACCTTAAATGGCCATTGGTAAATTTTATCTCGTTGCAGTAAGGTATGCAAATGGTCAGTTAACAGTGTTTACGATGGTAGCTAGCAATTGTTTTACGTCATTAAAACGACAATGAATCTTGTGTAAAATAACCAATCGAAGAGAATTGTTAAGAAAACTAAACCTCGTTTTTTTAAATAATGGTTGGATTAAAGAATAAATACGCAAGATGCGTTCAAAATAAAATAAAAACACGCTCAAGCTCAAAGCAATCAGGCTCAAGTAGCACTGTTGACCGTGTATAGAGCTACGGAACCCTCTCCATCGCGCACTTGTTGATACTAAGCAGTAGTTTGAATAGCGCTTCTCATTGCGTTCATTTTGCAGCTTTTAGCAATAAAAGATAGTATATGTGTACTAAAATCGCTATAACTTAAGTATAAGTGTTGTTTTAGTATTTATTATTCAGACGTTATGTCTATAAAAGCCATAATTAACCCATATATGCAGCTACTGAATAACAAATAATATGTGGATTTCATTACAGCTTCCAGTAATAGCGTCCACCTTTATTCAAAAACTAGCATTAAAACAGAAACTGCAACCGCTTTTATACAGTTGAAAGTCTTCACCGACGCTTCTTTTCAGCATTTAGTAGCCACTATCACATTTTTCTTAATATTGTCTGCTTAATATCTCACAACACAGAATATATACAGCTAATTGCTGCTAATGCTGCTATTATGCAGCTTATAGTAACCACAAATGCTTTAAGCTGAATAATGTCTGACTAACTGTGTAAGAAATAAGTATTATTCAGCTTTTAATATGCAAAACCGATACTATGCAAAATGTATTCAGCATTTATTGGTATATAGGCCCCACTAGGCCCACATATTTTCTTATTCCGAATTTAGTAATTTCCACCGCTTATACACAAAATTTATACAATCTTAATTTGAATAAGATGATAATTTTACTCTATTATCCTGCTTGTGTGTTACTTGGGAAGCCACTTCGTGCAAGAGCGGAGGCCTGTGCTCAGGACTGTGGGACGTATAGGTTCAAGCTGACTTAGGTATTATTTATTACTGTTTACAATTCCTTATCCTTTAGCCAGGTGACCTGTATACATTGCATAGACGTTAATATAGTGGGTACGTTCGTGTGCGTTTAAAAACAGAAGTTCGTTACAATTAATCCGATTTCGGGCACCCTTCGAGTAGGTGCCACCCTCGGGAATAGCTGACGCCTATGCAAAAACATTGAAATAAATGCTATTATTATGCGAATTATAAAATAGATTACAAGTATTCTATGTACCTATTCTATAGATGTTCTACAAATTCAACCTTATAACTTTTGTCACATTTTTCTCTATAATACATATCGACCGTTTGTATCCCGATTATAAAAATTAATTTAGACGGTATATGTTGAAGACTTGACTAGTTGGGAGACTTGAACCATTTATTTACAATGAGTGTCACTGTCCAAATATTTATTTCATCAGCTCTCCATCGTCCAGCATGCAAAAAATAAGTATTTTAATGTTGGTATTTTTTTATACGATGGTTCAAGTCTCCCACCTGGGCAAATTTACCGGAGTTCCCCTATATTTAACGTCGCCTCTTAATGAGTTAGCATTGCTATCTTAAAAAATAGTTGAAATATATAAGCTGATTTGTATTCGAGCTATTCTGCCAGGGAGCAAATACTAGAGTTATTTTGCAACAAATAAGATCCTATAAACCGGGTATCAAAAAGAAATAGTTTCCAAGATATCACTACCTATTCAAATTTTTCCTCCCACATACTGACTAGCCGTCGAAAAATGCACTTTGAAAAAAAAAATGAACTTGTGATGAATGCTCAGTAAATCTCGGCATATAATCTTCATTATTTCAAAAATAAAAGGTCTAACTCTAAAGTGATTAGTCTTACCCTTAGATCATTTAATAACTGGAGTCGCCTTTAAGAGCTTACCCCTCTGCCGAAAAACTTGCACAATTATGCAAACTTTTGTATGGATTGACATGGTTATTTGTACGTTACGTAAAAATCATGCAGAAATAGCAATACATTTGACGTCCCCTCCCCCGCAAAAATTGGCAGACTGTTTCGTACAGAAAATGACAGCCATGACTTCTCCAGTTACTAGATGCTCTAAGGTCTCACCTCAGTTCAATAATTGTGTCCAATACAGATGAGACATTTTAAAATTTTGATAATAAGTTGTTTTATAACTTTTCTTAAAAAGCATAAAACCTGGTTGATAAAAAAAAACTAAAGACAACGGCCGCAGGTCATATTTACGTATTCCTAAGGTACGGGCGTATACCGTAGGCACGTACATCTACCATTATTTTTTTAAGTCCTGGTTAATAGGGTCTTATTTCTTGTAAATCAACTCTACGAGTAGTATCATTTCTTTGAAGATTTACGTCAAATTACAAATCAGCCTCTTTATTAAGTTGCACTTGAAACTTCGGTTGAGATACAGAGGTAAAACCAATAGAAAAATACCCTACAAAAGTTATTACTTATTTAACTAAAGGTTTTCATTGCTTCATCGTGTTTTTGAACTCTCATTTATACCAGATATACAAAATACTCGGGATATTATATCAATAGTGGACTCATTAGACATATAAAATTTAAATTGCATTGCTCCTATACTTTAGATTAAAAACGGCCAAGCCACGTATTTTGACTAAGGTGTGGAGTTTGTGAAGTTAGGGCGAGTAGAGTTAGAAGATTAGCTCTACTTGGGATCTGATAACATTTTGACAGTGCAAACCATATGGTATCGTCTTGGCAACATGTTCCATGAAAATGTTTTTAGTGGAATCCTGTTACACAAATAGTACTTATACATTTGTTATTTTATTATTGGTACTGTACCGTAGCACGGTAACAATTTTATTTCTGAATCAGACCCAGACCTGTCAACCGAATATATTTCAAAAACACTTCAGTGATCTACCTACTGTTAATCGTCGTCGCAAAAAGTTAATTGCAGCAATTACGTTTTATTTGCCACGTCTCCAGCAAAAAGCTCCCTATAAGTCTGTCAAACATTAATTACGTTGATATAATACGTTAATGCTCATTATTAAACACTAATAAAAAGTACCTTACTTAGGTCAATAGAACCATTATGTTGTATAAATATCTAGTTCGATGAAAAAGCCTGATTCTGCTATTCCGTATGGGCTGTGTAGAAGTTTCATTTCACGCTCGGTTGACTCTTTAATCGCGTAGAATAATGTTGCGATGTGTATATTTGCGAGCGGTTCATTGAATGTATTACGAATGAATGATGTTGTGTGTATCTGTGGGAGATAGAAAACATAATCATAAAACTGAGGAGACAAAGCAATCTGGTAGATACATATCGTATACATATCATATGAGTGTTTGGCGCACGCTATGACGCTATACCTAAGTATTGTGATTCGGTTATAATATACGCATCCTTCGGATTGCAACATCACAAGAACCGTGTCATTCATAAGTATTATGTGATTTTAAGGGAGCAATTAGATCAATGGAAGTCAAATCAGGCAGATGGTGCGGCTGCTGGCGGCAGCGAGCTAGCGCGGCGGCGCGGCGGCCAGCCACGGGCGCGACGATAGACAGCGCAAAAACGCCAACGTTTACGTGTTCGCTCGCAGTCATTTCACGGTTCTCGCGGCCATTTATTACTGAAAAACTCTAATCATACCGGCTTTTATGCGAAATATTCGCCATTTATTCTACAAATATGATAATTCTAAATGATAATAAATATATTTAGCCGGACGTAACTCAGCAAACTAGAGCGTTTATCGAGCGTTTCGGTTCTCGTTATCGCGCCAATTTTTGCTATCGCTTTTCATGGAATTATTGTTAATTAAATATAGTTCCGCGAGGTATATTTCTCGGCGGTTAAGGCCCTTTCATGTTGACTTAATTGTGTCATAAAAACAGTCATTATATAGCCGAAATATCCGCCGAAATATAGCCGGAATTCAACAAAAATATTAATTTTACCATCCGGTGCAATTGTTATCAGTACGGGCATTCTGTTTCTAAGTATTTTCATTTTTTCAGTATTAAGTAGTAAGTTGATCATATTTTGCTGTTATGATAGTATTATATCATAGTTGATTAGTATCTTGCAGCCATCAGTGCTTTCACTAATAAGCTAAGGTATAATCTAGGTTGATATTTTAATGAAGACGTATGCCCGATTAGCAAACGTAAGGTTCTGGGTTCCCACACAATCGATGAGCTCGGATGACACAATGAGCTCGCGCCCTGCCGAAGTACCGCCAACAAACACACTCGTCTACATTATAGTTTATTTTTATTAAATGAACATAATAGGTATGTTTGATCTGGACTGAAACAAAAAATCTAAGGCTGATTCTGCTGCTGTCCAAATAAATCACCTAATTTTTTTAAGCCAGATTTTCCAAAGCCATCAGTATGTATGTACATATACTTATGTATAGGAAGTTTGCATGGCAAGAAAATGATAGAGCTAAAATTAGCGTAAGTACCTGCCGATAATATTCACCCGGGATCCGGCGATTAAAAAAATCAACTCAGCAAATAAGTTGTACTCTTCGAAGGCCGCAAATATATGTGACACACTCTTATGGCTCTACAAATAAGATAGTGTGAGATATTTTTGCGGCCTCCGCAGAGTAACATATTATTGCAGGTGACTGTACATATTACTTACTACATTTCTTTAAGGTCTACGAATAATTAGGTTCCTATAATAGTATGACATGTTTCAACATATTTTTATTACCATTTATAAATGATGTAATTTAATGTGGCAAATTAAGTTAATATACTGGTGGTATTAGCATATAACATTATGTTACGAACCATGAATACTTAGATCCTATTAAATTGTTGTGACGTTCGTATTTTTATAACATCGTAAACTATTTGGGGATAATGAAGAGGTTTATGTGCTTGGTTTATTTTACACACAACATCTTTACCAAATTATAAAATAATAAATTTACATTACTTTGTTTTTAACCTATTTTAATAAAAATAATTTTAAAGATAAATTTATATATGTATATTTACGTAATTTAGATACCATTTTATTTTACAAATTCACTCACCTATAACTTTAAGACAATTATTTTCAAACCATGGTCAGTATCAAACGTAGGTACATAAAGTCTAATTAACATACCTACCTATTACGTAAGTACGTGTGCAAAAAGCTAAAAATATATTTAATTGTCCGTCCTGAATGAATTTGTAATGTTAAGTCCGTTACTGTGGATGCATGCGCTTAAGATGGCTGCTGACTTCAAGGCAATGACCGAATTAGCTGCCTATTAGAAAACTATGCAAATTTCCACATTAACAGTTACATAATATTTAAGTATGTATAGTGCGGCGCGGCCTGTCTCATTCATTTGTTAATTGTTGATCATAAATACCCCGAGATAATGTTTTCGTGTACCTTAAGCATCAAGTACAGTTTTTATCTGGCAATAGATTTATGATCAACAATAAAAATAATTAACGTAACATCCACAGTGTTGCATGTAGCAGCGGCAATAATTAATTAAACACAGCGTGTCCAAATTAAGTATAACAGCTTACGCGCTGACCGTACTGTAATTGCAATAATTACTCATTATCAGGAAGCTGCGGCGTACATTAATTTAGCTAGCGTTTTTACTTGCCCCAGCTTAACAAGTACATACTTAGTTAATTGCTTCTTTCTTTGTTTTACCTAGATTATTACCGGCGTGACGCAACCGTGGGTATACACGTCACACAATAATTTTGATCGCGCGTTGTGCAAGCTATCTCGTACGCTGGTAAAAACTTTATAGAGGCAGGTAGATAGTGTTTATTACGAATGCTCGCGTGTTCGGTCGTTAATCTGATTTTCTTGCTATTAGAGTTACAGCAGAACGTCTGTATGCATACTGTCTAGCAAACAGCGCCAAGGGGTTATTATTAGGTAACAGCGGCATCTATTTCATCTCCGTGAGCGTAGGTTGGGTTAGGTTAGCTAGGCTACCTACGAGTATCTATTGTTTATTTCGTTAATTAAATCCTAATAAAATAGATGGGTCAACTATTGCGTGATATGTCCCTAGTTATAAAACTATTAGTGTTGTAAGTACTTTTAGCAAGTTATCCTATCGGACATTATTGTAGCTGACTCTAAATACCTAAATTTTAGTAAGATTGGGAACCAATTTGCATACAGACCTGAAAAATTACAGGTGTTTGTGTGAATTAAAGGTGCCTCATAATTCCTTTTTCAATTATCTGAACCTTTTAGTCGCACCAAACTAAAGGGAACGTAAGCATTGTTTTAACATGTATATATAGATGTCGTTTATTTTATGCATTAACATTTCCCAACCAAGCTCACAAATTTTTTGCAGAGTGGCTAAAGATGCATGTGCAATGGTTTGGCATTTTTCACAACATTAGGTTTCTTTCAGTTACAGCTCGATAAATGGGTGCCACGTGAGCTCGCGTGGCACCCAGATACTGAGCTTTTTTTGGATTCCCTGACTTTTTCAAATGGGTTAAAACTGTTTTTTGGTCAACTCCTAGCTCTTCAGCTACAATATAAGTAAGTACTAATATGCCGACCTTGCGTCACTTTTTCAAAAATGGCTTCGTCTTTATCCGTAAATTCCGTAACAGGGTGGGCAGAACGAGCATCATCTCTGACATCAAAGTACCCGGACTGAAACGATTCAACCAATTTTGTGGTACTCTCACTAACACTTCATTAAGTCCAGAACTGTCACACATTTTGTAAATAAAATTTTAAAACTTCCCTACCAAAATTCTCTGTTTTGTTTTAAATAAAATTTCAAAATGTATCGATAGGTACTCTTTTTTTAGATTAGAACAATAGGATAATGGTAACAAACATTTTTTATGTACCTAATTATTTTAATGGGTACTTTTTTTTTCAGAAAATTCTTAGTTACTTATAACTTATAAAGTGCTGTGAAGATATTCCGAACCGCACTTGCGCAATACAAATGTATTCTTTATCATAGTTAGAATACTTAACAGATCATAAACTTCAAGGCAGCTTGTTCATTACTTTTTCTGTTTTCTACTAAAGTAATATAACTACAATATACCGGATATTGATTCGCAGTGTTCATTGCACCTTTTGGTTAAAGATAATGTCGTATGTGAACAGTCAACCAAATTAACCAACTAATATTAATTAACATAACGGTAATAATTTGTTCATCAACAAAATGACACTGGTATCTCTATTACCTACTACCATCTCCATAACGGTGTCAAAATGTTTGAGGATAACCGCCTCACAAGCTTAGACACAAAACGCCAATTACGGAAAGTGAGACCTAAGCCCTCCTACGTGTACACTCTCAACGCAGCTGGCCAACTTTATTGTCACACGTGCAATAGAGAGTTTAAGACCAAGTTCGGCCTGGCCAGCCACATAAGGGCTCACGCTAGACAACGTCCATGATGTTTGTTTGGGGTCGCCGTCATCGAAAACGATGAGGAAGACTATGTATACCTACTTATACTTCGTTTTCGAGATTCGAGATACAAATTATAATGTCGGATCTTTAGTAAGTATCTTCAGTTGTTTGATTTGAGATTTATATGCCTAAATTGCAAACATACTGTGACTGTGAGATATAGGTACTAGATATCCCACACTCGTTTATGAAAATTAATACGGTTGAATAGCAAGCCAGTTTATCTTAGAATTTCTCGGAGCTGGTGGTCAAAATGACCAAGTATACTCGTATACATCAATAGATTTAAAAAATCAAAGGGAAACTGGACTATACTTATTTGCAAGGGCAGACTAAAACCAACACGCATATACGCTTCTGTCGTTGTGCGGGGTCGCGTCCGTCAAACAGCTGAAATTCTAAGGAGTCAGCTCCACTATCCTCTTAAAACGTTAAAGTCAGCAGGATAGAAAAAAAACGAAAACATGTCTAATTTTGTCTAGTGAGATAGCCGAGGTATTATACTAGCAAAATTTTAAACAGAAGTATACTTTCATAATTATTGAGGTAAAAGGTAAAACCCGCGCGATTGTCAAATTTTCCGTCGCAGTTTGACGCAGCGCGCCAAATATTTTGTTCCTTTCTAATTTCCTGGCTTTTGGTCCGCCTTTCTTATAAGGCGGATATAAGATTTCTGAATAATTTAAAAACATATGATACCACAACGCTTAAAAATAAATACGTATCTTTGACCGTCCCTATAAACATCAAACAAAGGAAACGATGTAATTATTGACGTAGGAAGACAGACGCCGCATGTCGGGCGATGGCGAAATGTCTTGGAGCATGAAAACGTAATGGCATGTAGTGTAATGTGCATACCTAGGCCGCGGAGCGTGGTAATTGCTTTCATTTAACCCTGCATGATGTTTTTGAATTAGATACACTTTGGGTTTGAAATGTGATGAGATTTACCTTTGTAAATAGCTTACAAGTACATTCGGTACCCTAACAATACAATAAGAAACCATTTTTCTATACAGTAACGCGACATCTATATGACGACTGACGACATTTTAAATTGTTCTGTTCTGTTTGACTAAAATAAACTGAAATTAAACGAATTTTTGAAGTCAAGTCAATAAATAAAATTAATGTAGAGACGTCCTAATATTGATTAAATATTGGAAACCCATTTTTTCTATATTATAAATATAAATTACCTCAACATTTTTATTGTAATATAAAGGCTACTCTTTCTGGGTGGTCTTTAAGAGCAGGCAAGGCGTCGAGCTTTATTTCCCTAAGCTTGCGATGTAGGTACGGAAAACTGAGACTTATTTGGCAACTTTTAAACGTACCACCCTTGTGGAAAACAGCCATGAGCCAAGTCTCCTGCGCATTTATGGCGTTTATTCGGGGCATTTACAGATTAAAAATCATGTACAGATTACCATATCGCCAAGTTTCGTAACTTTTAAAACATTATATCAGCGCGGATTTCTAATGTTTTATGTTATAAAAATAGGCGGAATTTTCACTTTTAGTTATAATAGGTAGGACTTAGGAGTAGGAGAAGTCCGGGAAACTTGAACATAACTCGATCCATTTTATAAAATAAAGGCATAATAAATTACCTGTTTATTTTATCAGCATTCCAATATTCGGGCATTGATATTAAAAATCAGAGTTAATAACGGTTAAATGGGTCTTAACTCTTAATTGACCATCTCTCTTGTATAATTGCTGAACATGGCAGTGTACCATGAAAACGATACCAGATTACCAGTAACTAAGCAAGCTAATAGCTTAATTAGTAATACTTGAGCGTCAGGATACTATCAAGATTCTTCATATGTTAAAAGTTCAATCCACTAGGTATATAACAATATAGGCGGCAGATCATGAAACACATAATCATATCGTGAATCGTGAAAGTCATTTTCTCGTTCCCTGAGTCGTCCTATTTCTGGACAGTTCGCCTTTTCGACATCTGAAGCAACCTAACGAACTACTGGTACTAACGGTACGGTACTAACAGAAACTTAGGTTGTTATACAGAGAACATATACAAATCTACAAACCTACATACAAGCAATGAAGAGGAAACATCATGAAACCATAGCCCTTGGGTGTGGTCGTGATCGAAGGCGGTCTACAACCATTTAAGCTCGACTTACTGCCGTTTTGCCTCAGCTTTCTCAAGAAGCCTCTCATTTAGCTTATTGTGCATAACAGCAGTTAAATGCTCCTTTACATGGTTAAGTTGCATAGTATACGGTTGGTAGGCGGCGCTGCATATTTCAGTGTTCACGAGTATGGAATTACTTTGTTTCCTATATGTAGGATTCTATAGATGGACTCATATCGTGTTCAACCATGTTCATATTACTTGTTCTTGTGTTGTATTGATGGAAATTATAGTTAGTTATTTTCAAGGAGACATTCTAAGTTACCAAAAGGTGTTAAACTGTGGTTGCTTAAGAATATCTCCCTACTCCCAGTGAATCTTGACAAAAATCAGGTATCTTATTATCCTTTATTTCGTTGCGTTGTCAATGTCACAAATGTGATTTTCAATCCATTACAATTCAAGGTTGTTTTAATGTCATGAAACATATGAATAATGTACATAAAATAACTTGTCCGTAGTATTTATATCACTACCTAATAAATATGTAGAACTGCAACGTAGAGTTAATGTACCTACTATTAGGTACCTATATACTTTCCTATTTACCTATCCAAATAAAGATGACTCACGTTAGAACGATCCGGATCCGAGCCGAGGCTTCTGACATTTCGTTATCTATGACGGGTGATCGAAGATCACGTGATGCTCTCTATAGAAAGCTGAAGTATCGGACGCATCGGCCCGAACCCGGACCGTTATTCTAGCGAGAGACGTCCTTAAAAATCCTTGGTGTGATATCTGAATGACATCCAAACCGTAAACAATACTCTCGATCCTCCTTTTTGTAGAACCATAAAATTGCATTATAGAACTCGCGCCGGAAGCGAGGCAGACTCGTAGAGCCAGCAACAAAATAATGAACAAAAGTCATTATAAGTGGCGAGATGCCGCGATAAGCCGGTGGTTAGAGTAAACGCGCTTTTTTACGTTAATTAAACTTACTTCTGTAAACGATGATGCTCTCATTATCTGTTAAGTTAAGTAACGCTCTCGCGTCGCGGGGTTCACGCGCCGCTGCGCGCTGCGCCGGCGCAGCGCCGGCCACCGAGCCACATTGTCGTCTTCCTTCACCGAGAAATACTTATATGATACCTATCGACTATGATTCCGACAACAGCTATGATGACCTCGATGTGAAAATTGGCAACTTTTAGGATAGTTTGTAAAAATATGTTAAGGAACCATGCAAGCAGTTCTAAAAGTATGTAATCAAATATTCGGTGGAGCGTCTGTGGAACTCGTCGAGAGTTCTCATCGTCTGGGGGGTTGTTTGATAGATAATATTTAATAGGTTAGTTAGTGCATTACAAACAAACTGACTGGCAAGTATTAACCTACGTTGGTAGGCACTGCGTTATTCCTGGTTGGATAAGTGTACTCAAACACATTCAGAAACCTACATATGGTCATTATTATTTATGAAAGTTAATTAGTCAGTTTGTCAATTATACTAATCTAAGTTTCTACTTACAACTGAAAAGAACAATCGTTTCGTGAGATCATTTAGGGCCGCAACGGGGATCAGACAAATGTGTCGTATACAAAAACAAATGACGTAATGCTTGGAAAGTAGCGGCCAAATGAGGCATCATTGGCTGCTATTACATCCCCACGTATCATTCATTAGTGGTCGCTATTTCGTCCAACGGTCGTTATCTAATAAAAAGCGTTCAAAATACGTATATTTTCGAAAATTGTCTCCGAAAATGGCTCCTCGTGATTGAGTAGTGGTGTGGTGGTCGGAGCTCGAGCGTGGCGCGGCGGGCGCGGGCGGGGTAATGGCGGCGGCAAAGGACGCGGCAAAAACTTCCTCATTACCCTCGTCTACAACAATCCACCTCCATTTATAATGCTATTAATAGAATAATGGTTTGCCATGACAATAAAATTTTCTGCACCAAACGAACATTAATGTCATTTTATCGGCAAAAAATTACTCGGTACCTACGGCCGTTTTGTGACGCTTTTTAATAACGACATTTATTTTTCCATTAGTCTCCGGGTATTCAAGATAAACATCCGCCTTGCAATTAACTGTACCTACATGAATTAGGTAATTTAGGCGCTATTGTGAAGTATTCCTGCTTTTTATACCTATACTATGTACTAAACATATTAGGTACTTATTGATACCATGTATGTATGTATGTTTAATAAACATACATACATACATATTATATTATATTATATTATATGTATGTATGTTTAATAAACATACATACATACATGGTAAAAGGAAACTGTTGTTATGTACACTGTATACCCGACATAGTTTTACTTTAGACCTAATTTAATACTCGAGTATTTTTATATGTACTAAAACGACTCAATACAATTACTTACTTGAAAAATGCTTATGTTTGTTGATATTGATATGATATGCTTACCTACATCATACCATTATATAAATGAAAAATTAATATCACTTAAAAATTGTGGCATTCAAAAACAAATGAAAGAATAAGCATTAAAATTACATGCATTCGTGGATTTCAGTTAAGTATCATAAAAATAAGCAATAAATATACTGATTAAGTTAAGTTTAGTTTGTAAGACATCCGACTAGGGGGCCCAACGCCCAGCCAAGTCCTGATGTGATGTGTCGTCGGAGAGTCGCCAAATTGAGAAATTTCCCCTTGGAATAATTCAACACTCTCATGATATTGTACAGCAATCGAAATGTTCCATTTCCAAAGTTTTAAAGTTTTCTTTGCCCCCAGAATTGATATTCATCGATAAAAATACCGATTATCAATTATCTATTTTATTTAAAATTCAATAATAATAATGAAAAAAAAAACTGGTCAAGTGCGAGTCGTACTCGCGTTTCAAGGGTTCCGTACATCACACAATTTATAGCATTTTTTTTGTACGTGTAACGTGAGTGAAAATTTAAAATACCCGAATGGGTCAGTTCAAAAACCAGATGTAACATGGCGCGCTGGCTTATATCTCTGCAACTATGCAAAGTAGCTTGGATAGGAATATTAAATGCCGAACAATAGTACAAGTGTCCAAATGCGAAGACTGAAGGCCGAGCTCCGCGTAGAGCTGAAAGCTCGGAGCGTCCGGCGGGTTCGCGCTTCCCAAAACTTCCGCAAGTGTTTTAAAAGCGAAGGTCGAGAAGAGATAATACATATCTTATATGTACTTTTAAACGAGCAATTCTGTGCATGGTCCTGGGTTCGAATCCCGGTAAGGGCATTTATTTGTGTGATGAACACAGATATTTGTTCCTGAGTCATGGGTGTTTTCTATGTATATGTATAAATATGTATTTATCTATATAAGTATGTTTATATCGTCGCCTAATACCCATAGTACAAGCTATGCTTAGTTTGGGGTTAGGTCGATCTGTGTATGATGTCCCCAATATTTATTTATTTATTTATTTTATATATTTATTTATATTTATATTTCGGAATCTCGGAAACGGCTGTAACGATTTCCATTATATTTGCTATATGGAAGTTTTCGGGGGCGAAAAATCGATCTAGCTAGGTCTTATCTCTGGGAAAACGTGCATCTTTGAGTTTTTATGTTTTCCGAGCAAAGCTCGGTCTCCCAGATATTAGTGCTAAAACAACAGTACAAGTAGGTACCTAATCAATCAATAGTACAATTACCATTGCGGCTGTGTGCCAGATACAGCCTAGTCGACATTTTTTGTCTTCAATTGGACTCACGCTTGAACCTAAAGGCACACCTCTTCGGGACGCTTCGGACCTTCGGCCTTATGCAGATGTCGGCCTAGGGCCTTCGCAATAGCTGTCTACACCACTTTTCACTTAAACCATTGCTGCTGCGTCCCTAAAATTACCTAAACGCATTTTTGTTCCTAAATCCGTCTCACACTTGATTGTAGATTTCTAATAGGTTTTCCTGTCATCTTTCGGTAAAGAGCTATTTTGTGTATTTTATTCAAAATTTTAGACCCAGTAGTTTCGGAGATAGAGGGGGGGGGGGGGGGGGGGTGGTCATATTTTGTCTACTTTCTTGAATAACTTCTAAACTATTTATCCTAAAATTATAAAAAAAATATGCTTGAGATTCTCACAATGAGCCCTTTCGTTTGATATATTGTATAACACGATATAGTTTGCTAAACTTTGTTTTTTAATTTTCTTATTTACCCCCCAAAAGTAGCCCTTATGTTAAAAATTCATTTGTTGACGTTACATGTCCGTCTTTGGGTCACAGACTTACATATGTGTACCAAATTTCAACTAAATTGGTCCAGTAGTTTCGGAGCAAATAGGCTGTGACAGACGGACAGACAGACGCACGAGTGATCCTATAAGGGTTCCGTTTTTTCCTTTTGAGGTACGGAACCCTAAAAAACAACAAATAATTACTCGACGATCCTTTAATACCTGTTTTTGAATCGAAATCGGTTACTAGATGTTTCTTTAATACCAGTAAAATGTTATTACCTAAAATATCGAAATGTATGGTTTTAATCAGTTTTTATTTAATAGAGTAGTTATACAACATAAGACAGTTTATTACTATGTAACGTGGCGCATATTTATAGATAAGTACCTACCTGCCTACTAAAATTATCTGGAAAAATAAACGACAATTACAGTAATTCAGTCAATAAAATCGATAGAGAAAATAAAAAAATGCATCTTTTAATTAAATTTTAATCACAAACGTTATTTAAAATAGGTAACTTCTAACTGTCAAATGGATGTTAACGCCGCGCCTATAAAATGTTTAATGTGCACGTTAATTAAATAATTTTAATGTGCATATTCCGTCCGTTTATTGCAATACTAAGCCAACAAATACCATTACAGCCGAGTCATAGTGCCTTTCTCAAAAATGGTGCAAAAATAATACAGATATGTAATTATTATTATTGAAGACTAGGTATTCATATGGAGTCCTTGTGATCACTATTACCTTTCATTTCCCTTGATATGAAATATACTATCTTTCAGTGCAAAAGTTAGCTCTATTTATATCTGTCAACGTTAAAATACATCATTCATTTACGATTCTCGATTTTTTAATAGAAAAAACCCCATATTGGTATATTTGTTGTTAATTTCATAAACATTGTATACATATAAGTCGCGGCTTGACATCTTTGGCTGAATAGAAGGCTAGAGAGGAGCATGGTATAATAATATACTCCGCCTGGTACTCCATTCCGAGATTCGCGTATGACCTAACTGACACGCGCCTACGTCATCATGCTGTTTACAGGTTCTCAAACTTTGAAATGTGGGAGAATTTTAACCAACGGTGAAAATTATTTTAACGGCATTAATTTTAAGTTATTCATGTAGAAACATAGTAAAATAAAACAAATCTAATGTATTAAATTAAACTTTATTTATCTATACAAGACAAACGTTTAAAAAACTAATTCACAGTTACACATTAATTACCAAGCTTACGACGTGAAAAGTTTGGAAAACACTGCGACTGCTGACACTGAGCGAGAAGGAAATAACAATTAACACGCGTTCGACAAGGATGACGGTCAGGGCATGAAGTTATCTAGATCCGAATTGTCAAATGTGCACAGCGCTATCCTGTGTTGCCAGTAGTATAAACAGAATTACCCGAAAGTCTGAAATTTCTTTCGTGAATCGGAAGATATTGCTAACGAGTAATTAAAAATGACGTGTTAATGTAAAATTTAAGCTAAAATACATATAAATGAAAATTATAAAATTATAAAGAAATATTTTAACTTATTAACCATAGGTATAATGTACCCATGTAACATGTTATGTTGAAATAAAGTGGCAATGTTATTGTGACGTAGGCCCGTGTCACTCTGGGAATGGAAGACCATGTTTTATTAGACCATGGAGAGGAGGACTTCGGAGATGATTATTTTTCCTCGATATTCGTGTGTGATACCATATTTATTACCTTAAATACGTATATTAAAAAAGACCATGAGACCTAAAACTCTACATAGCATTTCAGACAAGCGACGTTTGACGTATCTTGTTGATCTCCTGTTGATGTGGGAAAAATCATAAGTTCTCGAATACGTACAATGTCAAAATTAGACATTAGCAATCCACAGTTAGGTAACAACCAAGCAAAACCGAACCTCCCCGAGTATAGAGTTGAGTTTTGGTTGTACCAAATGATATTATCCACTGTTGATGGAATCAACACTTAATAGAATCAACATGCAATAAAATCAATTTTATTGTTGATTTGACGTGGATGCGAAATCTGACAGTTTTACATGTCGAATTTGGCCCCAGGAAGGCAAACATTCAATATAAATAAAGAACCAAATAGCGTGTCACTTCACTATTGCTCTTCCCTATAGGAATTTTGCAATGAGCTAAATTACCTTTGTCGACTTACTTGTTATAAGTAACGCCAGGATTTTATTTAATTACATTGCGCTGATATGATACGTGCAATTACTTGCTCTAATTGCGGCACCAAATTATCACACAATGAGATATTATTCTCGTATTTTATTGAAAATTCTCCGATGTCTGCATGAACACGCATTGACAGCATGGTTGCGCTTAAGGGGGGAGTGGGGTAAACACGGTCCTTGGGTAATTCCGGACACTAGACTATCTAACATCTTACGGCCCTCCGCGCCCTGCTAATATACCTACTGATTTGAAAGCGTCGGCCATATCTAGCTGTTGTGACGGCAGACCATAAAAGGGTGCGTAGGTTATTCAACCACCATTGTACCTATTTATTATGATATATTGTAAGCAATAAAATATTATTAAAAGTTTATTTTGTTCATTCCTATTGTTTTTAGGAATGTCCGCATTTTTTCAAACGTCATAGGATGACTACGGACACAATATTTAGTTTCTTTGAAATTTTAATACTTGTTTATAACAAATTAATATTAATGATGATTTTGTAGACGTAGAGGAATGTCCTTGATGTAATTATAAATACATAAATTAATTTTGAATGAGTTTTCCTGTATATAAATAGAAATAGTAGTGTGTGTGTAAATATGTGTCCGCAATTTACCCACACTCGCCTACGTCTTCTATGTTTCACACCATTGTTTTTCATTTAGTTATTTGATGGTACGTAATCTATATCTTAAAATATGTTCTAGAGGTAGTTTTTGAGATTGAGGTTTAAGTATTATAATGTATGTATTAATAGGTAAGTACCTAAATAAGAATATTCTCAAAAGAATCTGATATAATTATGGATACGGAAAGAAGACAAAATATTTTAGTCTTTCATAAGTCATATCTAAATCTAATCTCGTCAAAAGCTTAGATCTCCTTATTTGACTTAGAGCCCAAATTGAAGCACAACACGAAATCAGGCTACTTATTACAGAGTGCGTTAGTATGCATGGGCTGGGCCCTCGGGCCGGCGGAGCCCTGTTGCATTACGCCGGGCTGCATAAACGCCGGTTCGATTTACAGATGCCGCCCGCCGCCGCCGCCGCCGACTACAGACTCTCGCTTTAGATTGAGTTACGTGCCTCTGAAAAATTCAAACCGACACTTATTCCTGAACGCTGGATATCATATTGATTTTAGTTTAGCATAATAAGGCATGTGAGATATGTTGCTAATGTTGTCAATTTATTTAGTGTATTAACGTGCATCTACACGAATAGATCTCGTTATAAAGAAATTATCTGTTCAGTTACAGTGATAGTAACACTAATCAACAGCACGTCATCAGTTACTCTACATCTACATACTTATATGTAGATTATCGTCTGATATTCATTATCGATGACAATTTTTATGTACTAAATAAGTGTTTCATAAAATCCGACATTTGTAATTATTATCTTAACTATGCAATAAAGTAAAAGAACACAACTTTGAAGACAACAAAAGCTGAAACATGACTATGTACTCACTGCGCATAAACCGGTCATTACAGTTTCTTTCGAGTTCCATCAAATATTTAAAAATTGATCGTCCATATTTCGGCGGCAGATCGTAAAACCGGGCATATCGAGATATTCCGAGGCATATCATGAAGCGCCGCCATTTCATGATCTGACTAAGATTTGCCCAGGCATATCACGATCTGCCTTATATAAGAGGCGGCAGATCGATCAGAGCAATGCATTCGTTGATATTCCTAGCTTCATACCAGGCGCATCGTAAAATAGTACGCTGCCCAAAAACGTACTATAAGTAGTCGGTCAAACCATTTAAATGGATTTCCTTTGCTAAAATTTAGGACACCCTTGATGTTGAGGTTTGCACGATATGGCTGATGGTGGCTAGGCAAATCATGAAATGCCGGCGTTTCATGATCTACCTAGGAATATCACCCCTTGAGATTTGCACGATATGGCTGGTCGTCGATAGGCAGATCATGAAATGCCGGCGTTTCATGATCTGCCTAGGAATATAACCCCTTGAGGTTTGCACGATATGGCTGGTCGTCGCTAGGCAGATCATGAAATGCCGGCGTCTCATGATCTGCCTAGGAATATCACTCCTTGAGTTTTGCACGATATGGCTGGTGTTCGCTAGGCAGATCATGAAATGCCGGCGTTTCATGATATGCCTAGGAAAATCACCCCTTGAGCTTTGCACGATATGGCTGGTGTTCGCTAGAGAGATCATGAAATTCCGGCGTTTCTTGATCTGCCTAGGAATATCATCCCTTGAGGTTTGCACGATATGGCTGGTGTTCGCTAGGCAGATCATTAAATGCCGGCGTTTCATGATCTGCCTAGGAAAATCACCCCTCGAGGTTTGCACGATATGGCTGGTGTTCGATAGGCAGATCATGAAATACCGGCGGTTCATGGTCTGCCTAGGAAAATCACCCCGTGAGGTTTGCACGATATGGCTGGTGTTGTTAGGCAAATCATTAAATGCCGGCGTTTCATGATCTGCCTAGGAATATCACACCTTGAGGTTTGCACGATATGGCTGGTGTTCGCTAGGCATACCATGAAATGCCGGCGTTTCATGATATGCCCAGGAATATGTCACCCTACTTATTTGATATGCCTAAACGTCGCCAGGCAAATCGTCAAACGTTGAGCTTTGAACGATATGGCTGGTAGTCGTTAGTCAGATCATGAAATGGCGGCGTTTCATGATATGCCTAGGAATATCTCGATATGCCCGATTTTACGATATGCCGCCGACGTATACAAAACCACACTAAGGCAAGTTTCACATGTCACATGTCCCGTATAAACCAAAATTCAACGGTAATTATGTATTCATTATATTTAGACGACATTATATCCACATTAATAGACCATTCGTGCTGTAAATGTCCGTAATCCAAAACTATAATTACATTGCCTATTCGCTCTGCGTGAAAAAACCTAAGACACAGGATGACATTCCGATATTTTCTCAGGGACATTTCTTCAAATTAGGCTATTATTAGTTGCCGATCAGGCTGTAGGATGCTTTTAATTTTGAATTAGGGGACCCTGTGGTTAGTGCCCTTAATCGGCCCCGCGGCACGATGTCCGGGTATTAAGGCTATATCCACAGACATGTAATGCCGTAAGTAATAATAAACCCCAAATGACACAAAATATTGTCAAATTATAGGCTCTGAAAGCATGAGTAACCACTCACAATGTCCGCCGTTGATCCCGCGCGGAGCGTCAGCAGCCGCGCTAATGCTTCCAGACCCACATAACATTGTAAAATAAATGTTATTTGCGAAATTATGCATGCATCTCACATAAAATCAGTACTCGTAATCTATTATTTAAGCGTTTAAGTATAGCTTTATTATTTTATTGTTTATTGCCGTGGAAATATATACATTCCGAAACATATTTCAGAATTGTAGGAATGTACCGTACGTACCTACGAAAAGTTTAATTACTTAAATCCAATTTTTAAGTTCAAGGTAAATTGAAAAAAAACCACTACCTTAAGTGAAAGTTCAATTCGTAATCTTTTAATACTCCGGAGTATTAAAAGATTACGAATTCAAACCAAACGCTAACGAAGCTTTTCTGAAAAATATAACATATAATCAGTGCAGCTGCTGTGCAGGCTCATGAATCTCATGGCTAAGATCCTCGAAAGGGATCGCAATACATGGGTAATAGTTACTTACTGAAACTTTCTATAATGAGATTAATGAGCCCCCTAGAGATCACGCAGTGAAACAAAACGTTTATTATTTGAAAATATGGGATGTAACTATTTGTACATTTTTTTCAGGTAGGTACAATTTATTTGTATTTTAGGAATGCCGGCAGTTCAAAAAATTGTATACCTATTTGCGTTTTTATTTTATACAGTATAACAAAAAAGAGTAGAAATTAAAAAATGGCAATACTATAGTGTCGTCCCTTTCAAATCAATCTATATAAGAAAACGGGACGACACTGCAGTATTGCCACTTTTTAATTTCTACTCTTTTTTGTCAGACTATAATTTTAACCCGATAAAATTTTCGTATTACAATATCATACGACTTTTAATTGAATGTGCCCTCATTCGACAATAAAGTTATACCAGGCTTCGAGTGTGTATTATCTTATAAACTTATAATGAATGCTCAATGATAAAATTACAAAAAATCTCATATCAGCAGATTTAGACAACCTTAGGTATCCAAATGAGTCAAGTAAAATAAATCCTACATGTATGTTAGGCAGTTTATGGGATTATAGAAACTTTCAGTATGACATGTGTAATTGTGTAGGTATACCTTTTTTAATATATCTAAGATTAGGACTAAAAATAATGTATTACAATACTTGAAATAAATAAATAAATGTAAAGAAATATATTTCCTTATAAATTTAATGCGACGATGTTATTTGAGTTATATTTAGTTATAGTCTAAACAATAAATATTAAGCGTTTTAATATTGTGGCGCTGGTTTTCTGCCCACCGTACCGCACGATAATTGTATAGCTATATCAATGGGTTTCTTTTTGGGTACGTGAAAAGATATAGAAACGGCTGTGTCATATTATTTTAGTGGCTGACGCCGATTGCATATCTAACAGATGCAAGTCTCCTTGATTGTAGTGTTTATCCACGATACGAATCGATTTCATACGATTTGGATCAATTCATTCGATCGTAGGCTAATAGAGGCGATCGCGGTGTATTTTCGGCCACGACCGATCATTTAGATCGTACGTGACGTGCTTACGTGGGAAATAAATCGTTTGATCGTATTATAACCATTCGTATAATTAAATGCTTGGTTCTGTGAGACTCTTTGATTCAGCAAGCGTGATGGTATGTGAGCAGAGATCGCTTTCATTCGACCCGGCAAACATTTGTTTCAATTGGTATCGATGTGTAGTTTTTCATTGATTGTCGTGTCGCTGTCGGATATACCTACTGCTAGTCGACACAACAGTTGGATATGCTAATTGGTTAATTAAAGTCGTTATTGGCCTTTTAACAAATTAATCAGAAAGTGATCGCCGGGACTAATCGGTTTGGCGCCTTACGACTAATTTTGTTCATGTTCAAACACAGCGATTAATTCTTACTTGTATCTAGTTACTAGTACATATTAACTGTAAACGCTTCTTTATTGTCGATTTAAATTTATCTTTAAGTGCTGTTTTTTTTTATAAATTTAATAGTATGAAATTTTTATTTTGTTTTTTATAGGTACAATATTAAATAAACTGTATGTCAATGAATCTGTGTCTATTTCGTTTATTGTGACTTACGGTCATTTCTTAACCGATTTGAAATCAGTAGGTATTACCACATGCCATACATCTTCATAAAAAAATGGATTATAACTTAAAGTAGGTGCAATGCTTACAATGCCTTAACACAGTTATCTACTTGAAAACGAAGCACCCCTTCCTGTAACATAACATACACAGTTATACGAATTGGTGGATATTTTAAGTCTCCTAGTTGGATACACGAAAAGAACACATACAAATGTAGGTATACCCAGGCGGGACCGGTCGAGCTTACACAAGACGGGACGCAGATAAGGCTTGACAACATTCATTTGCACTTAACGATCTGGGGCTCGAGCTATTCTATACCCTATACTGATGAGCTTAAAGATCTATGTCGCGGATAGTACTGGAATTGAAGAAAGTTCGAGCTGAAGGTACTTAATGACACCTGCTCGAAGCTGAATGACATCACAAGCACACAGCATTGTTAAGTGGAGATATGGATAATTCAAAATCAAATATTTTTGGTGACACAGAGGTGTCTGATGAAACTTGTATTTAGTTAATGGCTCAAACCATTGTCCGTCAGGTTAAACTTACAATTGAGAGTTGCTACGGTCGTCTTCAACATTTAGTACTTGATGGTCACTTTCTTTTTATTTGAAGAAATAATGTGTAGATACTTAGGTATTTTGTAAAAAGTTATGAACAATTCATATAATTCTCTGAATATTTTACCTGTAGGTACTAGATCATTCACAGTCACTAGATTTTAGATTTGCAGGTATGTTAGCATCGGGACGATAGCCCAAACTCTCTTTTGCGAGACCTTTGTCCAGCAATGGGACGTTAGTATTTCACTGCTCTGTCTCACAGGGATTTTTCTGTTTTTAAGAAAAAACTTAGGTGGCGTCAACGCGCTCACTTTCGCGGTACTAAATACACATCAAATATTTGCTACTGCATTAAACATATCATTTTATACAGTTTGTTTCGAAATACTACGACGCCATGCCAAAGTGCAGGAATCCGGGGCAGTGCAAATAAGACCTACCGATTTATCGGCAGCTCAAACAAGCCTCTCCAAATGTTTGTTGTACATCTCAGGAACATCAAACACGAGCTCGACTGAAAACGATTGTGACCATAATACTTATGTACAAACCTACGTGACTGTCGAGAGCTCACAAAAAAAACTATGACAAAATTAAATGGTTATTTTTTTTATAAAAGTTACGTACCTAAGTTCATAATTATGAACCAGCGTACATAATGAAACATTTCTTTTTTTAAGCTTTTTTTGTTTCTCCTGTCCTGTTGTCTGTATATATGTATGTTTGTAATCAAATCTTGCAAGCTAAATTAGATCATTCACAGTCACTAGATTTTAGATTTGCAGGTATGTTAGCATCGGGACGATAGCCCAAACTCTCTTTTGCGAGACCTTTGTCCAGCAATGGGACATTAGTATTTCACTGCTCTGTCTATTTCGCTTGAGCTCAATATTCACAGACCTCTGAAAATTGGGTGCAAAGTAAAGACAATGCAATGTTATGGTATACCTACCATCGAGCTGATTTGATGATGGAGTCAACGCGTCCTCATTATATTTGGGTTTCTTAGAATGGCCTCGATGAGTACCTATTATTTGACTGTTGAAAGAAAAGTACAGTCAGCGATAAAAGTTTGAATCAATTAAATGATTGACAAAAAACTTATTAAAGTTTACTACATAGGTATTTGCATGATACCGCACTTAAATAGATTTATTACAAAAGTGAAATTGCTTATGTTCTAATTCACCCACGCCTCGCACCCTGAAACGTATGTATTTATACTCGTACAAAATTACTTACAAATCTAATTTGTTCAAATTTACGATCATTGTTCGTTGACTGATTGATTTGACCATTATTACGAAAAAACCACCATAAAAAAAGTGTTTCACTCTCATCTCATTCGGAAGATCACTCGACGGAATCGTGCAAAAAAGAGTGAATGAACGCTAATATGTCATTTAGAACCGGAAATGATCTTTTCGTTAAATAAATCAAAATTACACTAGATCTAAACGTGGCTATTAGGACGTGGTCGCAAAGGCACCGCTGGCGTGATTACGGTCGCGCCGAGGCGGGTGCAGCCTTCGCTAAATCGTTCCTAATGCGACCTACCGCCAGTCCGCCATACTTCTCATGCCTAAGGGCATTCTCCCATTCATAAAATCGTGGCGATTCATACTGAATGAAACTCTTCGGATGTTAATTGCATTGACGTAAATCCGTTACTTTTGTAATATTTTTACTAAAATATAACAGATTCACACTCACGAGAAGATAGTGCAAGAAGATCCTATTTGAGTGAGGTGCTAATGGAGGTGATGTCTACCTTTAAGCAAATAAGTGCCTCGTCATTCTTGCGACACTACAATATCGTTCCATGTGAAATAAAACGGACATCAAAAATCTGTACAATAAAACGCTTAGGCCCAATAGGTTTATCACATCCACTTCCTACAGCCGCGCTAATAACCAAAATAAACAACCACGACGGACACAAAGGGAGGCAAATAAGACCAAAAAGAGCCAATATAAAAAAATGTGCCCCTTTTTATACAGCACGAGTAAGTGTGAGGTCGGGGCGAGGAATGTTGGCGCCGGTCTGAGTACGTATACCTGTCCGGTTTATCAATGGACCACGGACAATAAGCAGTAAAAAAACGAGAAAAAGTATCAAAAAAACGCTTTATCAATCCGATGCGTCCGGCAAGGGTTGTCGCTTAGCGCGATCGATCGTCGGCCGCGCCGTTTATCCTTCCACTCCATTACTTCCATAAATAAACAAACTCGGTTCCACAATAAATATCAGATTTTCCCGTGTCAGCGTCGTCGGGGCGTAATAATATCGCTATTTGAGAATTTTCTCGGCAACACGGCGCACGGGGCGGCATTCCTCGGTTGGCGCACGTAGGCCATAAGTTTCCGACATTGTCGCGTGTAGCGTAGGCCGCCCGGCCCGGCTCCGCGTAAATATGCCCGCTAAAGCCTAACACAACTCAAGATGAACACGACAAAACTGATAAGAGAGCCACACCTCGCGGAGACATCCCAATTTAGTGCCGGCCCTGAGATAACGCCATTATACAGCTTTTAACTATACTCGTGATACGCCAAATGTGTTCAATTTAACATATTGTGAGGTTTTAAATGGAAATTAATGGATCTGTCCTGTGGCTAGTGCGAGACTAAATGAACGATCAATTTCAAACGGATAATAATATAAATTATGTCTAATTTTATTATACACCAATATGCTCTTATCTTAGAATTGTTTTTATTATTGTAAGTGTACATTACAAATAATGTTATAATAGGTACTTAATGGTTTAACTAAAATACTTTACAATGTTGATCTATTAAAAAAATTTGGCCAAATTATATGTTATGTGTAACACCTATTACTTATTACTACCTACAAAGTTTTTACCTACACACAAATATTCCTACGTTTAAATCATCCAACTGCGGGTCTAATCCGTACCTACGTGTAGGCAAGGTCTTATACCGAATAGACGAAGCGACAGTTGTAGGTATAACAATTGGTAAATTAATTTAAGGGAGTAAGGATAAGGGAGTACCTTTGCAGCGGTTATTGTATAGAGCGGTTAATGTACGTATTTTAACGAAGAAAAGAAGATTTTTTACGATAACTCAAAAAGTACTGGACCGATCATGTTCGCTATAGTTTTCATTGAAAGTATTTATAAGCTTTTGTTTCACGATAATTTTCAGATTTTTTGGAGCCGTGGTTCGTGGGGTGGTGGACATATATTTTTTCGTTTGGAGCGATTATTTCCGAAAATATTAACTATATCAAAAAATGGTTTATAAAGACCCTTATTTGTTTTGAACGATCTATCCAACCCCACACTATTGGGACAAAGCAAAAAAAATCAAAAGAAATCATTTAGTATGGGAGGTACCCTAAAAAACCTTTTTTTGGTTTTTATTTTACCGTTCTGACGCAATGCATGATTTATGTATCCATGCCAAATTGCAGCTTTCTAGCACTAACGATCACGGAGCAAAGCCTCAAACAGACACAGATATGGCGACACTATAAGGGTTTCTAGGTGACTATGAAACCCTAAAAAACGTTACGATGTATGGTGATCATTGGATAGGTCTTGTTAGGTGCATGATACTCGTACTTACTAATAGCCCCCGTTTAAGACAGCCTACTCTGAGCAATGGTCCGACATGCTCTTCGCCAGTTTATTACGTTATGGAATGGTACCTTGTGAATGAATTAAAGTGGAGATGACGAAAACTTAAACCGTTTATTTTACTTTAAATTGAAGTCGGCATTGACTACTAGTAGCTCCTTAATATAGTTAAATATAGCGGTTGTATTACACACACAGTACCTAGAGTTAGACCAAGATAAGTCTGCAACGATTTTGATAGCAGTGCAAGTGTTATATAATACGTCATAATTTCATAGAAGTTTGACGTTTAAAATAACATATGCACTGCGTGTGCTATCAAAATCGTTGCAGACTTTTCTTGGTCTAACTCTACCTACTTGCAATGTCATGCTGTCCAAAAATAACATCGAGTAAGGTATTATGGGTCTCTCTTTCTGACCGCCTAGCGCCCTTGCTATTTATGATCTAACCCAAATACATCTTTTATTTCTCGTTTTTTTTAACAGTATCCATTTTGATTAAGTATGAGGTTTATATGATTTTGGGTGTAATATGTAAAATTAAATAACAGCGTCATTTATCTATGACTGTAAAATTCGACATGCTGTATGAAATAATATTTATATGATTGATAAATAAATAATAATGTACTTACGGCCTAAGTCTTAGGTAAGTACTTATATATAACACTCGTAGTCGCTTGGAGACAATCAATAATACTCTATTAGAGTCGGACCAAGAAAAGTCTGCAGCGGGTTTGATAGCCCACGCAGTGCACGTGTTATTTATACGTCATAATTTCATAGAAGTTTGACGTTTAAAATAACACTCGCACTGCGCAATCAAATCCGCTGCAGACTTTTCTTGGTCCGACTCTATGCTCTTTTACGAGAATATTATAAAGAGTACCTCAATGTAAGCATGTGAAGGTCGAAGCTTTATCCTTGACATGTCATTAATCATCAGCCAGTAGACGATAGCTACCAGATCAAACATACTATATTAAAATTATTATACAGTATATGTATTAACCAGTGAATCATTATGCATATGGCTGACAATTGGAAACTAATTTCTGTACTTACTTACATAATTATTATAATTAATACCTATCTACGAAATAAACACAAACTAAAATATTTTCGTAGACAATTATTTAATTTGTTTTAATACCTACATACCTGTTAACAATTCAGAACCTGTGGCAATTATTAGAGTCAGAAATGTAGTTAGAAATAAGTTGGACATCAAATTATTTTTAATTTAGTTTTAACTAGCAGATACAGCTAGCTTACGTCATTTGACAGTTTTGTGACAAAAGTAGATAGGTATTAGGTATTTGTTACATATTGATCGTCTTCTCACGGACTTGAATTTTGTACGTAATATATAAAAAAGTAAATGGAGTGATCCCACATCCTTAATGGCTGTATGTCCACAAGCAGAGGGACCTACAACAGCTGGTTCTCACCCGACACCACCCGGAACGGCCCGGCGCATAAAATATAAACCACTTAGCAAATGCGCTGTCCTATTGTACGCGCGTCCGCAGTCGAGATAGTGCACAGGATTGAAGGCGCTATCTAACATTGATGGTAATACATAAGGACACGGCATTATCGTGACGAGCCGTCGCCGTCGCGCCGTGTGCGACCGCCCGAGATCCCGTTTAACTAATTGAGCGAAAACGAGACAACCATCGCCATTCAGCGTTCAACTAATGAATGGCCCTCGAAAAAGCCAATTTGTAGTTTTTTTAACACTTCAATTTGTGTCGTAAACCCCCAAAAAAGCCTCGACCAAAACCACAATCGAATTAGTGACCCTTGTTCCGGAGATTAGAGGACTGTCCGGCTCTTATCTCGGTCGTTCGTTATTTTATTGGCTTGTAGAGAGTAAGTCGATAAACACGACGTATAATGGCCTATAATGAATCGTCCACGCTAGCAGTTTGACTAATCATAAAGGTTTTATGGGTGTCGTTCAGTAATATCCGATTTATGACGCAGTTTGTGCACCTCTTCCTACGTAACAGACACGTTGCATAAACAATCTTTAATGCGACCATTATCAACGCCAGAGTTGCTCGAACTGGTTTTGGTATTTTATAAGCAAACGAATTTGATTGCTTTTAGAACGTTATGATAATATAAGCGCTGAACTAAATAAGTTAATGTTCCTCTGTGCTTCGCACCGTGACCGCTACAAATGACTGTATTATTTATACAATGATATATCTAAATGTTTTTCATTCAGCTAGCGTCTATCGACATCCACTCTAAGCACAACACAAAAAACAGTCAACAATAGATGTCATAGATCGCTAACGGCCTTCTCACTGACTGACCACATATAACGAGGGACATTAAATTTATATTAATGAACACAAAATGATGTACAAACCGCGTAAAAGCGCTATTCATAAGGCAAATTAAAAGTGAATTAAAATGTCTGAAATGTCAAATTGCGAGGACGCATTGCTTATTAGCGGCGACTATCTAATTCTCCGGCTACCTCTCACACCGTTGTAATACTTGTAATATGTCCGGCACCTTTGTCATGGGAGCTATTGTTTACTCTTCAAAATTAAATATGAAGTTTTCATTAAAAATACAAATTAATTTGGATATTTATAGTCTGGCAAATAAATTTTGTTAGTAACAGTAGCATATTAAAAATATACCTACTCCTTTTTTATGTTATATTATTAAAATACTAAGCAGTATAATAAAAAGGCAGTACAATTCGTTCTGGTGGAGTATGGTGCTCTCGAGCTCCACTGACAAACGAAAATGCTTGCTAGTCGAATTGAGAACTCGCGGTTCGCTAAAAAGATAAATCGATAGAATTTGTTGCACCTACTTCATTGGTAATGGATTAAAAACCGCATGCAATTTATTGCAAGGTCTGTGGAGCCCTTAACTGGTAGATTTGTCACCATAGAGATTAAAATAAACTGCATCTGTGGTAAGCCGTAATCTTTCTTATAAAATGTCAAATACCTATAAGTATTATGTTTATTTTATTTTGTTTTTATCTTGCTAATTATCCTAAAATGGTAAATTTAAAAACAATATTATAAATGTGTAAACCGAACACTTTCATTTTATACCAAACTCGATCATCCTTTCTTGCAAACTAATCTAGTTTGATCATCTGACCAGAATAGCAAGACCCTACACAAATCTTTTTTTGGCCTTCTAGGCTCTTCTAGCTACGTAACCCCTTAATCGAGGCTGCCCTTTAATTACTAAAAGAAAATGCCCTACTACACGTTTTCCTAATTTAATTTAAATTAGGCAGCCGTGTGTTCCAATTTGAATGTAGTAAGAACTTCGCTTCGCTCGCTCGTTCGATAAGGGCCATACGCGTCGGTGTGAGCGGATCCCGGCGTGAAATCAGTCCGACGTGCTCGTGAAATAGATGCCCGTTTTGCCACTAATGACTTCCTGTATTTTTTCAAACGCCAATTATTTCCCGTGGGTGAGCACGGTCAAGAAAACGCTTTTAACTCCCAACACCTACTAGTTCTATATTTACCAATAGATTATATACTTATTTGGCAAAGCTAGGTAAGGTAAGGTAAGCTAAGGTAAGGTTTTCTGTATGTACCTATGTATACGTGACATCGAATTTTCACCTGAAGTTATTTTATGGAAACAAGGTGTACCTATTGGGATAGCTACAGAAACACATACGAAACCACTGTCACAGTGATTGTATGGTTTCATGTCGAGTCTCAACTGCCTCCTTAAACTTAGTGAGATACGTCGTTTTTTTTAATATCCACAAAATCCACAATAGGTAGATGATACAGAAATGTAGGGCATTTTTTGATAACAATGTCGTCAATTGTTTACATAGAACTCGCAAACCTTAACGGCTTCATTTACTTTGGTGAAGGTGCCATGAGTCGTTTAAGTTTCCTAATTGTCGTTGGAATTACTTATGGACACAAAAAAAGCTATCCCATGACACCTTTTCATTGAAGGTACGGAGATATGGACGCATGACTCAGGCAGAGTTTGTTGTCGCACACAGTAAATGGATTTTATTATAAAACGCACCGGTCGTCATCGGAACAAATGGTTTGTACATGTAGTCGCCCACGCGGCTGTGCCCGCGCCGGACTTGCACATAGCCTGCCTATCAGGCGAGCGTTCGACTTAGATAAACCAGAATATCTGACCTTAAGACCCGTAACAATTAAACGTCATCCGAGATCCGACTAGCACTGTTATGGCATTGGCGAAGTTTCGTTTGCGGTCGATACGCGGTGGGAACTGGGTATCAGGCCCGGCGCTCGCGTCGCGACAGTCCCTTCCTATAGCCGTGCGCCTCATGCCTCGGGCCACGGAAACCGCATTAATTCAAGGAAGTTCAAAATTAAATGACAAGTATTATAAAATAAATTATACATTATTATAGGCCTTGTTAGTTCGCAACGCTCAGTGACAAAACAAAACGCACGTATCGTTAAGCATTTAGGGGTGGAAACCGCAGGCAATTATTATTGTGCGAAAAGAGACGAAATGGCATTGCGGCTGAGTCGGACAGCTTATGCATTTATGAAACGAGGCTTGAGCTGCGCTTTGCAATTTTCAAAGAGATATAATTCGTCTGTATTTTTACAAGTGAAGATGTCTTGGAGAAATCCTAACTAAGTATAAAAGGATAGGGTAACTTTGTTTAAGTAAGCATACAATTATGGGATCTCTTTTGAGAACCTTTAATTATGCTTACTTATAATGTATGTAGATACATATACATAGTACCTAATGGAATAAATATAAATATGATCAACTGAACTGTATATTGTTAGGTGTAAGTACATCAAGGTTTCCTGTTTCCCCAATATTAAAATGTATAGATGGCCAATGATGGCTAATCAGACTAATAATAATGATATTTTTCTCATTTTTGTTTAAAATATACATATCTTATTTACTTTTGTCAAAATAATACATAGGTACCTAACATGATCATTGAAGTTTGTAACTCAATACTGACCATCTTAAATATTTTGAGGCAATTCGGGTTTCTAATGTTTCTAAGTGGCTTTCCATCAGAAAAGGACCTTATGCTGCATGTGCAATTTGGACGTTTTTATCAGAATTTCTGTTAGAATTTCAGATGGAAAGGACCTCATTGCACTTGAAGCATAAGGACCCTTCTGTGATGGAAGAAAACCTATCTACACGCTGCTACAAATGATCACCTGGCCTTTTATATACTAATTATCGGTCCCCATAACATTTATTTATAAATATTTAAGTAGGACTGAAGGCTAAACTTAATAGATGTAACAATACCATCATCATACAAAACTGCCCATTGAATTCACAATGCACATGCAGTCTATAATGTGCTAGGCTTTGCTGAACTGCTGTTCCTATCGCGACCGGCCTCTAAAAAACGGTAGAGTGAGCTCAAGCTCCTATAAGACATATAAGCATCATAGTTCACACTGCGCTGGACGTGTTCGATGAACGCTAGGTGACCGACGGAAGTACATGGCCTGAAGTTTAAAGGCACGTAGCTGTAATGGACGGAGTCGTCTACGTGACCACGATACCTGCAATGCGTTCTACGGATAATTGTGCCAATTACACACTCTAGGTATCTTTGTGGCAGCTTTTAGCTAACATGTGGTCGAAGGCCGACAGCAGGGTAATTGTCTTATGCGTAACTATAAGCGTTACTAGATCTATTTTAACTAGCATATCTTTTTACTTGCCTACATAACACAAATGTATACATACATACCTAATAGTATTAAGTAATTTGCTGGTTTTAATACATCACACTGCGATGTAGAGTTTTTATTGACAAGAGGGCCACCACGAATGCGGTTCAAGCAAAATATTCTTACTAGTACATAGCCCTTGAAGTGGCAGGAACCGGCTCGCGGACAATTTACGTCATTTAAATTTGAAATTTGATTAAATTAAAATAAAATCGAAATTCCGTCAACTCAAGAATGACGTATGCCACTTGAAAGGATATGTACCTACACCTAAAAATCAGAGCATAAAACGAATCAAAACATGTTACTTAAGGACACTGGCTTTTAGTCTGTTCGAGATCCTGAAAACGGTGAAAAATAGAGATACTACTCCTAAAAATACGTGTGATACCTCATTAGATTCGTCATGTGGCCTAGAAAAATGTATTCGAAGCGTGTATTAGCACACAAAAAATATCAAAAGTTATAAACAAAATAAGGGGGGAAAAAGTAGTTTTTTTTATTTCCCCAATATCTCAAAAAGTATTTATATTTAAGAAACCAAAATAAATATTATAAAAGAGGAGCATATTTCTAATAAAACATTCTATACTTGCAGAACTGTATCTCCATTATTTATACTTTTTATTCAACGCTGAACACAGCCCTCCGCGCCTCATTTTCGGGAAACGCGCGTGGCGTGAAAAAGCGATTAAGTACGTAACATTAAATATAATTTTAAAGGTATTAAATATTCATTGAAAAATTTAAAAAAAATATGGTGTATTTAAAACATGTCAACAAATGTACTACTTGTAGAAATTTATCTTAAAGTTATTTTTGCAACAAGTTAGGCAATTATTAATTAACAAAATTTTCTCAAACTTCCTTCTTTATTGAAAACGAAAAAAAATGTATAAATAACTATCGTAAAATGATGTCGCTCTTTAGAGCTTTTCTCATATACATGCTTAATAAGATCACATTATAAAAGTTTTAATAAAATTAATACTTTGCTTAAAATAAGTTTTAGAATAACATAGAAAATTGACAAAAAACGAAAAATCAAGGTAAAATTATTAAATATATAACAATATTATAACCAAACTATAATTTTTTTCAGAACTTTTATATCGTGATCTTATTAAGCATGTACATGAGAAGGGCTCTAGAAAGTCACAAAATTTTACAATAGTTATTTATACATTTTTATTTCGTTTTCAATAAAGAAGGAAGATTGAGAAAATTTTGTTAATTAACAATTGCCTAACTTGTTGAAAAAATAACTTTAAGATAAATTTCTACAAGTAGTACATTTGTTGACATGTTTTAAATACACCATATTTTATTTAAATTTTTCAATGAATATTTAATACCTTTAAAATTATATTTAATGTTACGTAATCGCTTTTTCACGCCACACGCGTTTCCCGAAAATAAGGCGCGGAGGGCTGTGTTCAGCGTTGAATAAAAAGTATAAATAATGGAGATACAGTTCTGCAAGTACAGAATGTTTTATTGAAAATATCCTCCACTTTTATAATATTAATTTTTGTTTCTTAAATATTAATACTTTTTGAGATATTGGGGTAATAAAAAATATCTACCTTTTTCCCCCTTGTTTTGTTTATAACTTTTGATTTTTTTTTTGTGCTAATACACGCTTCGAATACATTTTTCTAGGCATCATGACGAATCTAATGAGGAATCACACGTATTTTTAGGAGTAGTATTCCTATTTTTCACCGTTTTCAGAATCTCGAACAGACTATTTGACCATTTGACTTCTCAATATAACTTCACATTAACAAATTTATTATAGAAACGGTTTTAGTTGCGTCACAGCACTCTTATATTTTCAAGACTTATTATACTAGGCCAATCAAATTAGATTTTTTCCAGGAATTAATTACCAGCAAGCTGGAAATCGTCTTATTACCTTCATTTAGTTCTAAATTAGTGTAAAGATGAGACGAGAGACGAGTTTGCTCCATTCCAGGAGTTGTGGAAAAATTTTGCTCTTTTTCAGTTTTTTGCTTGTTGTAGTTCAAAAACGGTAGGTACGTCCGAAGGAAAATTTGCTCTACATAATCATGATATAAATTGACATCTGAGGATCCGAAAAGTACCTTAATATTAATTCATAGTCAAACATGGTAAAAAATAGCCCCCACTTAGAAATTCCTTTTTTGTTTGTGGTAAAATCGCGTTAAAATCAGATATTTTTTTACCAGTGTCTGATGTACAACAACCTTGCTGTTAGTGACATTGATTTTGATGTTGGGTTCCTTACCCCAAGTGGTTTTGTCAATCCAAGGTAAAATGTGTCTCCCAAGGATCCAAAAATTTATCCACACCTCCTGGGATGGAGCAAACTCAGATTATATGCATTTAGGACCAAGTGAAGGTAATAAAATGATTTCTGGCTTGCTGGGAATTCATTCCTCAAAACGCTTTTTTTATCTAATTTGACTGGCATATACATCATAAATATTAAATTTATAAACACGTTGCTTGGTTAACAAATACATCAAACATATAAAATAACGATACTTAACTCAAATCAGCCTAATTTTGACTGTCTTACTCGTTTTATTTGGTTATGTAGTATAGTTTCTAAAACCAAATATCCTATTTAAGTACGAAATTCCTAAAGACAGGACATCGAAAATCAAAATGTCTAATGTACGAAATTCCTAAAGATGTATGTCCTAATACACTTTGTTTATCATGAGAAGGCGAAAATATTGTACGTATACAAACAGAGCTTTCAAATTTTTTAACATACCTACCTAGGTAATTATATTCCATTTTATAAGCGAAATTAGCTACTTAAAAAGCACACCTTGTCGTGTGCCCGAACTGGCCCGAAGGCTCCGACTTCAGCCCGTGATCAATCTGAAAATAGAGGCGAATAGCGAGAGCGCGGGGTTGTATAATTACGTTATCGTCCGCCTGCGCGCGCATTGGCGTGCGTCCGGCCAATCGCCAGCGCCGATCGACCATCAGCGATCGTTAGACCATCGATCCTTTTCGGTTATTACAATAATTCCGACACGATTGCATCTAATTGCGCCGGTTTCCAGTCGTGGCCCCGCGAGGAATTACCGATGAATATGTCTATGATCCTGAGATATTACAACTTCACAATTATTGTGAAATCGATTCCTTGTTGTGAAAATTATTTTGCGGTATTAATTTTCCGTTGTTATATATAATTTTGCGGGACGTGTTTTCCGTGTCTTAATTTGTTTGCAATGAGCGCTTGTTTCGTGATTTGCTCGTGAGTCTGTGAGCGGTGAACATTAGTTTGTAATGCTCTACAAGCAGCTTATATCGCTATTGCGATTCACTTTGTGAACATTGAAATTTTAATTTATAATAGTTATTTTCTATAATTATTTTGTGGAATACTTTCAAGTTCATGTCGTAATATTATTTGGTCATTTCAATTTATCACAAGGTAATCTACATTAGGTCAAACAAATCTACAATACAATAAATAAAAACTAAAGAAAACAAGTTCAACCGCCATTCAAAACTCCTCAACTCAATAATATCGCTATCCTACTGTTAATTATTTACTCAGTAGACCTTACATGCTACCAATGAATCGTTATCGTTTGATTAGCGCAAATTATAATTAAAATCTGAAAGATCAACATCGCTTCATCGAATCTTCTGCAGGGGGAAACTGCCTACCCCAGCCCAGCCCCCACCTATGTAACTTGTGAGATAGGATAGAAAGGTACTAACAGAACTTAGCTCAACTGGTAGACCGGCCCCAACTTACGCATAGTTGTTTTGTTCTAGTGTTGCTACATACCTAAGACCTAATGGCCAAATTATACTCGAGATGGGAATGATGGGATCACAGTTGAATAAATTTGCTTTAGGTACATCTTGTAAATCTTGTTTGCATCCCTGCTTATAAACAATTATTCAAACAATGTTATACAACATACATAATGTTAAAGCCGGTAAATGATTGGTTTTGAATTATGAGGATTTCCCCAATTATGCTAAAGATACATTGTCAATTGGACCAACACTGCATCCCAGATCGCTACTGCTCTCAGTTTTCAACTATCGTGTCTAGTTTCTTGCGCTTTCATAAAACGTCGGTAAGTTTCTTGTATTAGTAGAAGAGCCGGCCGCAAATTTTCTAACCGACTTGATACCACGATGAAATGCACAATGGTTTCCCATAAAAGTGATGCTAAGTCCGAATTCGATAGTCTGCCACGGCGGAACTTGCCGAAAGTACGAAAAAGAAGGCCACTTCCGGTGCGAAAAAAGGGGGCTGTGCAGCTATGAACCCTCATGTCAGGAATATATAAGTCTGCCAAGGCTTTTCCTGCCGAAACACCTTGGCAGACGAGATTATGTGAGCAAGATAACCATCGGTTACCCTACACTAACCCATCTGACACCACCATGAAACCAATTCCAGTCGGTAGTTATGAACCCCCATTTCAGGAATATATAAGTCTGCCAAGGCTTTTTCTGCCGAAACACCTTGGCAGACGAGATTATAAGCAAGATGACCATCGGTTACTGTACACTAACCCATCTGATACCACCATGAAACCAATTCCAGTCGGTAGGTATGAACCCCTATTTCAGGAATATATACTTAAGTCTGCCAAGGCCTTTCCTGCCGAAACACCTTGGCAGACGAGATTATGTTAGCAAGATGTACATCAGTTACCATACATTAACCCATCTGATACTACCATGAAACCAATTCCAGTCGGTAGGTATGAACCCACATTTCAGGAATATATAAGTCTGCCAAGGCCTTGGCAGACTTGACTTGGCAGACTGGACTTGTCAAACAAGGTATCAGATGGGTAAATGTAGGGAAACTGATGTACACCTTGCTGACATAATCTCGTCTGCCAAGGTGTTTCGGCAGGAAAAGCCTTGGCAGACTTAAATATTCCTGAAATGAGGGTGCCTACCTACCGACTGGAATTGGTTTCATGGTGGTATCAGATGGGTTAGTGTACGGTAACTGATGGTCATCTTGCTTATAATCTCGTTTGACAAGGTGTTTCGGCAGGAAAAGCCCTGGCAGACTTATATATTCCTGAAATGAGGGTTCATACCTACCGACTGGAATTGGTTTTGTCGTGGTATCAGATGGGTTAGTGTACGGTAACCGATGGTCATCTTGCTTATAATCTCGTCTGCCAAGGTGTTTCGGCAGGAAAAACCTTGGCAGGCTTATATATTCCTAAAATGGGGGTTCATACCTACCGACTGGAATTGGTTTCATGGTGGTATCAGATGGGTTAGTGTAGGGTAACCGATGGTTATCTTGCTCACATAATCTCGTCTGCCAAGGTGTTTCGGCAGGAAAAGCCTTGGCAGAATTATATATTCCTGACATGAGGGTTCATACCTACCGACTGGAATTGGTTTCATGGTGGTATCAGATGGGTTAAATTAGGGGTCCCGGTGGCCACCTTTGAGAGCGTCTGCCAAGCACTTCCGGCAAAAAAAATACTGACAGACTTCGCTTTTCTGTGTCTACATGTAAATTTCTAACTGCTGCCACAACTATTATTTCGGTATCAGATGGGTTAAATCAGCCCCCTTTTTCGCACCGGAAGTGGCCTTCTTTTTCGTACTTTCGGCTAGTTCCGCCGTGGCAGACTATCGAATTCGGACTTAGCATCACTTTTATGGGAAACCATTGTGCATTTCATCGTGGTATCAAGTCGGTTAGAAAATTTGCGGCCGACTCTTCTACTATATCTATAAACATGTAGAAACGGCACTTACTACATCGCAAGTGCCGCTATTAGAGATAAGACGCCCAAGTTTCGGCGCCAAAGGACGCTAACTGTCAACTAACTCGTAATTAGCAGCGCCTGCTGGCAACCGCCAAACTTACTAGTACGTTAGGTATACTTATCAGCTAACCTATATAATATTACCTTCCTGGCTCGGCCCCTAACCAAACTGTCTCCCCTTGCCAACGAAATATTACTTATGTCCAACCACACTCTCAAGTGTTTTGTTCTCTTAATGTTCATAAGAAAAGTTAAAAAAACGACCTACCTACTACCTAAATTGTAAGAATAGCTCTTAATATCAACTTCAATTTAGCAACGGAAGCTTAAAAACTACCAACGGCAAAGGTTTTAGTAATGTTTTTACCGGCGTTTTATGGCCTCACCGCTAGATGGAATGGTCCGTCGTACATAATCAAACCACATGCGGGGCAGTAATTGCTTCCACATTCAAAGACCCGCTCACATCACTCCGTATAATGACAAAAATAGTCCAAAAAATGCCTCTGCATATGAGATATTTTTTTCAGACTTCGCAGCTCACATGGAACTAAATTACGAAATAAAAGATTAAGTTAAAAGATCAATAAACTTAATAAATGATCTTAATAATTGTTGTATTACGGATACAATGGAGCGGCGTCGTGAGACGTCATTAAGGCGCGAACATCATTAATTTTATTCGCGGCTTTTTGACGTAAAGGCAATGGCGTCTGTCAGATTTGAAACGCCGCGGCTGCACTGCTGCCACCTGTTGGTAGCGCGGAGAATTACACATTAAGCCCCGCGGCGTTCCACTTGGCTCGGGCTGCCAATCTCGCCGCTACCTTGCACACGATACGTGAGAGTGACGTCTCGTGAAACAGTGATATTCTCCTGCGATAAACTAATTCATGTAGTACTTATTCAATAGAAACATTAGGTCTAAATATTGGCCCCTACCTACTCCAGATTACAATTTACAATATATATATACATTATTATATACTACCTTTGAGTATGTAGTCTGGAAACTATTGAGTTTAGAATAAAATATTGCACACATTGTAAGAAGGCATTTTTAATACAATTACGATTGTAAGTATCAATTATTTTTACTCGTAGCTTTTAGTTACCATTCATCTAGTCCCATAGTGTTATAGTAGCCTACTCGATGAAACCGAGATATTGTACAATACTTTCATAAGCTACAAGTGGAACACATCCCAAAAATTACACCGCTCAAAAAACTATAAGCAGTCTACAGATTAGATTTCTTTTTGGTAGCTAATTGCGTTTTATCAAATTAAAGCAATTCTGCCCGCGGCGGGTGCTGCGTGATTGATAGTGTTTGACGAAGCCCGTTCCCACTAGTTTTACAGAATAAACTGTTGTGATTCACACTAATCTTTGCCATTTGTCACGTACCTTCCTGATCCTCATTTTGAAGGTGATCTAAAGTAACTCCTTTGTTTTTCACTTTAGTTACAAATTTACAATTGCATTCTAAATAAATGTAAATAATTAACGTTTTCGTTTTGATATTTTTTTTAAATACTGTTTAAAAATATTCGCTACGCAAGTGTATGATTACAGCAGCATAATGCCGATTTGATTTGAATTTGAATATCAATTTAAAACATGAACCATCCATTGAGACGGTATATATTTATGATTAAATTCTTTCCTTGAGTCTGCCGCGGGCTATGCTACTGGTTTATTTTAAGCAATTTGGCAATTATAATGGATTTTATTTAACAAACTACGATTTTTTAGAGCTACGTAACGTTTTCCTCCTTTGATAGAGGAGGTAGATTAAAAATAATTAGGTTGTGGCAATTACCACTTGGGGATAGGTGCGTCCGTTTGAAGTGTCGGTGTCGCGGGCAGCGGGCAGCGCTGCAGTCTCAATCATTAGGCAATTCGGCGGCAGGCACAAAGCGGTGATTGATGCGCCCGTTTACGGCTCCCAGTGGCACCGCGGTGTAAAAAACGAACGTTTTATTAACTCGTTTAGGCACCGCTGCTCATTAGAATTATTAATCAAGCCGAGGCGGGGAGATAGCGCGAGTATGATGTATCGAGCTTTGATTACATTAACGCATTCGGCCGGCGGTAATTAAAAGCACGCCGGGAAGTCCGAACGGAACAAAAGGCGAAGCGAACCTACAACAATTAGAACCGCCGCTAATGACGCGCGATGAAATATGATTTCGCTAATTCGAATTCCAGGTGCGGAGAGTCTTCTGAGCGAGAGATGACACCTGCATCGGGGCGCGATAAGGTATCGACGATTATTCCATATTATAATGGTGCTCAGCCTGGACCATACGGCCCGCGGAGGGTCACCCGTAGGCGTAAATCGTGCAGAGATATGGCGCGCTCTAATCTAATCTTGCGATATCCTCGACACGTTATACACATGCCATAAACAACGCAACGGATGCTTTCCTGGGCCAAGAGTCATAATTAATTTCTTTAAACCCCTTTAGGACCTAAGAGTTGTATTTGGCATGTCAAGAAAAATGCATAGGTTTCTTACAGGTGTAGGTAGGTACCTAATTATGCATCTTCGAATTATCTAAATAAGAAACTAGAAAAAAAGACCAACAGTAGGTAGTCCTAATACACATCAACACTCTGTATTGTAAGACTAAATATGCACAACCTACTTATTAATCTTATTTGTCTAAAGTTAATATTTAGAAATTATTCCTCGTTTTTGGTGAATAACAGTTTATTTCGAATAGCTGTGCAGATGGCCTACCGCGAACACCGAAGTTCGCAAATTCCGACCAAAGTTTGCAAATTGCGGGCATCTTTCTTGGTCACTCTAATGATATCATACCTAATTGGAGTAAAAGAGAAAGATACCCGCAATTTGTGTACTTCGGTGTTCGCGGTAGGCCCTCTGGTTCCTTTGGTACTCGTAGGTAACATAAGGTTATGTTCGTACAATAAAAAAACATTGGTTGTATACTGGACAAAGCTATAGACCAAAGGCTTTTAAGACCGACAGGTGCGTTCACTTTGTTTTGCAACAAAGGATTGGCGTAAGCGCGTGCGCACAGACCGCAAGTGCCGGCCCGAAACCGAAACAACACTACAGCGCTTTAAAAGGCCCACTTTGCCGCACCCTAAGAACAGGGCTGTGCTTCAGAAGAACAATGGCACATGTCGGTTAGGGCTTTACATAAATATGCGACGTTAATCAACAATTGCGCGGTCGCAAAAGCTTAATACAAAACAAAAGGACACGCGCCCCTTGTTTCGAACCACACAGGACGCCGCGAAGAGCTGCGGTCCAACGGTCATGTTACACGTCTTACAGCATAAGATACACTTAGCATAGACTGTCATGACATAGGTACATAATATATTACAGCCAAAAAATAATTACAACCAAGATAAAGCATAAATTAAACCTTGAAATAGTTTAAATCAGTTCGTTTAATAAGTTCGATTGTTTTTCGAAATTAATCGTGCTTGACAACGTTTTGTGATAAAATTACAGTCTTTACATATTAATTATTAAACTATTATTATTAAACTAATTTGGCGAGATCATGGTATAATAATATACTCCGCCTGGTACTCTATTCCGAGATTCGCGTATGACCTAACTGACACGGGCCTACGTCATCATGCTGTTTACAGGTTCTCAAACTTTAAAATGTGGGAGAATTTTAACCAACGGTGAAAATTATTTTAACGGCATTAATTTTAAGTTATTCATGTAGAAACATAGTAAAATAAAACAAATCTAATGTATTAAATTAAACTTTATTTATCTATACAAGACAAACGTTTAAAAAACTAATTCACAGTTACACATTAACACATTCAACACCAAGAACCCGACTGTCGGATACACTGTTCGTAGCGACTACGCGCTACATACGACGAAACCGTGGCTACGCGCTACGAGCGTAACCCGTAGCACTTAGTGGTATTGAATGTGTTAATTACCAAGCTTACGACGTGAAAAGTTAGGAAAACACTGCGACTGCTGACACTGAGCGAGAAGGAAATAACAATTAACACGCGTTCGACAAGGATGACGGTCAGGGCATGAAGTTATCTAGATCCGAATTGTCAAATGTGACAGCGCTATCCTGTGTTGCCAGTAGGTAATGTAAACAGAATTACCCGAACGTCTAAAATTTCTTTCGTGAATCGGAAGATATTGCTAACGAATAATTAAAAATTACGTGTTATTGTAAAATTTAAGATAAAATACATTATAAATGAAAATTATAAAATTATAAAGAAATATTTTAACTTATTAACCATAGCTATAATGTACCCATGTAACATGTTATGTTGAAATAAAGTGGCAATGTTATTGTGACGTAGGCCCGTGTCACTCTGGGAATAGAAGACCATGTTTTATTAGACCATGGGCGAGATGACCTCGACGCCTTTGACAGGAACTGTTGGGAGACGGGTCAAGACCGGGATACCTACGTGGCAAGGGAGGAGGAAGGCCTTTGCCCAGCAGTGGGACACTCTAGGCTCATATAAAAATAAAAATATTTTCCCAATAGCAGATATGTAGGTATTTTACCTATTTTAGTTTAAAATCATGCTGACGTTAAATTTGTTTTTACTAACAAAATTTATTACTTATTCAATTAACTAAATAAGTTATTTTACATCTAGCGAGTATATCCTCTGTAAAATAACAACCAAAAAGCCTATTCAACAAAACGTTTTGTATGGTATGAACGGGAATAATACTGTTAAATGCGTAAATCTGCTATTCTCTACTGCTGTTTTATTTCTAGATAAGTGTGTAGGTAAGCATAGGGTATAAGTAAATAACTGCCTTGGATTTAGTAGGGTTAAGTTTCGTTCGGCAGACTATCTATTTACGTTGTGTTAGATCCCCAACGGCTAATCAATCAGTTCTTTTGTCTTGTAAGTAGGTACTTCTTGCAGTTCACCGTGCAGTGAGAAGTTATCAGAAATTAAACCGTCTGTGCTGAGGACGGGATGTAGCAGTTTATCCAGTTTGCTCGACAGTCTTCGCCAACGCATTTACAACGAGCTACTCTTTTTGCAGAGTTGGCAACTATAGGTCATACTAAAGTAATAAGTAAACTTATAATATTTCAGACTTTATTAAACTTTTATAGGTCCGTAAATAGTAAAGTTGCCAACTCATAAGAAAACTTGGGTCGCAAATTCTACGAAATACCTTACTTGCTTACGTGTTAGAAACATTAACTAGGCCTTAACTAATGATAAATATCTACACGTAGGTACAGAATTCTATGTTCTTTTTTCAAATCACAAATATCCCAACTAAGTAGGTACGAGTATGTGTGTGAATAATAAAGGATTATGTTTGACTTTTGCTTAATAATAACGGCGGAACGGATCTATATGATATAAATTTGGCAAATAGTATATAAACGGCAACAAGATTTTATTTTTTATCCCGAAATCTCCTATATGTAAAATCAATTAAATGATGAATAGTTTGAGGTGAATGGGCAATTTAGAACCTTAATCTAACGCGCTTAGTTAGTTTTGTCTTATTTAGCAACACAAAAATGTATGTTTATCGTTAAGTATTAGGTATTTGCTTAACCAAAACCAATTTATAAATATTACATATCGCGATTAGTTTTGTTTCTTTGAACTTATCCGGTATACGCAATATACGCATACGTACGGATATAAACGTAATTAGTTAACGGGTAACTTGTCCACATCCAGGAATCACTTATCGGTCGGTGCCTAAGACTAAAATAAATAAAGTTCGGGTATTTTTAGTAGTTTTATTACCACACGCAAAAAATTAGGTATTTAGCGACCTACTTCACGTTATGGAAGCTAGTAAAACTTGTACAAAGTACCTACCTAGTTATCAATATCACTGAGTTTGCGGGAGAGAGGTGGTGATCCTCGATCCTCGCTCTGAGTGATACTTAGTCTGACAGCGGCAACACAGTTCAGCATGGGAACGCTGGAGGCATTATGGGAACCTTTGAGCCAGGTACGATGCAGGGGGTTCATTTAAGCTTAAGTGTAAGATTTGGTTTAATTGTAAGTATTTTTTATAATTTTTTTAGTATTTTGAAAATTGTGATTTCTTTTTACATTATATAGATTTTATTTGGACATGTGATATTTTGTAATAAATTAATTAAATAATTATTAAATAGTATTACTTCAGGCAAAATATCAAACACAATTTGGGCTAGTAACGTAGAGGCTCCAGTGCCCGACACATTTCTACTAATCGACATTTTCAAACATTGACAGCAAGATGTCGAATATTTGGATTATTGGGGTGTTTACGCTACTTACCAATTCTGTTCTCGAATAATAACCCAATCATCCTAGGTAGGTATATAGGTAGGCTGGCTGGGGTTACCAGGTGTACCCCAAGCTCATACGCGAGGAAGATGATGATGATGGCCCAATCACACTACGAGTATTAGCTAGATCGTTAGCCACAGGCAAAACAATTACATCAGTTTCCTGGTAACCTCATACTTTATTTGCTTTTGGTGACCGATCCGGCGATTCACCCAATTGGTGGTTGCACCATTATGGTGGTACCTAACGGAAAGAATCGACAAGAAACCTGCACGAGCAAGAAGGTGTATGCAAAGTACAAGTTCGTCTCGAGGCAACTAGGTACCTTAGGTACAATATCTAATATCCTAGGAATGTCCAATACGTGAGGATGACTTGTAGTTATGATGAATGTAAATTCTAATTGCCTTCTCCAACTTCTTAAAAGCTCGCACATTAAGTGACCCCCTCACGATTCGGTCCTGTCATCAACTTCATTGCTTCGTCTGAGCTGAAGCAGTACGCATCATGTTTCCGCATCTCACCGTTTTGGGTATAGTATTTTTTAATACGTAAAGCTTATATAGTTTGTGTGTGACAACAAGTTCGCATATTTGTTTCTTAAAGGTGTACTAGCTATCTACTTACTAGGTATATTGCTCAATTTATTTAGGAAAATACCTTTCGTGGGATACATCTTTTTTAAATACACGCCTTCCTGAACCACATATAACCCGGTTACACAAGTTGCCCGTAACATATACCTATATTGAATAAACTAAGTACAATTTTTTTTTAATATTACATGTCAATAGATTTTGACGAATTTCCTTCAAATGCTAAATTGAACATACTATTTAGTTTTGTGAATTGGATACTTTGACGATAATTATTGCCCTATGTATTTTTCCATAGAACCCTTAGAGTGGAATTTTACATAAATATTTTTATTGTGATAGCCTGTGACGTCTTTAATATTCCAAACGGTCTCGCTCGAGGGTCTCAAGCCCGATCATACCTGCTACATAAAGTGACGGATATAAGCCATGACATTGACATGTCACAATTAACGATTTAACATGTTAAATTGGGGAACACCCAAATATTCCGAAATATGTTTTTCCGACTTTCATAACCTCGATTTTCATAATCCCGATTTTTTATATGTCCGAAATATCGAAATTACGACTTTGAAAACCACGAAAGAAGAAAATCACGACTGTGTTATTTCCGAATACTTAAAATCCGATTTTCATATGGACGAAAGCTTAAAGTTCCGATTTAGAAAAAATCCGAAAATATTTTTTCCGAATTTGTCTATTCCGAAAAATCATTGACCGATCGGAAATAAAGTAATTCGGTATTCATAAATTCGATCTTTTGTAAACTCGGAATAATGAAATTCGTGATTTTTAAAATAAGACTTAAACGCACTTTTTTAAGTCTAACTAACCAAAATCCGAATCGGAGCACCCCACTATCCTCGTGGTCTTGTCTGTCCTACCCCTAGAGTGTATGTAAAAAGCCGGAGGCGCGGAGGGGAAGAAGCCCTCGCCCGCCGTAGCAATGCGCAGAGCATTAGTGCCTGCGCTTTGCTACGCAAGGGCGAAGAGGCTGCTATGCCCGTAGCGCCGGAGCAGATGCGGAGCCCAACAAAAAACAGTTGCCAGAAAAGTGGCTTAGGTTAGGTTAGAACTGCAACCCCACGAAAACAAACTGTTGCCAGAAAAGTGGGTTAGGTTAGGTTAGAACTGCAACCTCACGAAAACAAACTGTTGCCAGAAAAGTGGGTTAGGTTAGGTTAAAACTGCGTCCCCCAAGAAAACGAACTGTTGTCTGAAAAGTGGGTAGGTTAGGTTAGAACTGCAACCCCCAAGAAAACGAACTGTTGCCAGAAAAGTGGGTTAGGTTAAGTTAGAACTGCGACCCCACGAAAACAAACTATTGCCTGAAAGGTGGGTTAGGTTAGGTTAGAACTGCGACCCCCAAGAAAACGAACTGTTGCCAGAAAAGTGGGTTAGGTTAGGTTAGAACTGCGACCCCACGAAAACAAACTGTTGGTCGCCTCAGCAAGCCGAAGCTGCGGAGGCGAGCATTTATTGTGCCTGCGCTTTGATACGCAAGGGCGAAGGGGCTGCTTTGCCCGTATAGCGCCGGAGCAGATGCGGAGCACGAATCTATAAATTCAGAATTTAAAAAATGGGGATATTTAAAATAGGAGTCACTTGGAATCGGAATTCAAATTTTCGGAATAATGGCATTTCGGAATTCGTGATTTCAAAGATCGTAAATGTTAAATTCGGTGTTTATCACTATCGGAATTTTTATATTCGGAATTATGTGGTTCGGAATTTAAAAATATCGTCTTTTTTGCTATTCGGAAATATACACATTCGTGATTTTCATCGTTCGTAATTACGACAGTCGGAATTTTGATGGGTCGAGCATTTGAAAAACGGAATAATAAAATTCGATATTCTAAAATTCGGCATAAAATATTTCGGAATTATGTAGTGTACCCGTTAAATTGAGCCCTTGATAATATACGCTACTGCTGTTAAATCGAATGAATGTACCTACATATTTTCTTATCTTAACCAATAATAATAAGTACTTAATGCCGCTTATTTAAAGACCCTATTAGCCGGAGCTGACTGCGGTCATAGACTTGCCAGTTAGATGACAAATCGTGTTCCTGTTACATATTTTTTATGTATCTTTCAGTGGTAGCCCTAGGTGTGGCTGTAGCCGCGCCCAAGGCTCACAAGAACCACTGGAGCTGCCACGAATCCCCGCGCGGGGCTCGCTTCGAGGAGCAGCATGCCGTGGGCACCTGGATACTGTTGCGCATGAAGACTGAGGCCACTAACGCCGTCGACAACACGCACTGTGTGGACTTCTCACGCGTCAATGAGGAGGTTAGTGTCTAGCCGCGTACAGGGCGCACAGGAACCACTGGAGCTGTGAGACTTAATTAAATATAATGTTTTTTTAAGTTAATATTTAACTTTCACTAGGTATGTCTATATAGTTTGTCAGGTGGTCGGGTATATGTTAACCCGACTACCCAGACAAATAATTATGATCGCATACAAATAATTAGTTTCAGCAATCGCTGCTTTGTCGAGGAAATTACCAATTGTGTACTGTTTTAGAAAAAAAATGCTTATTGGCGGAATTTTCCGCATGACGGAATTGGCCGCATTGACATTATGTCTTAAGTTTCCATGTGTTAACTAGATCACCCAGACTAATACCGTGATCGCGTGTAAAGTTATGACCGGTACTAGCAATTACCTATGTAAGTGTGATAGGGACGAATACCTATTGTTTCACATAACGCACAGGAACACGTGTATTACGGGCGACCTTGGTCTTACGGCAGTTTTATACGTTTCCCAAATGGGGTATTTCCTCTTTATCACTAGGGAACTGGCAATGTAGAAAATGCGTTTATCTGGAACATTCGCAACGTATTGTATTTACTTACTCCTATTCTTAATCAGAAAATCACGTCGCATGGAATCCCCAAGCTTACAAGAAACGAAATCCAAATATAATACCATAGTAATGATAATAATGCTCATATATACAAATTAATAAAAGATGTGACTTATACACACACCGGATAGAATAACATTTTATTAAAAAATTAACAACAAAACAGAAAAAAAAAAACTTTAATCATGATCAAATATCCAGGAACGAAATGGCCTCAAAGAGCTAATCGCCCAATATGTGGAGAACCTGGAGTGGAAGAACATAACCCTCAAGATGCAGATACCGTGCGCGCAGTCCAACGCCACCCGCCGGGCGACCTACTTCCTGGAGCGGCTGGAAGACCACGGTTCCTACCGAACTCTTCAGATGCCAGCCAATAATGGTAATTATTCTTCTACTTTATGGAATAAACCCCCCGGGCGACCTACTTCCTGGAGCGGCTGAAAGACCACGGTTCCTACCGAACTCTTCAGATGCCAGCCAGTAATGGTATTTATTCTTCTACTTTATGGAATAAACCCCCCGGGCGACCTACTTCCTGAAACGGCTGGAAATATTTTAACTCGAAACCAAATAACAATCGCCTTTGTAAAAACCAATTCAGCAGTCTGACGGGCTCGTGCTAGATAGTCCATTCATAATCAAAGTGATAACTTCGCGCGTTCACTGATTTTGACTAGGATATCTGATAAAATCAGTGCTTCCTTGTTTCCATGCCTCGTATAAAACAGTCTAGAATCCTAATTGGTTGTTTGCACTCCGCAGGCAAGTTCGACCTGGCGGAGTTCCACCGCTACCCGATGCGGCTGAAGCTACTGGAGGGCCGCTACTTGCACATGCTGGACTGCGTGGACCACGTGGCCTTCCTCATGGGCCGTACGCACAGCGTGGACGACCGGCTGCGCACGCTGCTCGATGCCTTCTGGCCTGATGATGCCTCCCCCGTGAACCAACTCTAGGTACTGTTGAATTAACACTGCACATGTCTGGACCACATGGCCTTTTTCATGGAACGCACGCACAACCATCAGCCACCTCGACCAGTGTGTTATGAGTTCATGAAAGGTTCAAATTAGGCTGCACGAATATGTACATTGTAATGTACGTTTAGTCTCAGGAGGTTAACTCACACGGTAATTCATAAGTTTTTACGGTTGACTATGTGGTAATTAAATATTATAATATCTGGGAGACCGAGCTTTGCTCGGAAAACATAAAAACTCAAAAATACGCGTTTTTTTTTTCAGAGATAAGACCTAGCTAGATCGATTTATTGCCCCCCAAAAACCCTCATATAGCAAATCTCATCGAAATCGCTAGAGCCGTTTCCGAGATCCCCGAAATATATATATAAATAAATAAACATAATATAAATAAATAAACAAGAATTGCTCGTTTAAAGGTAGATTAGATGCGAGTCACAAAGATTCCGCTGCCAAAAAACCGATCCCACACAATCAAAGCCACGCTGTCATTTTATAGCTCTTCTTCTTCCTCGCGTTATCCCGGATTTTTGCCACGGCTCATGGGAGCCTGGGGTCCGCTTGACAACTAATCCCAAGAATTGACGTAGGCACTAGTTTTTACGAAAGTGACTGCAATCTGACCTTCCAACCCAGAGGGCAAACTAGGCCTTATTGGGATTAGTCCGGTTTCCTCACGATGTTTTCCTTCACCGAAAAGCAACTGGTAAATATCAAATGATATTTCTTACATAAGTTCGGAAAAGCTCATAAGTACGAGCCGGGGTTTGAACCGCGACCTCCTGATTGAAAGTCGCACGCTCTTACCGCTAGGCCACCAGCGCTTTTTACTTTAATTTAAGGACACTGGTATAAACATTCAAGTCATTATGATCTATGTCTGGTACTAGTTTTTGTAACTAGAAAGTAAAAGAAATTGATGTGTAAAACTTCTACTCGCTTTATTTTCTTTGTATCACAATTTCTAGCAAGAAAACTAGTACCAGACTTAAATACGTATTAGGTAGGTAAGTACTTAAATGTTCAACTATGTTTCATGTAATTTCCTCATGGCGTATTAAACAGATAGCGTAACGTGGATTTATGGCGGTTCCAAGACTGCCTAATATGGACTAATAAATCACCACGATACATATTTATTTTCACCACACCAGCTCGGAAAGGCTTATTTTGCACTTCAAAAACTGATAGCAAAGTTGCATTTTATTCACATATATGTGAGGCAAAGTAATCAAATGCAAATTTTGAGTTGATTGCTTATGTTTGCTGGTATAATTGACTTTTAAATGATGATTTTGGATGATAAATATTTAATAACATTCATTTGGATTAGATTTGGTTTGATTTTGTTTGATATTTTACATTTAATATTTGCTTCGGGTTGGTGTGGTGAAAATTTGTGTGTTTCACTTGGGGGCAAATTTTGTTTAACCCTCGTGCTTTGAAACCCTCGCAACGCTCAAGATTCAATTTTTCGAATCACTCGCTACGCTCGTGGTTCAATTTTGGAAGCTTTCGCTTGCTCGGGTATCAATATTAGCACGAGCGGTTAAACAACAACTTTGCCCCCTTGTAAAACAAATAACTATTACCTCATCAACCGTCTGCGCTGCGTTGTCAGAGTAGTAGTATAATTACTATAATAGAATGTTTTTCTGATTTCAGGGGTACTTTGGTCGTCGATGTCCCAGTCAGTCAGGAGTCAATGCAGATTTACCCGAAGCCGGGAGATATAACATCTCTCATATGTTACTATTGATTCTGGTGAGAAAATATGACGGGTGTTTTATATTAAGTATGGCTAAAGAATTATGTGTATGTAATAAATAAATAATAATAAAAATAAAAAAGCCTTATATTTCTTACAAAAAATAAAATTACACACTTTTAAATAAACCTATTTCTACAAAACAGTTCTACGTTCTAACATCTTTATACTTAATTTATAATATCTAATAATGTAAGAACCCCTCGCTACTCGAAGGTGAAGGCCTCCTCTAGTGATTTCCAAGCGTCTCTATTATTAGCTTTTTGCATCCATTGATCACCAGCCAGTCTCACTATTTCGTCAGTCCATCGCGCTTTGGGTTTGCCTTGTTTTGTTGTACCTGATGGACGTGTATGTATGTAACTCGAAATAAACAGTTTTATTTTTAAAAGGTAGAGTTTTAACAACAAAAATAGACTTTATGACTTACCCCTATTGATATAGAATAAGAACTGGATACCCCAATCAGCCGCAAGAAATGGCCCCGCAAAAGTAACGTTAAAACAGATCACACGTTACTTTTTCGTTTAGTCTTGTATGGACCGCTCAAATGTGAAATTGTTAACAATGTCGTAAAATGGTCGTAAAAATATGCAATAATAACAATGATAAAACAAGGAAAACGCATGGAATGTATTTCTTTCGGTTAGTTCTTTGGATAGCATTACATAATTTATGTAATCTGGTAGTAATTTCATGGTTTTGAATAAATTATTTTGTTAGTACCAAAGAAGGGATGTGAAGGAGCAAAAATCGAATGAGTCGATGTGAGGGCAATATTTTTTTTTTATTCGTAAGGTAATTATAACGTTATGTTTAAATTCAAGATTTCCAAGAAAACCTATGCGACGTGCAGAGTGGACTGCTATTATAGCAAGAGATAGGGGTGATGCAGTTTTAAACAAGGCAAAACGGCACTTGTGTGTTCGGCCCATTTCCCTGTTTCCGACATATACACGACCAATAAGGGCTTACATCGACTAACTGTAAATGCTAAACCTGTCTGAACACAGTGACAACCACAGGATTTTTTTGAGAAAGACCATATTAACCAATCAGTACCAGTAGCGACCTAAATGTCGTGCACTATATTGCACAGAACGAAAGTGCGAAGAGTATATGTAGACCTAAAATACACAGTTATTTAATGAGTTGAATTTATTTCAAGGAAATTAGTAAGTATTTAAATACGTATACTTACTCATTAAAAATAAATTTGTTTTATGATATCTTACACGGGTTTTTACCATGAAATAATTTTATTTTAGCTCCCGATCAATTTAAATATGTTCCATTTATTACATTGGTTTTTCTGTACCTATTAAAATGTACCAAAGTGACTCCATTCGTTCATTATTCTCGTTTGACGTTGTTTGACGTAAATACAAAGGTGAAGTTACGTTTAGTGTCATCGGACTAAAAGTTTTAACAGTGTTGGTACTTATGCTTGCAAATTTGACACTTAATTCTTACAGCAGTAAGTTCTTTTCTATACGAAATGTTTATCTTGACTCAAAATGTAGGTAAGCGTTTTTATCATCAATGCAAATGGTGCGAAAACGTCATTCTGATCCACATTTGTTGACGTTTTTGTTCTGCTTTTGTGTGTCTATTTACTATATTAAGTCAGTGCCTACCCCTTAAATAAACAGTTAGACTTTCCATTTAAAGGTCGTCGACAACTAATAATTAAACGTTTCATGAAATTTTTATGTTGTTTTTGGAGGTGAATCCCTACACAGAGCATAACAGGACATGCTCGTGGACAAATTATTTTCTATTTACCATAGCTAAAAGTCATTCCGATAAGGTATGGAATCTGTTTTTTTTTTTTGTAAATTAAAATATACGAAAATACATTTTACTTGACAGCCACTATTAAAGTGTAGGATTAAATTAGTAATTTCGTATTTAATCTCCATGTTAGCATATTGTTAGCATATGCGGAAAGTACTCTAAAATTTGACTGAATCAGATAGCGGGAAGTGGGTCAAAGGTAGGAAATAATATTATTAATCTTAATATTAAAATTAGTAAAATGCATACCACACGCAATATTCCTACATCTCAGGAAGAGAACGCCGACACGGCAACATGCCCAACCTGCTCCAAAACGTTCAAAAGCAAAGGACTACAACACCACATACGCTCCGCTCACGGCCCTCACAGCTCTCCTCGGCCACAACATTCGTCTCAAGTGCCTCCACTACAACCACAATTACCAAGATCTCCACTCGAAGAAGCCTTTGACTCCCCGTACCTCAACGACAGGGGAGAGCGAAAAACGGCATCTGGCAAACACGCTGGGACAAAGTATGTACTCTCCGCGGCAAGCTTTACGATCTCCCTTCCTCTAGTACCGTTAGCAGGAAATTTATTCACACTCTTGCCGACGAAATAGAACTGCTAACCAACTCCGTATACCCATCAGAACGGGTACTAATTTTTATCGCAGTCATGTTACAAAGAGACAAGAATGTTAAACAAACGAAAGACATAAACCGGTTGCTTGAGCGCCGCTTAAAGTTATGGACAGATGAACACTACGAGATCTTACTAGCCGAATCAACCAAATCTGACAACTCTCTTCGCAATTCATACAACCGAAAGAAACATAATGACGATGTAACACAAACGTTTACACGCTTAATTTTAAGAGGCAAAATACGCGAGGCCGTAAACTGGTTATTAACGAAAGACTCCAGTAAAATCCTTAACACCGACGATGAAATAGACAACACTGGAAAAACCGATGGCGATGTCTTGAAAGACAAACACCCACCCTCCATAACGCCCGATCCTCATCTATTTACTCTTCCAGAGGAACTCAAGGAAATGCCACCGCTACTCGAAGTCGACATAACTAACTATCACGTGGAACAAGTTGCCAGAAAGCTACATGGTGGCGGAGGCCCAACCGGTACAACCTCTGAAAACTGGAAGGATTTCCTCCTAAGATTTGGAGAGGCAAGTTTACATCTCAGAAATTCTGTAGCACACTTAACCATGAAACTGAACAACGAATACATTCCTTGGAATGAAATACAAGCACTAATGTCAAGCCGCCTCGTAGCCTTAGACAAATCCCCAGGAGTGAGACCCATCGGCATCGGCGAATGTTTGCGTCAAATCCTATCAAAATGTATGATCTTAGCTACCGGCTCCGAAGTAACGGAAGCATGTGGCCAGTCACAACTATGTAGTGGCCTCAGTAGCGGCATTGAAGGTGCAATACACGCAATGAATGACATCTTTAAAAATAATTGTCAACCTAACTCAAACTGGGGAATGCTTCTTGTTGATGCAAATAATGCATTTAATGCTGCCAATAGACAACTGGCTCTTTGGCAAGCAAGAATACATTGGCCACACTGCGCCGGGTTTCTGTATAATACATACAATGGTCACGCGGAACTGATTATTCGCGATTCCGACATGAGACTATACAGCAGAGAAGGGGTAACTCAAGGAGACCTGCTGGCCATGCCCCTGTATGCCCTTGCTACTCTCCCCATCATAAACAAAATGAAAGATGAAAACACCATACAATCTTGGTATGCAGACGATTCCTCAGCACAGGGTAGTTTAAAAAATCTACGAAATTGGTGGAACAATATAAATATGACAGGACCATCCTTTGGCTACTTTCCGCAAGCCAAAAAGACATTGCTCATAGTATCCGAAACTGACAAACAAATAGCTCATCAGATCTTCAAGGGTACTAATCTAACTATTGTCACCGGATCTCGCTTCCTGGGAAGCTACATTGGTGAAGGAAAGGAGGATTTCATAAAATATAATGTAAATAAATTCGTCTCCACCGTTGAAAAAATATCACTTATCTGCAAGGATTCCCCTCAAGCTGCCTACACCGCCCTCACTAAAGCAATTCAATTCAAATGGTCATACTTACTACGTGTCCTGCAAAACTCCCACGAATTATTTGAACCACTAACACATGCCCTACGCACTATCTTCCTCCCAACGCTCTTTGGAAGTGATGTCTCCCCAATTGAAGCCGACCTATTCTCCCTACCTATAAATAAAGGCGGATTGGCTATTAGCGACCCTTTTAATGCTACTAATTTAAATTATGAAATTTCAAAAAAAAGCTGCACAGCTCTCACGGAAGCCCTTATCGAAAAAAAAGAGATTGTTCTTTCAGATCACTATACATTCATAAAAGATGCTCGCAAAGATGGCCGCAAAGAAAAAGAAGACCTGGATAATAAACTTCTAGAATCTACCCTAGCAAAATTTACACCTAACAAAAAACGAGCAATCGAGAGATCCATCGCAGCCAAAATGAAAACGAAGTCCTCAAATTGGCTCTCGGTTATTCCAACAAAAAAAGATCACTTCGATCTATCCCCATTCGAATTCAGAGATGCACTATCAATACGCTACCATAGAACACCAAACGCCATGCCCCAATCATGCGACGGCTGTGGCAACGGCAGCTTCAACATCGACCACGTGCTCTGCTGTAAAACTGGAGGCCTAATAATCACAAGGCGGCATAATGAGATTAGAGACTTATTTTGTGAACTTTGTCAACACGCGTGGGGCAACGTGACAAAAGAACCAATAATCTCGAAAAATGACTGCGGCCTACGTGCAGATCTATCTTGTCGCGGCGTTTGGGATGCGCAGAGGGAGGCGTTGTATGATATCCGTGTCGTCGACACTGACGCTCCTTCTTTCCTCTCACGACCCGTCACATCTGTACTAAAATCAGCTGAAGACGAAAAGCAGAGAAAATATTCCACGGCCTGTGAAATGCGACATGCAACAACGTTCACCCCACTTGTGACATCTGTTGACAGCGTCTATGCATCCCAAATGTCCTCCTTCATAAAACATATGGCAGAAACTATATCTCAACGGTGGAACCGTTCTCTAAGCACCATACTGGGCTGGCTGAGATGCAGGATCAGTATCGCCGTTATACGCGCCACCAGCATGTGTATCCGAGGCACACGCCACCGGTTTAAGTCCACTGCCAGGTAGCTTGGGTTCGACGACGGTGCCGCCCTTCCACACATCGATTGAAGCTCCTTTTCTACCCTACCTATGTATTATCTAACCCTTTGCCTATGTATTACTTATGATTGTTATAATAAATGCTTGTAAAGAAAAAAAAAGGTAGGTAATACAACTTTGCAAGATTTAAACACATTTATACATAATGCAGTGAAGCTAAATAAAAGTGTTTAAAAATAGACCTCGACTTTGATATTTGGAAAATAATTTGATTTTGATTGATTGAAAAAGGTAAATCGGATAATCTCACTTTCCGCACGCTGCATTCAACACAGCTAGGTACCCAAGTACCTACAATACTAGTACCATTTTATGAGTAAATTGTTAGATAACACTTCTACTTTCGATACCTATACACAAAACATTTCGAAGGAATACAAATATAATTATAATGAAAACATATTAAGTGCTTGCTTGAATATTATATTCCAATAAAATTGTTTGTCGCTAAATGCAAGCTTAAATTGCGGAAATGCGTACATAATTATCATGCCGTGGACATGGAATATATCATTAACAATAAATTAAGTAGTTAGGTAGCGGGAGTGTAATTGAAAGTTACTCGCTGTTCATAAAACAATTCAATGCTAACATTAAACAATCTAAGAGTCAGATGACGTCAAAAGACAGTATAATTACTTACCCATTGCATTTGCAATCGTGAAAGGGTGCGGCAAATATCAGGACAGGAATGGACGAGTAGGTAAATAATAATTCTACATAATTACTATGGCCAGTCACATACGCCAGCAGGAGCATTTTACTTGTAGATGAGATTAATCAGTCTTATGCAGTCAAAATTCCCTCTTAAAGCGGACTTATTTGTCTTGGTTGTGAGTATTTTTTTATTTAACGCAGTCTGGACGCAGTCTGGACGCAGTCAATAGATGTCTGAATAGAAAGAAGTTACTCTTGTTTACACTTCAATCTTAAACACTGGTACGTATCATACTACCAAGGGTCAGGTACCGTGTGCCCCGAGAAAGCTCCACTTAATTTTTCTTTATTTTTGTCACATTTAAATTTTTTTGCTGTTCTCAGTTTGTATATAAAAAATATTTAGGTACATATTTACTTTAATTTCCCTTTAGATGGCGCTTCTTTATTTTATTCACCGATGCTGGATTATATGCTGTTATCATGGTATAATAATATACTCCGCCTGGTACTCTATTCCGAGATTTGCGTATGACCTAGACGTGTGCGCCGCGCCGGCGCGCCGCCGCCGCCTGGCTTTTTTGCCACGCCGCCGCCGCCGATAAATGATCGGCGTGAAATCGGCGTGACCTTGAGTGTTGTTAATTAGCCATTCCGACTTGGTTTTTGGATTATAATCTGGATTATTTTCACTCCTTTGGAGGAAAGGAGAAGAATGGTTCTACAATCTTCACAAGATGCGACATTATATCGGCGGCTCAATAGACGGATCTCTAAGTCCCTTACCCGTGATCTGCGCCAATTCAATACAAGTCGTATTGAAGAGGCCATCGAGCGGAATAAGGGCTCTAAAGTTTTCGCACGAGATCTGTCTATTGGGCAAAGCCAGCTCGCCAAATTAAAACCTGAGGATGGTAGAATCGTTTCATCCAGACCCGAGCTCCTAGGTGAGATAGAGAGCTTTCATCATCGACTAAAAGTCCCGAAGTTGGTCTGGCGGAAGACCCTAGAGCTAGACTGACCCGACATTATACCGAAGACATCCCGGACATCAGCCTGTACGAGATTAGAATGGCTCTCAAACAGCTCAAAAACAACAAGGCACCCGATGAAGGCGGAATCACAGCCGAACTTCTGAAGGCGGGTGGTAAACCGGTCCTTATGGCCCTTTAGAAGTTGTTCGACTCCGTCTTACTCGAAGGGAGAACGCCTATTAAGGCATGGAACAGAGGTGTGGTGGTGTTGTTCTTCAAAAAGGGTGACAATGGCCCTACTCAAGAACTACCGACCCATCTCACTTCTGAGCCATGTCTATAAACTGTTTTCAAGAGTCATTACGAACCGTCTCGCACGCAGGCTAGATGACTTCCAGCCTCCTGAACAAGCCGGTTTCCGAAGACTGAGGAGTATAACCTGCCTCTCTGCTTAGCGTTTGTGGACTACGAGAACCGTACACCTTCCGTAAGCCTTCGATTCGATCGAAACCTGGGCCGTACTACAATCTCTCCAGAGGTGCCAAGTGGATTACCGCTATATCGAAGTACTGAAGTGTTTGTACGAGAACGCCACAATGTCAGTCCGACTCCAGGACCAGAACTCGAAACCTATTCCGTTGCAGCGGGGAGTCAGGCAAGGGGATGTTATTTCTCCTAAACTGTTTACCGCTGCATTGGAGGATGTTTTCAAGACTTTGGACTGGAGAAGGCTGGGCATCAACATAAACGGCGAGTACATCACTCACCTTCGGTTTGCGGTTGATATAGTAATCTTGGCTGAGACTACGGAGGATTTGAGTATGATGCTCGATGACCTCAGTAAAGCTTCCGAGCGAGTTGGTCTGAGGATGAACATGGACAAGACGAAGATCATGTCAAATGCCCGTGTAGAACCAACTCCTGTTACAATTGGAGACTTTACACTTGAAGTTGTAGACGATTATATATACCTAGGACAGACTGTCCAGGTAGGTAGGTCCAACTTCGAGAAAGAGGTTAATCGACGAATCCGACTCGGCTCGGCAGCATTTGGGAAGCTACGGCACATCTTTTTGTCCAATATTCCGCAGTGTCTCAAAACGAAAGTCTTCGACCAATGTGTGTTGCCAGTGATGACATATGGAACTGAAACGTGGCCGCTTACTGTGTGCCTCATAAGAAGGCTCAAAGTCACCCAAAGGGCAATGGAGAGGGCTATGCTTGGAGTCTCCCTGCGTGTTCGCATCAGAAATGAGGCCATCCGCAGCAGAACCAAAGTAACTGATGTAGCCCTCCGAATCGCTAAACTTAAGTGGCAGTGGGCGGGGCACATTGCCCGTAGAACCGATGGCCGTTGGGGCGGAAAGGTTCTCGAGTGGCGACCACGTACCGGAAGGCGCAGCGTGGGTAGACCCCCCACAAGGTGGACTGACGACCTGGTAAAGGTCGCGGGAGACCGCTGGATGCGGGTGGCGCAAGACCGGTCATTGTGGCACTCTTTGGGGGAGGCCTATGTCCAGCAGTGGACGTCCTCTGGCTGATATGATGATGATGATGATACCTATCCTATATTAATTTACAAACTATTTTACTCACAGCCTATTCATAACTATACGTAGATTACGTAATTCACTTACCAGCAACCTGAATTGATCAAATTTTCAAGAAAAACAACAAATTACTGATTTTTCTTAAGGAACCTAAAAGTCAAGGTCACGCCGATTTCACGCCGAAAACACGCCGCCGCCGCCGATTTTTTGGCAAACGCCGCCGCCGATCATTTTATAATCGGCGCACACGTCTAGCTATGACCTAACTGACGCGGGCCTACGTCATCATTCTGTTTACAGGTTCTCAAACTTTGAAATGTGGGAGAATTTTAACCAACGGTGAAAATTATTTTAACGGCATTAATTTTAAGTTATTCATGTAGAAACATAGTAAAATAAAACAAATCTAATGTATTAAATTAAACTTTATTTATCTATACAAGACAAACGTTTGAAAAACTAATTCACAGTTACACATTCATTACCAAGCTTACGACGTGAAAAGTTTGGAAAACACTGCGACTACTGACACTGAGCGAGAAGGAAATAACAATTAACACGCGTTCGACAAGGGTGAGGGTCAGGGCATGAAGTTAGATATAGATCCGAATTGTCAAATGTGACAGCGCTATCCTGTGTTGCCAGTAATGTAAACAGAATTACCCGAACGTCTGAAATTTCTTTCGTGAAACGAATAATTAAAAATGACGTGTTATTGTAAAATTTAAGATAAAATACATATAAATGAAAATTATAAAATTATAAAGAAATATTTTAACTTATTAACCATAGGTATAATGTACCCATGTAACATGTTATGTTTAAATAAAGTGGCAATGTTATTGTGACGTAGGCCCGTGTCACTCTGGGAAAAGAAGACCATGTTTTATTAGACCATGGCTGTTATGACACCGTGCACCGTCTCGCCGTCATTCTAGGCATTATGGCCCATATTCGGTAGCAGCACATCAGCACAAACAAAAATCTGCAAAGTATAAACTAATAATAACGTTTTCTGTAATCGAAACGCATTAAACGATCTAAATAGATGCTTAATTGCCGCATAGTTCCGGTTAACAAAATTAATACAAATATCAAATAATCAACCCGACCGAACCATTACTTTCCACCCCAGCGCTACAAAATACAACCCCAACAAATAACACTAAAGCACCACTCAAATTAAGTGTGGCTCGATCAACAGTCATTTTCGGTTACAATTAACCACACATTTGAGTGAAAAGTCAACCACCCACTCCAATTGATTTATTGTATTCCACGGATCCGCCATTTTGTGGCGTGGTTCGTATTGTGTCACCCGCACCAAAAGTTTCTGGAAACGACAAGAGCGACAACCATACGAGCTGTTATAGTTAGGAAGGTGAACTGTTTACGGGTTTTAGAATTGGCTAATGCTTAGGTATGTATTGCCGAGTGAGACATTTAGGTACCTAGTTATGAATTTACGTTTATACGTATATTAATCGCCAGATCATTCTGGCGATTGAAGAAATAAAAAATATTAAAACTTATCATAGGATCCTATCATCACACTTGGTTGTTCACCTGAGGCTATCGCCGAATCAAATGTTGAGCTCGGCAAGCACCCGGTACCTATCCCTTACACCCGGCACCTATCCCTTACACCCGGCGAAAGACCCAGGGTACCAGTGTGATTCAGATTACACCATTAGTATATTTTTCAGATACTCTTTAGTTTCAACATACGCCAGTCTGGCAAACCAAAGGACCCGTATAGGCACATAGCTCAAAATTTGTATGGGATCTTAATCTTTCGCCGACCTTTACTGCTAACAAAATTGGTTTGCCAGCCAAAACAATTTACGTTTACCGTACTGATAACATAAAAATAGGTAAATGCTAAACTAACTAAAACAGAAATTCATCTTAAATTTAATTATAGATACCTACTACATAAGCTGTACTTATTTAAGTAATTTTATAAGTTCAATATTTCTGGTACCAAAGTGATATAAATATCTGGGAGACATATAAAAACTCAAAAATGCGCGTTATCCCAGAGATAACGTACTGACACATTAGTGTAGTAAATAAAGGCAGTGGATCCCGCAGTAATTCCTCTGCCAGAAAAAACTTTACAGTATGATAAAGTATCAATAAATAAAAAGTATTGTATAAATTTCCAAAGAATAATAATAATAGGATTTAAGTAAATACCCAAAAGTCTTAAACAGTTAATTATCTTTTTACGGAAAAATGCTCCGTTAAAACTTTCTTCTCCTGACATATTCATGTAACGTATTGCAACAATATATGAAATATCAAAAAAAAATATCCCCGCAGAAATACCAATATTAACAAAATATAATTTGTTGGCGTGTCTTGGACCGGAAAATTGCTCAGTCTAATTTTTTCACTGGAATGCCATTTTATTGCCGATTTATACATACAAATTGAAAATCTAAAAATTTACCATGAAACTATACTTTTTTCAGAAATTGCCTTTTTACTCGCTGTCGAAAATTTCTCTATCCATTTTATTTATTGAATTAAGTTCACAGTTTTCTTTCCATTCAACTATAAAAACATCAAAAAAAATAACGAGCGTATTAAAAACTGAACATATCGGGAGCAGTGTATAGCGAGCGGGGTGTACAAGGGATGATATTTCTTTTGGATATTTTGGATTTATGTATATACGTGACTACTTGGTATATATTTAACAAGAAATCAGGCTGAGAAATTTTCCACTCTCAGTTTTTAATAGTTCTAAAATACATAAACTTGGGTAAGTATGCATTTTTTTTGGACTTTCTTACCCACTACGCCAAATTATATTCTAAGATCATATAAGAAGGAAAAAATGGCAGAGCAATTTTCCGATGAAAATGAGCGTCAAAAAAGGAATTATCATAAAAAAAATATTCTCATGTTTGACAAAAGTTTTAGATTTTTTTCTAGTATCACATACTGATACAAATAACTTATTTCTTATTTGGTAAAATAATTTTGGACGGAGGAATTACTCGGTTCAGTATATAAACAGATTTGTATTTTTACGTATAAATGTTTTGTTTTTTGGATATTTATATGTTAGTTTCGGCTCATACTATACAATAACCAAGCAAAATTTCATCGACTGAGAAATTAATGCATGGGTCTCCATACAACAACTTGCTTCATTTATTACACGACATCTAATCCATATCGTTTCTAGATTTATTAATTGACGTATCTTAAAGTTCGAATCGGGCAGCTAGCTAGATCGATTTAACGCCCCCAAAACCCCCCAGCAAATTTCATCGTTAGAGCCGTTTCCGAGATCCATAATATATACAGCGTGATCAATCCAAATGGGTCAGTATGGAGAAGTCAGAAACTATAAGAGATAGCGAAATCTGTTCTTAGGAACCATGGCGTCGATTTTAGATTTAATAATAATGGCATTCAAATTTTTTTTTAATCTATCATACATAACCGGGATTCGAACCTGGTCAATATTCTTTATGTAATCGTGTGTAGTATTTGTTTGTATAGCAACTTTTAAACGATGCGTGATAGGTGGGGGTGCTTGACCAAATATCATAGAGGGCCCCGAGACAAAACAAACTACATTAAAAAAAAATCAAAATGGCCGACTTTTTTTTTTAATTATTTATGTTGGTCCGAGCGCGCTGAGATTTGGCATGCGGTGACCCTGGGAGCCCAAAATTACCATGTCAAAAATTTTTTTTGGAAAAATCCAAAATGGCGGCGGATACGGGCAAAGACAAATTTCCAAGTAGGTTAAGCGAGCCCGAAGGGCAAACTTCAGGCCGGGAGGCCGAAGGCCGACCCCGGCGGAGGGCCGAAGGCCCGGAGTCTCCACCCCGACTCCCAAAACGCGACTCCCAATAGGAAAAGTGTTGGGTCGTGTTTAAGCTCCAACTTCCTCCTCTCGTGTGACGCTTCAGGCCTTCGGCCCTACGCGGAGCTCGGCCTTCGGCCTTCGCAAGCCTCGATGTTTCGCCGTCGGGCATTAGGCCCGCCGGCTTCGCTCATCAAGACAGTTGACTTGGTATAACGCTTGGAAGCACCGCATTCACGCAGCTCGGCCTTCGGCCTCGCGTTTTAGGAGTCGGGGTGGAGGCTCCAGGCCTTCGGCCTTCCGCCGGGGTCGGCCTTCGGCCTCCCGGCCTAAAGCTCGCCCTTCGGGCTCGCTTAACCTACTTGGGAGTTTGGCTTTGCCCGTGTCCGCCGCCATTTCGGATTTTTCCAAAAAAAATTCTTGACATGGTAATCTTGGGCCCCCAGGCTCACCGCATGCCAAATCTCAGCGCGCTCGGACCAACTTGAAAAAATAAAAAAAAGTCGGCCATTTTGAATTTTTTTTATGTAGTTTGTTTTGCCTCGGGGCCCTCTATGGTATTTGGTCGAGCACCCCCCACCTATCACGCATCGTTTAAAAGTTGCCATACAAACAAACAACAAGAATATTGACCAGGTTCGAATCCCGGTTATGTATGATAGATTAAAAAAAAATTTAATGCCATTATTATTAAATCTAAAATCGAAGCCATGGTTCCTAAGAACAGATTTCGCTATCTCTCATAGTTTCTGACTTCTCCATACTGACCCATTTGGATTGATCACCCTGTATATATATAGGTAAATAAACAAGTATTGCTCGTTTAAAGGTATTAGGTAAAATGTCTAAAAAAAGTCTCTTCCAGAACCAGAGTCTGAATGGCTTGTTGGGTGGCGTGTGCCGCGGAGGGTGCAACACCGCTGTTCATTTCTCTAATCGCAGTAACGTTTTGAAGGGCACTCGCGAGGGCTGGGAAAGTGTTGCACTTTACAAAAAGTTAAAACGCTCTCGACTAAAGTGCCGACTCTTATTAATCGACGGGGTTCTTTGTTTAATACTCCAATTAATATATTCGAATCAGTTTCGTATGAATGCCGCTACCGCAATAGTTGTAATGCTGTTAAAGTAATAATTACCTACATTGCCCTTTCTAGCAAATGCAAGTAATGACCTAGAGGAAGATATTAAATCTTTGAACACCGCTGGTTTTACTGCTTTTCCGACTTTGTGGTTCTATTTCTTTTCATGAAATGGCCTCAGATTTAGAAAGTAAATGTATTTTATTCACTTCATTAATTTTGATAGGTACATATACCTAGTACCTACTTAGACCAAAAGGCGGGATTATTACAGTTAAAAATCTCTCCGTATCGAGAATTACACCCTTATATATGAAGAAAGAACTTAATTTAGTAAAATATACCTACGCTGTCAATCTGTACCTAAGTACATAGTTGAATAAAACTAGGTGCCTATACTGTAATTACTTTGTAAGTAGTTACATTGGAGTTATTAAGGCACTGAATCAACACGGCATTCCCACATCGACTGGCATTATTTAAAGTTCAATAACAACTGCTAAACAACCCGATATGATCTCGCCACTGATGAAATATGAAAGCAAGCGTAATTTTCGGCTGTTTCCCCGCACCGGTGGAAAACTTTTTCAATTACACGAGGAATCTACGTAATTACACCACGACTTTATAAAAGTAATAATTGTAATTACTTAAAAGTAGGCAGCGCAGGGTCACTTCGTATTTCAAGCGCCCAAATGAGAAATTAATGCCAGTTTTATTTTTCCAAATCTTTCCTTGTGGGCGTATAATAAGTTCTTAACCGTGGTAGTTTTAGGTTAGGATAGTGGTCATGATTCTTATATCTACAGAGTGACTTCAAAGACTTAAAGGGCAACACAAGGAACTAACGTAACACTTGAAATTTAGGAAAATCATTACACTTTTCCCAAACGAAAAAAAAAAAACTGAATGAATTATTTGTTTATAAGGAATGTGAAACTACCTTACTCCTTACTCGTGTAACATGTGTTATGTACTTACACTGGCTACAAAATAGCTCAATTGAAAACTTCCCAAATTTACCAAAAAGCTGTACCTGTGTCAGTGGTGCTTTCCATATAAAACGAAGCGCCGGAAGCTCCGGCCCGGTCCCGGCCCGGTCTAGCGTGAGTCATCCTTTTGTATATAAGTGTAAAGGGAGGCTTGGAAAGAGATTAAGCAGTATTCTTATTTCTTAATATGTTGGAATGTTGCATTTTAATAAATCAATGTTGTGGGCAGCTGTCACAGCGAGCCGAGCGGCGGCGCTGCACCGCCACCGTGCGTTCGCCGCCTCACCTGTAATTACTACGATATAATAACACCGCCATATTTCGGTGTAATGAGCGAGGGTGACTTTCTGACTTGTGGGAAACTCGCCTATTGCCAATTAAATTAGACAACTGTTTAATTACATAACCACCGTTTATCAGAGGGCTTTGTACCGCCGGCCACGCGTGAGCCGCTCCAGATAACATCGCTTCAAGCTAAATGTGTATTTACTGCTACGACTTAAGGGTAGACCAAACGTCGTGACCGTGTAAAAATACTAAAAATATAACTCGATTCCTATACCGTACCAAACAGATACCTGTCACCGGCACTGCTTTAATTAAGGCAATTAATTCAAATCATTTTGACGCTTTTTTAACAAGGAGAATAATTGGGGGAATGATTTAACTTATACTTAAATTATTTTTTCTTAAGGATCTCACTAATTTTCTATAATTAGGGAAGAATTTCAAATAGGTAAGTAAATTAAGTGCCTAATATGTTAGGTTAGCTACATAATGTAAGGCAAAGAGTAGGTCCATACCCATAAAAAAAATATAATTAACATAATATATGGCCCATGCGCCATTAAAAATCTCTACCACTCATAAGGCATTCTATACCTACATATGATCGCCTTTATAATAGAGTCGTGTGTCGTGTTTATCTATATTTCGAATTTAATCAGGGAAGTGAAGGGGTCTGAAACTTTGTAGGTACTTATCAACTAGTATGGACAAATCTCAGGGATGACGAGGCCAGTTTCGACTAAAAACGACTTTATGACTGCTTAAAACAATTTTAGGTAGGAGTTACCTACCATTTATATAGGTAACTCCAGTTTTTCCCCTAACTGCTCATTTGAGTTGCTCACCCTGTGGCAGGAGTGGCTGTCATCTTCAGATTAAGTATATCATCATTCGATATATATAGGTTGAAAGGTAAAAAAATCATAATACTGGCCAGCCAGTCTATGAAATCGAAAGCTTCTCTAAACCGTATAGTGAAGTTTGGTCTATAAATTAAATTTCACTATTTACACTATAAACCTAACTATTACAAATGATAAAGTTACATTCGTCATCTTTGCTCGAACGAACACAAATGTAACATTCCTCTACACTCCTACCGGCATCGGCCGCTTTATAGCTGTGTTTCAGTAGCCGACAATGTAATTTGGTTCGATTTACATAGCTAATCGCGGGTCACGAGGGCTATCGTGACTTAGCCCACTAAGGTTAACACTATGACTGATTAGCCATAAACGAACCGATTAACAGGCCCTGTTGAGATTATTAAGTACATGTGTTTTCGTACCGGCGTTGCCGGTCGGAAAAATTGGTTATGAGGTACTTAACTTTGATACTGTTCATAAATTATTTATTCAAAGGTGGGTTTTTTATATTACCTACTTCTATGCCGCCTTAAACTTAGCAGCTTAAATTCATTACGGAGTGTAATTATCATAATTAGGTCTCATCTGAGTAGGTCTTAGTGCTCGACATGTATGTAATGTCAAATATATGACACCCTGCCCACACCTCTTTGGACTATGAAATTATGACATATGTACAGTCATATAATGTACTCGGACGTCTATCTAACTTATCTAAGTCCAATTTCTTTGTCCAAGTTAATTAATTCTATATCATCCCCCATTCATGTCATACTGGATCTTACTCTACGCTAAGTGAGGCAATTTAAAAGTATATGCAACTGAATATTTTAAATTAGTTTTGTGATATCTATAATTAGAGTCAGCGTGGAGTAGTATTATTAGTCCAGTTAAGTTTGTACATAGAGTGAATCTCATGATAACTTACACCCTACCTATACACCTATTAATTCTTTATAAATTCCAAGTTAGGTACCTACCTACTTAATTACAATAAATGAGGGCTGCAATATAAAAAGTAATTTAACATGTTTAACCATAATTTAGAATATGACCGAGTTATATGTAATTATTGTTATTCGTCAAAGCATCATATATTCTGAATAGTTCCAGTACTGAGCTTCGCAGGTAAATAAACGTGGCATCTAATTTAATTCTGAAAGGGTAACAGTTAGGTTTATGTAGCACACAACGGCAATAGCCACGGAGCCAATTTTCTCACTAATTTTCGTTTTAACTGTGTACCTACACACACTTATAGCATATGAATTACAATCCATCGAGTAACAAAGCGAGACTAAGTGCGACCGAATGTTTCCGTTCGGCCGGCGATGCCGTGCGAGGGTAGACTCGGCACACCACAGGAACAGCCCCGGGACATTTAATTTGGCTTAGAACACCAGCGTACTTCTTTATATATAGGTACATAGTTTATAACCAACGAATATATTTCTAAAAATTGTAATACTGAGCATGAATTTTAATTGGCGCGTTTAATTGAACCATCTCTTTTTTATTAGAGGTATAAAAAAAAGAAAACAGGTCAGCAAGGCAAGGGGTATGCTGACCCCATGTATCAATGTAAATGCGCCTAATAAATAGATAGTTGCTACATATGTTACAGATTTAAAGAAGAAAGGGCAAAATAAAAAAAAATGCAACTTAATACATTGTTTAATGTATCACTTTATACTATAGTAAGGTCAACTACAATGCGGCCAATTCCGTCATATGGGAAGTTCCATCAATATGCGTTTTTTTTTCTAAAACAGTAGGTACACAATTGGTAATTTCTAATAAATGATTAGTTATTTTATTACAGATATTTTCGGCATGTTATTGTGAATATGAAAGCTTTTATTTACCTACTTACAAACCATAACAAACGACGAATAGGTATTTAATGGAGCCTGGTTGGTTCACGTTACGCATCTATCACAATATCACCACTCCACCAGTTTTGGGCCATCTCTTCGGCCATTACCACGGACAGGCGAAGGCGATAGAATTACTGGCCACTGAATAATTTGATAGGGGAAATGATTGATATGACAATCACACGTAATCAGAATCGTGTCGGTGCGATTAGAGGCCATACTGTGGCTCTTACTCGACGACCTGCCCGCGACAGGCGTCGGGCGGATTTATGTATACATCCTTGTCCAACATATAAAACTTAGTAAAGGTCAGACAGGGACAGTCAAGGGAATGATCGTGTGAAATTACCTAGTGTTATGTGAGTAGCGAGGCAGGGCGCCATCTGAGTCGACAATTGCTCGCCGACGATTTAATCAAGGCAAGTTCCTAATGGTTTTCTCTCTTCATTAAATCGTAATGATGGAAGGTGTTTTTGTCATAGCGCGGTGCACAGGCGTAAGTATCAACTCGTACCTTCGTACCTACTGTAGATTACCGCGGCATAACTTGTCCGGGATTATTGTATTATGTCGCATTTCATTAAATACATTAAAGTAATCTCGTTTAATGTAATTGTTAATAATAAATAATTATGTGTCAGTTAGTGATTCAGTAAACTGCTTTAATCGTGATCAAAAATATTAAAACAGTTTTACCGGTATAAGTGTAAAAACTAAAATAGAAGAGTCTCATTCTAGTTAAGTAGAAATTAACTTAATATCCGGATAAAATTTATCTTATTAACTGTAAATTGAATTACATATTTATACAAACGAACAAACAAATCAGTCAAAAACCGACAGAACTGATTTCGTTTTATTATTTACAGCTACTTCATTTCGTTATTTTCGTTCTATTATAACACGACGCAGAGCTGGAATATGTAGGTATTCATAATTTGTAGTCAGGCTATATAAGTAAAGGGCATGGTTGTTATTAGAACCGCGTAGGGCGCGCTTCGGATGGCCTGACTGCTCGGATTAACCAGCATAGGCTCGCATTCCAATTACGCTCGGGTATTATAGTACATCGCTCGGTCATGTTACGCTGGTTGGCTCGATTGCTTAAACACCCACGCTAGCGGGATGGTAATAACACTCTACCAGAGGGGCATCAGGTACTATTCGTACACTTCTTTTTTTGTATTTAACTTTTATTCTTTTGGAAAATATGTTTATTGGAAGAACGTGTACCTAAGTTATTTAAATCACATAAAACAACCTTAAATTGAGTACGACGAAGGGGCAAGAGGGCGTCGGGCTAAGAGCAAAAATCAGACAAAGAGTAAAATAATAATTATGTACTTTATCTGATTCCGATGGCAATGGCGTGCGAATGCGAACGTCTATAAAACCTGGTAGAATTGATAAATATTAAGAAAACTTAAAAACATCTATACCAAATTTAATTGCAAGATCTCATTCACATTCCCATCTCTACTGGTGGTAACTACTGGGAATTTTTATTCCCAGTAGTTACCACTGGTAAGAACTTGGTGGTAACTAGTGGGAATAACCCGTTTATGCTTCCGATGTAGCCCACAAGATGGCAGAACCTACTATGCATAAGGAAACGTACCGACGAGAACGGTAGATGGCAGCACTTGCTTTGGCAATGTACATGTGCACATATGTTTCCGATTCAGGCCACAAAATGGCAGACCCTTCAACGCACACGGTCCCTATAGGTAGTTACTGAAACGTGGATACGCAACACATAACATAAGGATAACAACTTTACTCCCTTATTCATAAACGTCTACTAAAGTTGACAAGCCGATAATAATTTTTGTCCCTTTCCGACGTATTGGCATGATGTATTGGTTTTACATAGATGTGTAGGTAACTGTCAGCGTCATTTAAAATTCTTATCAATACTATTATTAATAGTAGCTATGGCGACCCGCCCCGGCTTCGCACGGGTTTACAAATTAAAATTATACACCTAAACCTTCCTCAAGAATCACTCTATTGATAGGTGAAAACCGCATAAAAATCCGTTCAGTAGTTTTCGAGTTTAACGCCAACATACATACACACAAACAGACAGATGCGGCGAGGATTTGCCGCCTGTACCATATGGTATATATGTCGTAGTCAGATCGTATAATCCGCCGTATTACATTACGGCTAGCCGTTATCAAAAACAGGGGCGTTTTGAAATGCGGCGGTTCGACGATTAGCCGGATTGTCATTGCGATACGTTCTTCAATAAGGCGGCCAACGTTTAGCCGCATCGTACTACTATTTTAGATTGTAGAGTGACCAGTTCTTTCGGTCGCCTACGTAACCGGAGTTTGACAATGTTTGCAATTTAATTTATTTTTACCATGGTCCCACCGCACTACATGTGTTTATTTTCCAAAACATTTCCTTCGCAACTTAAATAGACGGAGCCCCGCAAGCGGGGCTCCTATTTCTGGGCGGTTTGCCCTTCGGGCATCTGAAGCTACCTAACGAACCTAACCTACTTACCTACCTACGCTTTTTTCCCCAAAGTGTAATGTTTTCACGGACGTCTCACTAAATCAATAGGTAGGTAGGTTAGGTTCGTTAGGTAGCTTCAGATGCCCGAAGGGCAAACCGCTCAGAAATAGGAGACCTGCGAAGCGGGGCTCCGTCTTAGTTAAGTTGCGAAAGAAATGTTTTTTGAAAAGAGACAGTCCGACGAACTCCAGATTTGATGGACACCCCAGCGTTTGTCAGGCAGCGCCACGGGTGTTAAAAATGGGAACTAAAAACTGTCAAAGCGGCGGCTAATGACTCGCTGTATTACATTACGGCTAGCTGTGTTGAAGAACGTATGGCGCCGAATACATTCCGGCGGATTCTCATTCAGCCGCATTCAATCCGGCTAATCGTTAAACCGCCGCATTTCAAAACGCCCCTGTTTTTGAAAACGGCTAGCCGTAATGTAATACGGCGGATTATACGATCCGACTGCGACATATATACCACGTAAGCCAATTATTATGCTCACTTATGAAAATGAGGTCGTAATCGCATTTTTTCCGACTAAGTACTCACTAAATGGCATACCTATTAATAGTAAGATATATTAATATTCAAAGCGAGTAATAACTATAAGTGCGCGTAGCTTGTTTTCGGAAACGTTTTCACATAGTTAAAACGCGCTCCGCATCATGCGATTTGGCAATTAGCAATGATTAGGAGGGGAAAGGAGAATTTAAACTTAGGTTTGTTTACGTTGTAGAGTGTTGGATACTTCGGTAACTTTACATGCACTCATGTTATATATATAAAGCTTAGGTACTTATATAATAGGTCTACCGCTAAACTGAGGCAGTTCATAAGATATTATTACCTAGGTATATTAGCCAGTTACGGACGATTGAAGACTCGGCTGCATGAAGATGATTTATATGATGTGAAGTAAAGATGTAAAATATAAACTAGTTTTATTCTTCTTTCCCACCCGCCTGAGATAAATGGTAGATCTATAGTTTGATTCATACCTACTTGTTTACTGGCTGATGTGCCCTGTGCCCGCGGAGGTACCGCGAGGGACGCCATTTAGCTAATGCCAGGCGGGGCTCACTCCGCGATTTCGTCGCTTTGCTACAGATAGCTAAAAGTACATCCGTTCGGCCCCAATTTTGGGGTTTGCCATAAGCCGCGCGTGGCGCTGTCGCCACCTAGCGGCCATATCTGTGCTGATCGTAACAGACGCGTTTTGTTAGAGAGTGGGTCTTCTGTACCTAGTACTATTATTTATTCTGTGGTAATGCTTACTCATACCTGCCCTCCGTGGATGATTTAAAACTATATGGTAGGTAAGTTTACCTGCCTACTTACGTAACGTAGGAATAGTAGGGGTAAATTGAACGAAAGAGTTAAAAACAGAACAGAAAGTTAACAAATCACTGTAAATTATCAAACGTTTACTCTTTACAACATACTCGTACTCGTAACGTTTGCAACATAATTTAATAAGCATAATATATAAGTTTTTCGGTACTGTATTGCAATATTAAGCCTTCGTAAGTACAAAGAGAATAGAGAGCTCCTGTCATAGTAAATTTTGTAGTCAACGTAAATTTACTGCCATCTATCGACACACGACTATAATCTCAAAATGAAAACGTATAAAATTATCAAAAAAATGTATATACAGGGTGGCCCATTTAGATCGGTCAGTATGGGAAAATCTAAAACTATAAGACATACACCGATTTCTTCTTAGGAACCATGTCATCGATTTTAGTAACAAGAAAAACTGCATTCATACATTAAAAAAAAATTATGTAAAATGTATTAAAAAAAAACTTACTAAAATAAATTAAAGGATATGAAAACAAGGCATTTTATGCATTTCAGACATCATGTTTCATAGTAACATTTACTGCTTACGACCTACACAATCGATATCTAAATAGAAATAGTCTTAGTTTTATTTTTCAACACGTTCGGGGTTCGATTGCCGAGCTGAATACACATTTTTTTTTAATGTATGAATGCAGTTTTTCTTGTTACTAAAATCGATGACATGGTTCCTAAGAAGAGATCGGTGTATATCTTATAGTTTCAGATTTTCCCATACTGACCGATCTAAATGGGCCACCCTGTATATGGTGATTTATATAAATGATTTTATTATTTTTATATCATTTTGACCCATGTTCATTCACTGATATCTATGTGTTAAAATTGTTAAATATGAAACGGTGTCGTCACGCCATCTAGCCGAGCATAGGCCAAAGGTGTGTGCGCCATCTATCCGAGAATGACTTTTTCTTGATTTCCGAGGCACGTTTTCCCTTAGACTTTATTCATCTTATACGAAGTTACATATGTCTTTGGTATGTATAAGCACTGATCAGGGCGAACGAATTTAAACCTATTGTATTAAACAATGGAATTAAATTCGTGCGCAATGATCAGTGCTTAGACATACGAAAATACAAGTATTTTTTTTCTAATGTAGGTAACTCCTTTGTTTTGTAATGACTGTTTGCAAGGTACTTGGTAGTATGTCAAAATGTGAGACCACATGCTCCGAGTGTGAGACCTAATACTGTTGTCCGGCCGGCGACAACACTCGAGAAGAGAACAGCAATGAAGGAGCTTTTAAACGCGGGAGTGTATTCAAGATAATTTTTAAGAAAAAAAAAACCGACTTCTATGGGGGCCGGTCAAAGATTATTGTGGATTGTGCACTATGTAAAAAAGGTGGTAAAACCACCCACTTTTCTAGTAGCATTTCGCTTCTGTAAGGGTCGTAGTTCTAGCCTAACCTAACCCACTTCTCTGATAGCCGTTCGGTTCTGTGAGGATCGCAATTCGAACCTAATCAAACCCACTTTTCTAGTAGCATTTCGTTTCTGTAAGGCTTGCAGTTCTAATCTAAGCAAAGCCACTTTTGTTCGGTTCTGTGAGGATCGCAGTTCAAACCTAACCTAACCCACTTAACGGTGCGGTGTGCGGTGTTCGGGGATTTGAGCGTGAGGGGCTAGTAAGATTGGCATCATCATACTTTATTTATACCTACATTTTATGGCAGGTAATCATAGTGGTTTATTTAGTTTAGGTATAGTGGTTTTCCGGGTCAAGGTCCGGGTCTGAATACGAATCCGGGTCCGGGTCCAAGTCCAGGTCCGAGTCCGGGTCCGAATCCGGGTCCGATTCCAGGTTCGGGTCCAAACCGGATCTGAGTATGAGTCCGGGTCTAGATCCGAGTCCGGGTCCCAGTCCAAGTCAAAATCGAAATTCGAAATCACCAAACGTGTACTACTTATGCGTCGTTGAAGAGTTCTGTTCTGATCATCATCAGCAGTTCCACTTCATGAAATGCGACAGTTTTTAATGTAAATGCTTGATTTTATGATGAAAATACAAAAAAATCTATACGTATGACTTTGAGATTTGAGGAGTTCCCTCGATTCCTCATGGATCCCAGGATCCCATGTTCAGAACTTGAGCTTGAAATAAATGTGGCTTAAACTAACTTGCTTAACAAACATAACGAAGAGGAAAAATCGCCAAACGCGAGCTATGCGTCGTTAAAGAGTTCCGTTCTGGTCATCATCAGTAGTTCCACTTCCTCAAATGTCACTTTTTTGAATGTATATATGCTTGATTTGTTGATAAAAACACAAAAATCACTATATGTATGCCTTTAAGATTTGAGGAATTCCCTCGATTCCTTATGGATCCCATCATCAGAACTCGAGCTTGACAAAAATGTGACTTAAAAACTTAACTTGCTTAACAAACGTAACGAAGAGGACAAATCGCCAAACGTGAACTATGCGTCGTTGAAGAGTTCTGTTCTGATCATCATCAGCAGTTCCACTTCATCAAATGTCACTTTTTTGAATGTATATGCTTGATTTGTTGATAAAAACCCAAAAATCACTATATGTATGCCTTTATGATTTGAGGAGTTCCTTCGATTCCTCATGGATCCCATCATCAGATCTGGGTTTTGACAAAAACGGGACCAATCTGTATGCATATACATACAATCAAAAAAAGAATTTTCAAAATCGGTCCAGTAACGACGGAGATATGGAGTAACATAAAAAAAAAAAATACTAAAAAAACATACAACCGAATTGATAACCTCCTCCTTTTAGATTTGGAAGTCGGTTAATTCGGTACGTATTTTAGTAGTTTATTTCATTGTTTTCATCTGTGTTGCCCAGTATTTCACAAACTGATGAAAATTCTATCCGCTTAACCTTTTGGCCGCCGGACCTAGTCCGCAAAGACGCTCACTCACACGCCAGAGCAAATTTTAAGTAAGTAAACAACTAATAAAAAGTTCAGGGATTGCAAATAGTGATATCGATATTTACAATTTATGGTAAAAATCTTCTCAGTTTAGCTTTGTTCTTTCTTTAATTTCTTTCCAAATTACCAAAATTAAACATATGTTTTACACCCGAAAATGTTTAAAATATAGGGATTTATAATCAAAAACAACCACTAAACAATGTCGATTCAAGATGTAATATCACCGCACTAGGCTCTACGAGAAGTCTTTTATACAAGACAACGGCGCGCATGGACTGTCCGCAGTGCAGACCGACAAGGACTGTTACCGCGCGGATTAAGTAATAATAGTCTCTAGGTCAACGGCGTAAGCGCTTGTCGGTACGTAAACTTTATTAGTGTAACGTTAAAGCCGCGCATCATGTGTCGATAACGCCAATATACTGACTGAACTGTTTTGGTTAAAATTACACGTCGGTTGAATTTTCAATGAGTGAGTTTGGTATACATTAATCTACTAAACTCTTACCAAATTAACGACGACTTGTTATAAAAAAAAAATGAATTTCAATGTTAGATAGACTTTAGTTTTTTGTTATAAGTAAGTTATTATGAGCCCATATTGTCCCACTGTTGGGCAAAGGCCTCCCTCTTATTCTTCCACGTATCCCTATCAAAGAATATAATACTCACTAGGAGAAGAACGATAACTCCATACAAAAAAATGTCCCTTTCAAAAGTTCGTTTATACTACTAGCGCTCTGGTAGGATACCATTGTAATTAGAATTGACAACCCGTTTAGCCTAGCGGGTATTGGCAGTAATGCAGTTCAGGAAGCTAATGGTCCTGGGTTCGAATCCCAGAGAGGGAATTTCTTTTTGTATTTTTTTCTTTTTTGTTGGGGTCAGGTTTTTAAGAGCCCATCAACGTGCACACTAGCGCCACTGCTGAATACATTAAACTAGTTTTTATGTTATTGGATTCGTCAATCTACCCGTCCAAAGTTAAAACGGCCGTTTTTGTTTTGAGCTCATAGATCGACAAATCCAGCAACATAAAATCTAGTTTGATGTATTCAAAAGGTACCTAAATACACAATACAGTCCGTAGCGGCCCCTTTTTTAAATACATGTCGTTAAATTTAAATAATCACGATTATTTAGCAGTGGCGCTAGTGTGCACGTTGTTAGGCTCTTAAATTAGCATTTCACAAATAAGTAAAAAAATACGTTAACCCTTTATAAGGCAGAGACGATTTGGAAACCACTTAGTTAATAAACATTTACGGAGAAGAACATCCTCTTTATTATTTAACTATAATGGTATTATATAGCGAATATATCAGGCTTTCTTTCCTCGTTCATACTTTTTCGGTCAGTATTTAATTTTTGTGTAATTAATTAATCTATAGTATGTGGTCAATTTATGCACTATGCCTGTCAAGGGAAGCAAGCTATCGTCATTGTTTCCATTATACTATTAAAAATATACACGTCGCTGTATCTAATAATTTGAATTATAGCTCTTGCAATTCACGATGGCGAGTAGCGAGACTCTTATTGGTATGATGACAAGGTCTAATTTTGATAAATCCACTCTCCATCGTGAATTGCAAGAGCTTATAATTTTTTCAGTGATATTCGTATATTAATCCTACCCACTACAAGATACACAATAATGTTCGATTTACCGTATGTAGTCAATTAGACGCCAGTCTGTACAGAGCACCTTATGTTTGTTATGTCAATGTCAATGAATAGGTGTATTGGAAACAGATCATCTGAAAACTCAAGTGCACTAACAGGCTGAGTGCATATATTGACCACATGTTTTTCTTAATGATTTCGTTTTTTTTTTGGCGTAGATGTGTTCCCCAGTGCATTAGAAACATGGTAGTGTATTTAACTTTCACGTAGCATATCTGTATAAATGGGGCCTTATAAAGGGTTAAAAGATAATGATTAGGTACTATATTCAGAAATTCGTGAAATATAAAAGGTAACAAAAAGTTACGTATTATTAAGATATAAATATTTTCATAATACATATGAATACATACACTGATATGGCAAATGGTTACAAGTTGTTATTACATCTATCCGGTTATCGGACATTTTCTGCTTCACAGCTCCGCGCAGCGTTCTTGGTCACCGGGAAACTAGTTTGGATATGCGGCAGATACGTGCCCTTCTGAGCTTTTTCCAAGAAATCATATGACGGCCCAGGATTATATTATTATCTCACGCTCAAGCCATCTGCTGATTCACTTTCTAAAACAAAATAGTCAAAAAATTAAACAATATAATCTATCTTCCTAATTACTAATGTCGCTAATTCCTAGGGTTACCAGCTTAAACAATGTGGGGTTTTACATCTATGTTGAATTTTGATTATAATTTCGGACGCGATATAGCGTCCGCGGGACTTACGGGGATAGTAAGATTAAATTATTATATTTGAATTTGGTAATTAGCACGCTCATTTTTATTTAAAGATTAATATATATCTTACCTTGAAATTATCGCTGTTTCTGATTTACTACAACGGTTTCCACACACACATTAGGGCTTTCCATAATCCAGATAAGAATTGTTGATAAAGTCGCCATTGCCGGATACATACAGCAAGGAAGGAAGAGAGACAACGGTTTAAATTTAACTAAGTCTGTGCGAAGACGCATTTAGATATGTTGCTCGTACATATGAATAGTTTTTATTTTTTAAATTAATAGGTAAATAAATATATTTCAAGTGAATAAATCATTTTATATGAAAATTGATATTTTTGCATTAAATGACAGCATTGACATTACAGACTTTTATCTTTTTTTTTTTTTTTTTTTTTTTATGGCGTTTATTACAGTAGCCTTTTATCTTGTCTATGTTCTTACCGGCCAGACCCAAATCAAGGCCTATCAAAGAGGCCAATTGACAAAGATTTTTTTTTATTTTATCAAGGAGGGTAGAGGCACGTCTACCCTTCGTAGATTTTATGAACATAGACAAAGACAAACTGAAATATAATAGATAATAATATACATATATCAAAAAATAAATAATAATTTACATATGACTACTTCATAAAATACAAATCGAAATAATTTGATTTGTTCCTAGAAATCGTATCTATAGACAAAGCCAGTTCTAGCAATGTTGCTGTAGTAAAATATTTTGATGTTAATTACTGGCAATCTCGTCTGGGAACGGACAACACATGTACAATTTTGAAGGGTCACATCGTTTCAAGGAAGTCAATAGGCCTTGATCCCTATCCTCAGAAGTCTCCCACCAGTCTCTGTCCCCAGTCCTCAGTGTCCCATCAGTAAGTATATAACAAAAAACTCAAGTCTGATAAATAGGTATGTCCATCTGTACCACCCTTGTGCGAAGCGATCGCTGCGGTTTATCCCTTCCCACTGCGCTATCATCTCAAAATAAAAATATATTTTTTTATCTTTTCTGCGATTAGTCAACAATCTACAAGGGGAAATATGACCCTACTTTTTACAGCTAAAGAAGCTGCCTGAACTTTACATATGTATAGTTATGCCTATCTGTCTCTCGTTTTACGTATTCTAGTAAGTAATTACCTATTCGTTACCAACAATTGGCGATTAACAAGTGTTCAAATACTTAAATAAAAACATATTTCTGACTTTATATTTACTTTGAATATTCCCATATCGAGTTAACATTCCCATCTCTAGCTGTCTTGTATACAAGACAACGGCGACGAGGAACATGAAAAACGTTGAAATTTGGAGCAATTTTTTTAAATGCCTTATGTTAAAAGAATGGATTTATACAAATAAATGAAAAAACAAAGACCTAAAATATGAACAAGAGTGTAAAAGAAATTGCAATTGTAATTATTTTCTCATTAAGTGAGTGGTTGAATTTGTGTCTTGTATACCTACCGTCGGGTGACAAGCAAAGGTCACTAAGTACTATCAAAAAATTAAAGTAACAATGCACTTTATTACACTTGTAACACGGTTTATTGTCCAATAATTTCAATGGTGTTAGTGACTTTTGCTTGTCACCCGACGATACAAGACGATGGCGCCAGCGTATCGTTCTGACGTAGTCTTGTATACAGGACAACGGCGGTCAAAGGGTTAAATGCGTGTTCTACTTTACCGTTTACACATTATAGCGGCCCATAGCCCCATGTTGACATAATATACCTACATAACTATACGAGTATCTATTACCCAAGTTTTGACGGTAAGGGTTGCATGGGTGAATCAAGATTTTTTGTCACTCGTTGCTATGGTAACGTTTCTCCGGGCCTTTCATAATGGGACATCTAGGTACTAATGACGATAGTGGAACGTGAAAACATTTCTTCTACCAACTGTGCCACTATCCTCTGAATAACGAAACAGAATAACAAGCAACACAATAAAGTCGATCCACCCACATACTGTTTTAAGGTTCATCTCGGTAACGAAACCTAGTATAAGATACAAACAAAAGAACTGTGTTTTATTATTTATTATACACATTTATTACAATTGCGTACAACAGTACGCGAAATATAAACAAGTCCATGTTACATTAATTTACATAATAATTATATACAAAACATATTTCCTGGCGCGTGAACAACGCACATTTAGGGAATGTATTTAAGATAAACTTATGATCAGCAGGGACGAACAAGAGGCTTACCTACAACTCAATCTATCAGTGTCAAAAGTAAAAGATGAGCAAACATAAAAGCTAACATTACGAGTACTAATATAAGTGTGAGATAAGTAGGTAATCGGTATTGCTAAGTTTGTGTGGTCAAATTATAATTGTTAAAGGTTTTATATTAATTATACAATACAGAACCATTTGTTTGAAATCAAAATTAGGTAATACATAAACACAGCTGTTATTGTCTAATATCAGCGATAAAAAGTTGCCTAAACTTGTTATATTTACTTAAGTCAACCTTGAAAAGAATTTACGTACTAAGTAAATGTATACAAAAGTTTTTTATTTAAGTATTTATAGTGTTTAAATTTCTGGTATTAAAGTCAGACCAAGCTAACACTGCACAGAGTTTTCGGTGTCGGCTTCGGTGTCACGAAAATATATCGTTTTTATAGTGGCACTCTCACATGTTATTCTGCAAAAGTCAGTGGAGAGTTAGTTGGACTTATTAGTCCTCCAATTTGGACAGGTGTTTATGTATCTACACGACAGTATACTACCTACCTACGAGCAATTACTCTTAGCACGCCGTAAAGAAATACAATTTAACGCTTGTTATTTCTAGAATAGTGTCAAAACGGTCACATTTTGATACAAAATCCATTGAATCGACAGGTGTTAAATTAAATGACTTTTTAGCGACGGACTAAAATAGGCGACCTGACGTCCCAAAGGTTAATACAGTTTTATAAGTGGCAGTAATAAACTAATAAATTATAAGTATAAAATTATTCCAAGAAAAGGTACTTATAAAAAGTGTTGACTAGCCTTCAAATCTCTTTGCGTGTGATGTATCGGCGTTGTTCACGGGCCGGGAAAGCAATGCCACTAAATGCTGCCTACCTCCGAACATAACCCTTAAGTGTTTCGGCTCGGGGAGCTGATGCTTCTACATTTATTTTTTACATTAGCTTATTCCTTACGCGTTTAACACGTTCCATTGTCTTAAACGCCTAAGTAAAACTAGTTAAACTGATTTACAAAGGTTCTTTATGTATATATTCTTAAAACTAAATGAAGAAACATCGCTTTTATAACCCAGTTAGAAGATATTACAGACGGAGAGCTAGCCCCTAAAAACGGTACATGGCAGTGAGAGTAACGAAACTTGTTAGTTAGTTATACTTTTCTTACTCAAGTGGAGCCAAGCGTCTGGCAGCCATTCATAGGTGGAGGCTTTAGAGTTCTGTGTTTGTTGTAGTTTTAAATGTAAAAGTATTTTATTCGAATATAACAGCTGCCAGACGCCTGATCAAGTTCGTTGCTCTCAATGTCGCGTACCATTTTCCGCGGGACTAGTTTTTAGTCTATTACAGTAATATTACATGAAATCAGTTACAAAAGTATAATAATAGCAGTTTCACTACATGCGGTTATAACAGTCTCATATCTTTTGTATACTCGTAGTATATACCTACTTACGGTGCTCCCATACTGGCTGTTATATAACGCTATATAACATCGTATGACAGCGACAACATGATAGTATTGATAGTCTTTTATTATGTTACCCCTGACACACAATGTTATATACCGTTATGTAACAGCCAGTATAGGACTACAATTATATAAATCCATTTAGTGCAGCTGCTATTTAAAAGTACCTACCAAGTAACTTTTGCTTAGCACTCTGATGTAAGGCATGAAATTAAATTATTATCTTTCACAACTTCATATCATTTATAGAATAAACATTTGCATCGCGAAACATGAAGGTACAAGACGTATAGCGGTTTTATTCTAAGATCACATATTTAGGACCTACGTTTAACTGATAGCCTTAATGTCATATCTGCAGGGGTCAATTCGTAACTGTCAAATTTGTGATCTTAGGTTACGCCGACTTTAGGCCTTCAGCTAGCACACGTCATTTTAGAGGTAAGTATTACAATTTTAACTTTCTACCAAATTAATTAGATTTCAAATTCCCGCTACGGGAGTTTGCCAGACGAAAGGATTATTGCGTATAATAGTTTATATACTGACACAGTGAAATCACGATGAATCATAACTAGCGGTAGAAGGAAACAATTGGCGCCAAAATTACCTAATTGCAGTACTTAATTTTCATAAAGCTCAAGTTCAGTTGCAAGGAATGGCCCATCGTCCATACTGTCGAGCGACAGTTCTTAAACCTTACCGCAATGACATAAGATTCACTGCTGGTTAGTTAAGAGTTTTGCTGTTAGTCAGCCTCCCAAGGCCCAGTCATACAAATGAAAAATACCAAATTCGCTCGTGAATTTAGAACCTGAGCTATTCTTAAAAAGTTTGTACATTTCGATCACATCTTAGATTTCTATAAAAATTGGTATGCTGGTAAAGTATATGAAGCTGAACAACTTCCATCACATTTCCCAAAATGTCCCAGAAAGTTTCTAAGAAGCATTCCTTTTTTGTTACCAAATGTGTAAGGAAATCTGGTAACAAAAAAAGAATGTTTCTTAGAAACTTTTTGGGAAATATGGTGGAAGTTGTTCAGCTTCATGTACTTTACCAGCATACCAATTTTTATAGAAATCTAAGATGTGATCGAAATGTACAAACTTTTTGAGAATTGCTCACCCATAGTATGGGAAGCGTTGATTTCGTTTTAATTGAAAATTGGACGGCACTAAACAAGTGTAGCTGTATTCTACTTGTGAATGATTTAAATTTCATTCAACTGAATAAGTAGGTACCTATAGCTAGGACCGTGAGCCTTAGGAGGCCTTATATGAAAACATCGATAATAACTAATAACTACACCATAATTTAATTGTTTTTGATGTTCAATAATTTTAAATAATTAGTACAAGTAATAAATTATAATCATTGGTTTAACTCATTCGTTTCGTAATTCGTTGGTACTATTTATGCAGGTTACCTACTTAAAAAAGTATCTACCGTGTACCTTTCGACTTATTATTATAATGCTGATTTCAATTCTTGTGTATTTTCCGTGTCTTTGATAAAACAGCTTACTGCCTGAGCGACAATAGCTATACGATTCCCGGTTATGTATGAGAATTAAAAAAAAATGTTTGAAAGTCATTATTATTAAATCTAAAATCGAAGCCATGGTTCCTAAGAACAGATTTCGCTATCTCTCATAGTTTCTGACTTCTCCATACTGACCTATTTGGATTGATCAACCTGTATAAGACATTTGCCTGAGGCAGCTATCCCACCGCCGACGATGAGCGAAAATAGAGTATGCCAAGAGAAAATCTTTTCTCTTTAAAAAAGTTGGCACTGTCAGTACCTACGAAAAGCCCGCTGACTTTGCGTACCGATTAATAAGCATTACGTTTATTTACACGGGATTTATATACATGTAGGTACGTTTCTTGTGAGAGAAAATAGTCGACCGCTAGTCGCTTTTTCGTCGCCGGCTGGATAGAACCCCTATGCATTACCTTACGAATTATATTTTAGACGCAATTCAAGGATAAATTGTATGGATCTGGCAGCTAAACACGTTAACCATAATACGTGCATGTAATATTTTCATACGTATACTTAACGAACACTTGATGTTCGTTATGATACAACCTTTAGCGTCCACACCCATATATAGCTGACACCAAATTAATGTGTGCTCTATCTAATATGAATTTAATATTATTGATAAATTACAATGTCAATGAGGTACGTAATATGGAATTTTTAATAATTTAAATATGTAGTATAATTTTACCAAAGTCATGCTTCGTGATGAATTGTTATACGATACTAACTCAGTAACAAGTGCATTATTTTAGAGACAAATGGTCAATAACCACATACAACCAATACTTTGCAAAACGACTTTGAATTATAAGATTATAAACTAGGAAATACTTAAATCAAGATTTCCTACAATATAAATTTTAACTACGCATTTCTGACATAAAATAATATCGCACGAGAGTTCGTCGAGTTTGTTAATTTAATAAATAACACTAGTAACAGGTCAGGTTTCAATTACCCCATTCACTGCCAGCGCAAGCTACGCGCTACTAGTAGCGCGTAGCCGTGTAGCTCGTGTAGCTGATAACACGTGTTTTGCGCTTTGTAGCGTTAACCGCCTACGAACACAGAACCCGCCTAGCGTATACATTTATATAAAACAGTAGTGTACACACATCAGTTAACGCATTCACTGCCAGGGGGGTGGCCTAGGAACAATCTTGTATGACGGTGGACGCACATGTGCGTCGGGGGCAGTGAATGTGTTAAGGAAACCCACAGTGGTAAGTTAAATAAGCGCTTAGCTAGACTAAAATAACCATTCTGGATTACTTGAACTATAACGGATAAATAGCCCTATTATTATTGTCACATTAAAAATATTGATTATTATATTCATAGGACACCGCACTTCTCAACAAGTCTTGCTTGCAATGTTTAAGTATACTAACTTGATTACATCACGTTAAATTCATAATAATGGTTTCAGTAAGGCACGTATTTAACCGGTCAACTAACTAATCGAATTTGGGTAGTTAAAAAAATAGAAATGGGTACTAAAATTAATAGATTGGCAACAAAAATGGAGCCTTTAAATATATCAATATGGGTTGTATTTTAATGCCGTTACAGGTTTTGTTTATTAATAGGCAGGTACCAAATATTTATTTGGCACCTAAATTATTAAAATTACATTACCATTTATGAAGCACATTTTAAAAAGAAAATGTAGAGTTAAAATATTTTGTTTGGTGACTAACACGCTCCGCCTTGCTTCGCTTGTCGTCGCACCTATCTTTTGACTCTGGCAGAACACCGTGATAACTATTGAAACCTAATAGTATGTATTAGAAAATTTATATTAGTTGCCAACTTATTATTTTAGATGCCTACCTAGTTCAAGTTCCCTACAATTATTTTGGGTGGCTTGATTTTGCTGCCAGTTATTTAATAATAATATGATGCTTATATGTGAGGCTAATATAATTTTATTGGCGCTAAAATATTAATGCACAGCCAATTTATATTATTATATGCCCAATGAAAGTTCTTGATTAATATTTTAGTTGCTCGAATAATAATAAGCCATTCGATAACATCGTATCACATGCTTGCAAATTAATAAGACACAATCACACCTTCTGACTTTCATATAAGTAATACTAATTTCAATTCAACGATCCTAAATTATGCTAACTTATTAATCATAATTTATAAATTACAGACCGCAACATAAGAACGCTTAAATAAATAGAATTAAAGCAATATACAGAGAAATAGGATATTATATATTTACAGTGCAGCGTATCACAAGATGGCGGCGAAGGAGTTCAAAATGGTCGTCCGTTCTGTGGTCGGTCGGGCAACTTCGGCGGCACGTTCGGGACAGGTCGGCTACACACGAAAAACCAGCATTAATTAAATATCCTTCGACATTTAACAATAACAGGTTTGTTTCATCTCAAAAAAGCTAGTTACAACACTTGTTAACCCACTTTTGTAAGATAAAACGTCTTTGTTAAGTACTAGGTATAATACATATATACAACGAATTCTAAAAAAGTATATATACTAGTATTGGAGACAGAACAGTACAGTGGCAGGGCGGCAAACGACTAGTCTCATAGTTGTATTAAAATTATAATAGAGAAACAACACATGTTTATCTCTGTTGCCTGATGCCACCCCACTGGGCCAGTAAGACAGAAACAATACGTACAACATTTTATTAATAACCTACTTGTAACACACAGCTATAAGCAAAGCAAGCAGGTGTTTGTTTATCTAGGTTACAATGCAAACACTAAATACCAACGACGTGCATTCTAATATTCAATTTCAGTAACTTTAGGGCTAATTAGATAAATGTGTATACCCTTCTTAACCCTTTATAAGGCATAAGGGTGTCTGTCAGAAATTATGCAAAATTGAACCTTATCACTTAAAATAATATTCAAAAATCAGGTGGAAAATATATTCCCTCTGGCTTATAAAGGCTTAACATGCTCCTTATTATTTTGTATATGATAATGCATAACTAGTTTCATGCAAATAAATCTCTACGCCGTTTCCTATACCTACGTACACGTGGTTTGTATTAAAACAATAATTCTTCAAACGCATGCATCGTTCCCTGACTTCATTCGCTAGGCAAGCAGGTGCCAGACTCAGTCAATTACATGCCTATACAAATCTTCATGTAAATAGGCTAATCTGATAGATACACAAATTTAACACCTTTACCTTCAGTGGGTAACCGCATTTACGCTCTATCGGCCCACCATACAAGAAAAGTTGCCATCTGTTGGATCCGAAACCGACCGAAATATAACACCGAAGTCGATACAGATTTTTATGTGACTTTAAGTGACCGTGTCTCTGCAGACTAACTTTTATCTTAAACCACTGCTATTCTAGTAACTATAGGAAATAATACCGATATCAGAGAAGCTCATTTACATGATACCACAACCACAGAAATAGTGAGAAAAACTTGCCCATTTTAAAGTGCTAGTTTTCTCCTAGCCTGTGGAAAAGTGTTTTACTAGACCTGCACCTTCACTTACCGACTAATGTAATGTATAATTACCCATTTATTTAACCAAGCTTAGTTATTATATTTCTTTAAATAATCATTAAGTTCATAATTCAGTAAACACGTCTTAACATAGCTTGGTAAAACAATACGTGCCTATTTCGTTGCACTACTCTATATTTTATATTTACCGTAATTAAAGGTAAGCTTACCTAAATTTCCCGTAGAATATTGCATCCAAAATTTATTGTTACTTATAAAAAGCCAAAATTACTTCATATGCGAGAAACTACTGGAATAAATCAAACATCTCTGGTACACATATAGCGTTTAATTACTCTATTTATACAGCATAAGATTAACAATATTCATAAACTATATCAAATCCAACAATCACTGCCTATACCTTTATTCGATGGTACGCTAACGCTATTAACAATAGAGAGAGAGAGCAAAACGTTAGATGATTTATTACAACTATTGTATCATATTCGTCTATTTAATATCATAGAGCAATGGCATGGCTACAGCGCTAAATACTTGTGATGTAGGAACTCGGTTCTGGCAGCCGCAGCTGCGCCACCTCGCGGACGCCGTGGAGGCGCGCACCGACACACATCGGTCTCGCCTCGCCAAACTTACACTGGGCTCTTAATCACTGAACGTGGACGCAAGCGAACGAACAAAAGCTCGCTCACATTATGAATATCATTCAAATGCCCATAAACTTTTAAATGTTACATTTAATAACGAATTAATATTGTATCACCGTGGTAAAACATTCTAATAATTGACCAAATATATTGCTATCAGCAATAATAGAAGATACATGTTATCGGCAGGTGCCATCGCGGGTACATATCGCAACCATACATCGCAACAATAAGCTGTGTTTTGGGTTCGTCAATGAGTACGAGGTACAAAAATCTTATGAGTACTTGTTACAAGTACCTGGCATTTCACGAGTGTATATGAGTATGACATATATTATACAATTATGTACAAACACCACATACTTGTAACGAATACTCGTAAGATTGTTATGCTTATGACTATATTCCGTACCAGTGTACGGAATATAGTCATAAGCATAAGACAGTTCTTGCCCGCTGGTCTTGTTTTTTTTTTGCGATGTGTGATCATAATCTTCATCGAGTCACGGTAAGCGCCACTGATTTTACTAAGTACTACAAATATTGTGAATCGAACGTGATTAGATATTATAAACCAAGCTGGGGTACACGTCGTATATTAAATGCATAAATAGACACGTTGCGTCACTACTAGAGACGGAAGAGTAACGTGAGACTCGTCTGGTCAAGTTCAATGCTACGATACACCTAGACACTGAGGTGAGAACGAGTTGCAACAACTGCATCTATGCAGCTAGCTCTACGCGAACATAGTGTCGAGTGCACCAACGACAAATAAACACTCTCGTCTTAATATAATGCGTTCATACAACCCTAGCACATATACAAAACAATATGATATGCTCGATAGTCTCCTAGCGCGGCTCAGAGCGGCTTGCGGAGGACGGGCGGCCCCGGGCATAATCGATGTCGCGGAACATATCGCAGGCGACACACCGATATACTAGATATACGCCGGTGCGACCCAGAGGGCACCTCACGCGGTCGGGACGCGCGGGGCGCGCAGTCGCAGCAAACGGCCCTTCGTACAGCTCATCTACATAATTCATTATACACTTATCATAAGCCACTCAATGTAAACATTTACAATTAATTACATTAAATAAAGGTAATTACATATTCAATAATATTTATAATAATAAAGATTACATACGCCATCCGTATCGTGCAATATCCGTACAGCTAATCATAAATAGCACTCTTCAATAATAATTTCATCAAATTTAATACTGAATTCATCCATTGCCATATTGAGAATTATAGACTTAACACGAATTTGGTTCGATTTCATACACGTTAAGTACTAAATTTTAAAAGGTCTTATTGCTTTTACGAATGTATACCGGTACAACGAATTCTTAAATAACTGAAATCATGTGCGATCTTCAGAAAACCTCATTGTCTGGTCACTTCTGATTGAGCAAGTTTTCTTAGGCGTACTGTGAATTACATTTAAATGGAGTTTAGTAGGTCAGGGCGGAGGCATAATCTTAGCGACGTTATCATAAAATGGTAACATTGATAACGAATCACTAGTGATCTAACTGTTAATATGTGCACAACAGTCATGTTAGTCAGGCACTGTACAATACATTGGCTACACTCGGGTAACGTCCGGAAGCAACTTTTCACGAACAACAAAAGCTTAACTGTTAGTGTCGCGCACACACTACACAAAATCTCGTTCTCGGACAACACCAGTAAGCGTAACAAATGGGTGGACACCTTGGTAATTTGCGGCAACGATGCTTAATTATCTACCTCGTGTAAGACACGATAATGTTATTACTGTATCAAATATTTGTATAGAAATTAATATTTCGATATATTTGAAAAAACCGACTGACAAAATCTATACAAATAGTGTTGGCGATGTCGGAGCGGGATCGGCACGTCACGTCGTACAATGTGGTGACACGACAACGCTTGCTGGTACGAGTTGTGCGTTCGGGTTAGTGTGGCTCGGTCGCCGCGCCCAGAGGCGCCGGCAGGGCGCCCGTGAGCGCGGCTCGCGGCCCGCTTTACTTGAATCTGGCGAAGGCGGAGCTGAGCTCGTTCATAGCGGCGTTGGTGACGGCCTGGCCCACGGCCTGGTTGATCTGCTGTCGCATGTGCGGCGGCATATGGTTCATGGCCGCGTTCGCCGCGCCCGCCGCCTGCATCGCGCCCGCCGCGCCGCCCGCACCTGGCCGCCTGCACCCAACCCACATCAATAACTACCCACACACACACACACACACCTCATGACCTAAACTAAAAACATAGGTACTGACTGCTGTCACACGCCTAAATCGACCTCGAATCACACAAACATCGAACATCTTCCATACTTACGACATTTACTGAAAATCTCTACTGGTTGGCCCCTTATTTATAAACATAAACAATGATTCTCACAGCTTCTCTGTAAGACATTTTCAGAGTAATGTAACCGCCATAATTGATACAACATTTATTAATAACACGAAAGTTCAAAGTAAGTAATTATTATTCTTACAGGGCAACTGTGAATACAGTAATCATATTTTCAGTACACGCGAGACTTTCTACAATATACAAGAAGATAAACTACTGCTAAAGCGGATATCCCGTGCTACCACTACGAGTAGTTCGATAGGGAGTGCTCTACTTTGAACTCGCGTCGCGTCCGCCGTTCCGACGGGATATAAAATTACTTGGCAATGACCTTACAGTTAATGAAAAGACAGAAGAAGTTTTGAAGACCACACACAAATCAATGTGCAAAAAAATACATGCAGTGATTGATATCACATAATATATGATAATTATCAAAGAATGCGTCCAAGGAAAATACTTTTCTAACAATACTTTTGTAACATGATTAAAATAAAAAATAGTAAAATGCTTAAAAAACATAATGCAATCTCTCTTTGTTTCCTATTAGTTATCTCCCGAAGTGTAAGAGAACAAACAGTGTATAGATAAAATGTTGATGACTTCTAACATGTCATGATAGGCTATAATCTAGATATCTCTCTGAAGGCAGCCCTTTTGAACGTGAACCAGTATCGTTGTGCACACAACCTATTGGTGACCGAACAATACAATCGTATCAATTGATTGCCATTATCTTGTCACTATTCGGTGAAACAAACGGGACATTGCTCTTGGCTGCCCGAAGGAGAATTTGAAAGCAAACATGTATATGTAAGTATTTGTATATATATGTTAGAGTACATGATAAATTCACTATTCATTTAATAATCTTTGGAAGCAATATTTTTCAGACGTATCATAAGTATAGATCGTATTATAACTAATAAATAATGTATGTAACATATGTATATTTATTTTCTAGGTTTCCGGGCAGTTGTTAACTTACTACATTTATTGCGATACATTATTATATCACTGCTTGCTACGTTAACTCACATCAGACAAATTATTTGACAATGTTAAATCTTAGACAGATGACCAATTAAATATAAAATGCTAATGTTATTGAAATATTAATAATTATTAGTGCATGACCAGAGGCAGGAGCACGCTAGCGTTTATCGCAGACATTAGCACCCAGCGTTTTTAGACCCGTATTGATAACAGCACCCAACGCTTGAACGCTGTCTTACTTAAACACTTGCGTAAAAGCATTCCCGCGGGTATGAATACTGTTCCTACGTTCCGTCTAAATCAAACATTAGTTAAATAGCGAAGTGCGCTAGCGTCCTCTTGGTTAGTGAACATGTGTCTTAGAAAGTAATTGAACTGTACTAAGTTAACAATCGCGTCAGAGTTAGTACCTTTAGGTTCGTACGTAACTTAAGTTAGTTAGTTAGTGGGCAGACGACGGGCTGGCTCGCTTAGCGCCGCCTGCGAAAACAACCACACACTCAACTTTTGAAAATGTTTGCGCTCAATTTGTAGAACATACTTGATTTGATCGACCTTTGAATTCAGTCACGAATACATTATTATCAAGCTTTTAGAATTGTATCGTTTCATTTTTGCATAATTACTATGACAAAGCGTAATCAAATATGGACCTTGGCACAAACTATTTACAAAACCAATTATATTGCACAAAATAAGCTATTCCATAATTTTAAATATATTAATATGTTATAAAAATACATATACTAACACGATAAGCAGATATAGGTATACAAAATATACTAGGTACACCTTTTTATGCATATTATGGCTGTTACATCACCCATACAAATGCCTCATAAAAGCGAAGCTCGTGAAAGTTATAGGAGAGAAGATTCTCGCCGAACTATTGACTAATTACGTTATTTTTACTGTTACTTATAAGTTACATCCATTAAATCAGAATGTTTACCTTTCCATTACCATACAACCATGCAAATTTCTTTAGTTTACGTAAAAAAAAACTTCTAGGTTCAGATGATTCAAATCAGTAAACTACTTGTTCTCAGTAACTTGTTAAGACACTATCAAATGCATATGCACCTCCACCAATAAGTTCAATAATGTTTAGCACTTGATATGCTTAAATTTTGATGACAAACTGGGTAATAGGGAGATTTATTTATCTCCAAGAAAATATCCTCAATCACTTAATAGTTTTTACGTCATAGATTAACTTAAATCATGTGTAGTTCTTTAGTGCTTAATGTGTGAGAGCCACATCGACAAATAAAATTTATACTCGAAAGCATAATATCACACAATTCAACTTCGTGGTCGGTGACGCCGTGCAGTCAGTGACAACTTTATGCGTTTTAATAGCTACAGGCGTTTAAAGCGCTCAACATGAAACTTATCGAATAGTGCTCGTTCTTACTGGTGTATGGTGTCAATACTACGTCATGTCATGTGCGAACTAGGCTTGGACTCAAGTCATCATTTATGACACCTGTGTAAATATTTTTGTCGTAATGCCTTGCCCTAATATTGACTATATCGAAAGGTAAAGAGAGCTGTTTCCTAGTATAATAGTAGCATTAGTACTCACGTCGGTATGAGCGGAGCAGGCAGGCCTCCGCCGGGTTGTGGGCGGCCGCCAGGAGGTGGCGGCGCCGCACCGCCGGGTCGCGACGGCAGCGGGGGCGCCGGCCGGCCTGTGCCTGCGCCGGGCGGAGGCGGAGCACCACGTTGTCCCATCGAGCCTGCTAATGTATATTTTAATGATAATTTGTTCGCAGACCTGGTACAAGTTGGCATGATTGATTGATGAAGACTTGCCTTGCTGAGCAGGCGCGGCGCGTCTCGGGCCGCCGGGCGAGGGCGGCGACAGGCGCGGATTGGAGTCGAGCCGGCTCTCGAGCCAGTCGTTCTTCACGGGCGGCGGCACGGGCGTGCTCACGGTTGCCATCGACACGTCGCCGATGATGTGCAGCGCCTCCTTGCACGCGTGGTACATGCGGAGCATCTCCTCACGTTTCAGTGCTTCCTCGGGTGACTCTTCCATCATTTGCGACTGGAAAACACGTTAACATTAAGGTATAGTCGGGTGCTGTTTTGTCACTCAGAATGGCGACGTATTTTTTAGCGGTGGACCTAATCTAATCTTAATGTTATCGAGGGCCCTTGCGGGTACACTTCGACCGGGGATCTTTTGTGTTGCCCCTTCAAGAGCTACCTTGTGCGTACTCAAGACCTTGTTCGACCATCTCCATGTGTAGGATGATAAAGCTCAAAGGCAACGCTTTGAAACCCTTGGGTTACAGATAGCCTACTGCAAAGTTCTTGATTCTCAATCTAGCGAGGGCCTGACATTCACACAGCGGTCGGCATAAAGTGCGCAGGAAATGCTTTCAGAAAATAAACCAAAACCGCGACTTGACATCAATTATCAACCAATTTCGATTTGCTACGGAGATCAAGCTAAAGTTAAATCAGTCCAAAAGAAGAATGAGGTCAGCATATTTGCTCGTTTTCCATTGATTGATCTAACTCTAACGCCCGGAAATTTTCTTGGCTCTGAGAATGTACACTGGGCAAATTTTAACCCCTTATCGCATACAATGCCATATATGGTGGATATGATATTCAACGTTATGGACAGCTATTAAAGTTCAGATTTAAACAAATATTTTTTATTACATGCAGTAAGGGGTTAACATACAACTTTTTCTACAATACCTGATCACCGGACGCGTACAAATGCGCCAGCAGCTCCCCGTTGATGAAATCTTTGGCGTTGTTGATGATCATCATCATGATCGTCTTGGGCACCAGGTCGCGCGTGGTCTTGGTCACGATGCGCATGTACGAGTCCACCAGGTTGCGGATGGTCTCCACCTGCCGCTCGAGCTGCGGGTCCATGCTGCTGGAGCCGCCGGTGTCCGAGCTCTGGAATAAACCGTGAGTCACGTCACTAATACAAACATTATGAATTTTCGCACGAACTTGAGCATATTTACAGGAAACAATGAGAGAAGATGAGATAAAGAGTACCCTTACGCATAGTGCTCAATTTTGATCAGAAATATAAGGGTTACGTTTTTTGGCTACGGATCTGTTAAAAAGTGAAATTAGGATGTCGCTTTTAAGGGAGGAATGATGAGAATAGATAGTATTACACACGCAAGTTTCGGTAGATCAATTTGTACACAGGAACCTGTTAATATGAACCATGATATAAGTGAATAAACTACTGCAAGGTTGATTTAGCCCATGATTAATTGGGATAAAGAGATAAATGGCCAGACTCGCTTGTTAGCGAAGTTTACAATTAAAAAGGGCATTGCCGTTAATATGTTACTGAATATTTCACGACTATTCACGACAAGTTGCTGTAACGCCCTTAACCCTGTATACGATACCGTTACCAGCCTCATCTCAACCTCAACTATTTCTGAATTGTAAATATAAAAGCTCATGCGATTGCTACTGTGACATTCAAATAGCATTTTTGTGGCACTATGCGTAAACGTTCTAACTGTCAGCTTTGTTAATTGTTTACCTTATAGTAAATTGGAGATGAGCAAAGAAACATAATCATTAATACAAAGTGTTCCACTATAGTTTTCTTTGGTCATGAGTGTAGGTCGCGTGCTAGTGCCGTCTATACGAGTATACAAGAGGGTCAGAAAGCGTCTTCAATGTCCTCATATCTATAGGAAACTGTTCTAGCCTGGCTCCATAAAATAGCGTATTCGCTTGGTATTTGGTCGTAGTCACTTATATGGGAGTGAATATGGGAGACTTACATGGGAGGGAATCCATTACATGTTTTAGTTTATTAAAAGCAACCAGCTTGGAGGATATAACCAAATGGAGACGCCTTGTCTGTAATTTTCTATACAAAACAGTCTGCCGATTTTTGCGGAAGAGGGGCACGTCAAATGTATACGTAACGTAAAAATAGCCATGTCAGATAAACGTCAGTCCATACAATGTGTATGACCATTGGTCATAGAGTTTCGACAGAGGGGAACGCCTGTTAATGGCTACTCCGTTTGGTTATATCCTCCAAGGCAACCAGAACACTCTTGCAAAAGCAAACCGTAACATATCGTTGACCAAACTGTTCACAATGTGATGACAGTTTACTAACATTCAAAACATACAATTTTATAACAGTACAGAGGTGTGTATATAAAGCAGTGTATGTAGTTACATAATAAAACATTAAAACACTCGTTTGATGCCTATGGAATGACTATCATCCCACACGTGTATTTTAATACCTTTGCAGTTCCATAACCAGTTGGTGTATTAAACCATCTGTTAAATCCGACCTAAACGTAGTCGTAGTGTGTATGATGCCGTAAGTATAGACGGTGTATCCTAATTCGTACATTTAAGTATGATAGTTTCCTATGAAATAATACAAGACCCATTTAAGAGCAGAGCAACAAAAGTAAATTGCACTCTTTATAGGGTAAAACCTATAAAGGGTGTAACTGTGAGTGTTCCTTTAACAAACAAAACCACGGTAACAACAATCGGATCAATAATTTCTGATCCTCTTCCGCGAAGTAAAAAATATCTAACCTCCCTTTTTTGCAGCCAAGCATTCATTTTATTTTATCTCTCATTCGCTGGCCGTAGTAGTGAGTAAGAGTGTAGGTAGAATCAATAAGCTTAAAGGTACAATGACTACACACTCACTGGCAGGGATGCATCATACTCTTACTTACCACTCACTCAGCACTTACGAATCCAAAAACTGTAACAGACGGGCATATAGGACCTTGCAACCTTGGACCGGCCAACATATCTCTTTTTCGCTCACACTTATAGCGCTGTGTCCTCAACGGACCCCCTTCCACACCATCGAACAGGCCCCGGATCGAACCAAGGTCGCAGTCCGTTACGCCCGTCTGTTAAAAAACAACTGTAAAACCATAACAAAACAACTGTAACACTTTAAATACAATATGATGGAAGGAAACATTCTCCTCGGGCAGAGCATGTCTGTGTGTATGTAAAAATGCTTTTTATTTTTGAACAGAAATTATCACAGCAGTATTCTTTTACGGCTTAAATAACTTTTACAAAGTTACAAATTGATGCACCTGTCGTTTTAAAAAAATGTGAAACAATGTTTGTTTCTGTCTGTGGTTTCTGTGTACAACCAAAAACAAACTGCTCTAGCGGTTTATAAATAGGTAGCATAATTATTTATTTTTAGTATAGTATGTAGGATAGTTTTCTGAACCGTATCATAAAGGCAATATTACAATGAGCAATTAATTATTTATTTGTATTTATTAAAAGCGTAAACGTGCTAGTAAGCATAACATTACCTCTTCGCACGATACCTACCTACTTTTTGGTACTTTAAAAAAAATTGTGAAAATAAAATACAATGTTTTTTTTATGATATAGGAGGCAAACGAGCAGACGGTTCACCTGATGGTAAGCGCTTACCGCCCATTTATATTATATAGCGTCCCAGGTCATATAAAAAAAAAAACACGGAAATGTTCTCATTCCATTGCAGCAGATTGGCGAGTTTACACACCAGGCTCAATGATAACAACATATACTCACGGAGGCTTTCCGACCCCCCGACATCCCCGACAAACCAGAGAAAGGAAATAACTAAAAATAAAACAAAAACATAAATCATACAAAACAAACAGAAAGTCCAATAAGTTAATAGAAAGTTAAACCAAAGCTATCCAATGCACGGAAAAAATAATGTAATTAGAAAGAGTAGGCGATTTCAATATCAATCCCGAGCAGTTACTTTAGAAGCAGAATCATAACCTTAAGATTAGCGAGGGATTTTAAATAAAGTGGCGCAAGTAATTTGGTTCGAACCCTTTAGGCAACAAATTATAGTAAGTGTTTTAGGGCCACTTGCACCATCCAGGGTTAGCCACTAACTCAGCAGTTAACCGTTAACACAGGGTTAAATTGTATTGGTAACTCCGGGTTTAACCGGTTAACCTTGAGTTAGTGGCTAACCCTGGACGGCGCAAGTGCCCCTTATACAATTATTTAAGATAAAGATAAGATAATCATTTATTGCATAATTATAGGGTTTAAATGTTATGTGTATTATTGTAATGCCGTCTAAATATCTCACATATTTTTAAACGGCGGTCAATACTGCCAAGGCAAGTATCTATACCTACATATTTTTCTTTATCCTTTCGGGCTTTTACTTTTGTTATAAATATAAGGTAGTTTTAATTTTTAACAAGCAGAAACGTCTGCGAACGATGCTATTAAGCTTAGAATAAATTTAAAAGTGGAAAAATTACTGTCTTGGGTAAGGTCCCCTTGACCTATAATATGGTGGAAAGATTTGCTGGCTATGGATGAGGTCTTGGTGGCTCAGATTGGCAGCGCGCTGGAGTATCGACCCAGAGGCCGTGAGTTCAAGTCTCACCCAAGACAGTAATTTTTCCACTTTTAAATTTATTCTAAGCTTAATAAGGTAGTTTTAATGAAAGTTTGTCCCAGTAGTTTGTACTTAGTCAACTTAACGACCTCATGATATTCAATGAAATGATAGAAATATAGGAGGATCAAAAGAAGTAATACAAAAAGTTAACACTCATAAGAACATGCTTTCACTATGTAAATATGTCGAGAAGTCGCTTAGACCCCCATCAAAGTGGATTCAGGAAAGCACAAGACATCACTAGTATTCTAATAAAAAACGAAACAAATAATATAGATAAATTCTTGAAATTCACTACGTTAACATTTAAAATAACGGTGTCGGTTTAGCATGAGTTACATGGAGCGTATTCGTGTGTGGCGCGTAAACAAACCTCTGTTCCTTCACCCTGAATAGCATGGCAAAACATACATCAACGTTAAAAATAAAACGGACATATATGCTGTAATATCAAGTAGATACATGACAATACATTCAAGATATGTTATTATAAATGGTTATAAACTTATAAAGCAACAATACACTTAGATATGGTTTCATAAAAGTTAGGATCGGGGCACGCTTGAGGACTGATAAAATAAAATATAGTAAGAATAAGAGAGGAAGTACACCGAGCTACAACGACATACGGACTAACCTCGTCGCCGTTCGCTGCCTCTGATGTCTTTTCGGGGTAGACGCCGGCGCGCAGGAAGGACGCCTTCCACGAGTCCACATCGTCTTGGGTCTCGCATGACAACTCGAGCTGCTTGTAATCCTGCACACATGCAACAGTTTCAGACACTGATTGAGATATTCACGTTCATCTGAATGGATCACATGTAAAACGTTAAATTGTTAAAAATATATCTTTTGCTTTAACGACTTGTAGATTGTAACGCTAACTGTTTGAGTTCGCTACTATGAAAACAGTAAAACAGGCCTCTTAGCAGTGGTAATATGTACCTTGTAGACATTCCTGCCCTCGGGGTTGAAGAGCGCGAACATGTGGCGGCGCGACATGAAGCCCTGCTCCAAGTCGCGCAGCTTGAGCCCGTCGAGCGGCAGCATGTACTTCTTCTCGCGCTCCTCCTCATCCTTGTACCACGAGATGCTCTCCGACGTGAGAACGAACCAGTAATCGCGGGAACCTCCTAGGGCAGAAAAAAACTAACATTCGTCCATAGCAATAGCTAGCTGAATAAAGCGCCCGGCTGTGCAAAGGAAGAAAGTGGCATTAGGATGCAGTTTTTAAAGGCAATACATTTAAAAAGTTTGTCGATAGAGTTGAATATTTATGGGTACTGCCATGTCTTATTGACCAAAGACAATTAATACCTGTTTGGTTGATACCGTTACAAAATAAAAGGACCGAGTTTTTATAAAATTAGACGTAACAGATTTAGTTCGGCCAAATGAATAAGTTGAACTGGAGCCAACCAGACATTCTAAAGATGTGGCCTTCTCTCGATTTTAGACTATTTTCCACACGCACTAACATCATAAAAAACTGTCCATCTGTTATGACACTTATGACTAAACCCATAAATTATTATAAATACTCCCAAAATACAAAAATAGTGTACCTACAGTTGGGTATACTTTTCAATTTATCCTCAGAATTTTACCATACAATGCCGTTCAATCTGCTCGAAATGAATAGATTAGTCAAAAGAAACTTAGTAAAAAGCACCAATCAGCAGCTATAGCGCAGCGCACATTCCAGCCAACTGGTCGTGTGATATACCTTTCATGATGCCCAGGTTGTGTATGCACATGTAACCTTTCCTGATAACCTGGTTACCGAGCGCGCGGTGCCCCGACTTGGCCGAGTTTTCCGATTGGTTCTGAGCACTGGAAGAGAGACGACATCATCTAAATTATGTTGCTATTTCACAAATCGTTTGTTATTTTACGGAGCCCAAGTAAATATACGTCACTGGCGATGTCTAGATCAAATATTATTAAAGTGACAGGTAGAAAAATAGGGATGTGTTCAGAAATTTTAAGAGTAAGACAGTCAAAATAAAATGATTAGGCCATACAAACTAAAAATTTCACCAATAACGTAAAAAAAGTTAAATTTTTGCCTGGCGATTAACGAATAAACAAACCCTAGTAATGTAGCTAGCTGCATATGCTCGTCTGTCTTAATATATCAAGTATCATTATATATGTGTGCTGTGGGTGAATACACCTGTTATCACGCGATTTAACTGCCAATGAATTCATAATAAACAACTGAACGCATCCCACGAAATTTTAATAAAATGTTTTGACCAGTCAATGTACCACGGACTCCATTTCATTGGCCTCCATTACTAACCTAGAGGAGACGTTTTCTGTGTTCAGACCAGATCTAGCGTGAGACCTGTGAATTCGATTATCTTTGAACCTTATTACGGAAAAGGCAGAAAGTCACACTGAAACGTGGATCAGTCTAGCGGGTGCTGTCTACAAATGAGCCACTAAAAATAGTTACGTTTTAAAAAAAAAATACAATTTCACACTTTTTGCTTGATCAAGGCTTGTTTTAGACTTGTTCTGCTGGTCAACATTGATGTCGGTCGAGCAATGATAGCGCCATGGAAACGGTTTGTATTTTAAGAAAAACACTGAGCGTTGGCGCAAGCCGTAAGCGCTGCCTACGCACGACCGTAAACAGAACTAACCGTCGGGAGAAGACAAAAACAAGCCTAATCAAAGGTAAAAAAATATATAGAAAGAAAGTCAGTCTTATACTGTTCATTAACAGTGAATTTGTTTGTGTTTATTTGGATTTGTGTACAGCTTGTACAAGATTTACGAATAATGTTTTGTGAGTTTTGACTGGCTCTCTTTCACCCCATTACGAAATAGATAAAAAGTGGATGATGCGATTGTCGCATGAATGTCACCATGTGAATATTATGAGTAAATATGTTGATCTTATTTAAATTTTATTTTCGTTCATAATCGGGTTTTATTAGCTTACTTGGAGCCCATCAATACGCTATTCATTGTATTCATTAACCATGTTAAATAATATCTAATTCCAACTCTGCGTCATCTGGAATTCGCTAATGCTATTACTAATAGGGTAATTCGCCAGTAACTGGCCGGTTTTTGTAATTGGCTACCAAATGAATTCTATTCACCTATAAACAGAGTTCATTTTAGTATAAGGTTTCAATAACTGGCCAGCTTTCAATAACTAGCCGCCTTATACTAAAATGAATTCTGTTTATAGGTGAATAGAATTCATTTTTAGTTTAGGGCGGCCAGTTACTAAAACCGGCCAGTTACTGGTGAATTACTCTAATTCCCAGATTACACACCGTCCATCGTTAAATTACCTACAGGCTCAGAGGTTTTTGAAACAACATCTATTTGGAATGGGTCCTGAGGTAGAGTTAGTGAAGAACAGCGGTCATACTTGGCGAATCCGATGAAGTCCTCGTGGTTGGTGTTCATGTAGGCGAGCTCGCAGTCGATGAGCAGCACGAGCTGGTCCTTGCACTGGTTCTCGCGCGAGCGCACGTGCGACATGATGATGCGCTCCGTCTCCTCGCGCAGGCGCGGGTAGCGCGACATCTGACCAGAGTTAAACATCATTTTTTTTTTAATGCGGCAAAGTTTTGGGCGCGAAGTCATATGTCATATGTATCTGGGGGCACGGTAGTGCCCCCGCCAAGACGAGCAAAGCGAAGCGCAAGGGCACTACCTACCTTTTCTCGAAGCGCGTCGTCGCTTTTGTGAACCCTCATAACTTGGGTTTGGATTATACCAGATAAACAAAACTCTCGGGATATGATGTCAATAGTGGACTTGTTAAGTATAAAAATTTTCAATTGCATAGCTCTTATACTTTAGATTTTATTCATACCTAAGAGAGGCTGACGCTGAATGTGAGCTGTGTTACATCAAAGATACTAAAATGACAGTTTGACTGGGCCAATCAAACTGTCATCTGGGATATAAAAACAAGGTTTAGTGCAAAGCTCGAATGGCAATGGACAGGACATATTTCAAGATATACAGATGGATACATATAACAGATGGACAACACTAACAACAAGATGGAAAGGCATTACCAGCCAAGAGGAAAGCTGGCAAACCGGTCAAACGGTGGACCGATGACATGGTTGAGGTTGCAGGGAAAGACTGGATGTACAATGCCAAACACAGACATTTATGGAAGAATTGGGAGGAGGCCTTTACCCAAACGGGATCCATACCACATGAAAGGCGGAACATGAAAAAAAACAACTACAGCATAAAACATACTTTAACCGAATCTAAAAATTTGAAAACTAAATAATTTGTAAGAGTTATGGAAATAAAGAGGCTATAATAATAATGACATCTGCAGTTAGTGCTACAGCCAAAATGTATAGTACGTTATTTACCCTCTCAGTGCAGATGCGGACGACGTTGGAGAGCTCCTGCACGACGAGATCCACGCACTTGAGGCACGGCTCCTTCAGCCGCCCGATCTGCTTCTTCACGATGGCCTCGAACGCCATGTCGGGCGTGAACAACCCCACCTGCAACACGAATATTGTGTAAGCTCAGTGGAACCCTGACCGGACACATTCATCCCTTTGACCGCCAAAGGCATGAACCACAGACAAGACATCCTCCAGACTGAGCATAGTAGGGTAGCGCTACCTCTTTGGTTTGAACGGACCAATCACGGCACGGGACTCGCTCGCCTCGTCCCCCGTACTCCTGTATTTTGGCAGCATCGGTTTCATGAAATAATTGCTCTAAGCTCCGTCTAGAGGATTCCTAGTCTGTGGCATGAACTGATGCGCGCGGCTACAGCCCAATATCAACCTTCGTCAGGGGTGCGAAATTCCTCCCTTCGGGCAAACTCGGCTCAGCATTGCTCCGAGCAATTATTAGGGTTGACACAACTTGACGTCCCTTTGCGTGCACGACCACAGATAAGATAATCCCCTGAATTTTGACAACCCTAAATAGCCGAAAGGGATAGTATCATATATTAGAAAGGGACCCTGAACCGCTGTCCGACTTCGGTTTTGTAGAAAGTTTCCTTTCTGTACGGTAGTACTATTATTTATTCTGTGCCTTCGTACATCTCGACAAGGTTCACGATGACGCGCGGCTCACGCAGGGCGCGGCATTGAATGGCTTAACGTCCACGTACCCTGATACCGTGGATATTCCGGATAGCGAAGGCGATCTCGCGCCGCAGCTCCTTCTCGTCGAACTCCATCTTGACGATCTCGAAGGGGAACCGCTCGTGGAAGAGCCGGTTGATCTTGGCACCGCCCGACAGCTCATTGGTGTTGATTTGTGCAGAGCCGGAACCCTCAATAGTACGCTCGAAGTCGGTTTGGAGTTGTTGTATCATCCTAGAGCAAGGAAGTACAGCTTATTTGAAAACAGTATTCAAGATCCCAAAACTTTTAGTTCTTTAAATTCTTTTTGTGGGGATTAAATATTCTTGTTGTTACCCGGTCCTTTCAGTCAAGTGACAACAGTAAAACAGTTTAACTAACATGACCAATAGATGCAACATTATATAATGGACTCTTTAAAATTGAAACCCCATAAAACGATGGTTTATAGTGACCACGATGTAACTATGGCAAATATTATCAAGAAAAATGTGTTCGTCCGTAGAGTATACTCACTGCAGCATGGCCTTGGTCTTGATGGAGGGGTCGTCGGGCCGGAAGTGCTTGTACTGGTCGACATCCTTCTCCAGCGTGAGCAGCTGCTTCTGCAGCTTGTCGCGCAGGCCGGGCAGCGTGTCGCGGATGTGGTTGGTCAGCTGCTGGTTCAGCACGCGCTGCAGGTACGGGGTCCCGAGCCGGTCCGCGAGGTGCCGGTACGAGGGGTGGCTGCAGGATTATACAGGATTCAAGTTATTAAGTCAGATGCATTCACTACAGCAACATTCACACAAATACGCTTCTACAAAATGTACAAGGCAACATATTTCCATGAAATCGTGGCCATCTTAGAAGCACTATGATAACATTTATTTCTTAGTTTACGTACTGATAGCGGGAAGGGCAGTGTAGCTTTGCTCGGCTTATCGACAACTACCAGCATTTAAGTATTATTGATTACAGGAAATTAAATATTTATGAATGCAGAATAGGGTAAACCACCCTATAACGGGTCAAGTATTATTTTATTAATAGTGGTGACAGTTTTCCAAAGTCTGGATGCAAGTTTGGTCATTTCGGATGCTAAACAGTTGTTTTCTGAACAAATTTATAAGTTTTATTCTGACATTCAAAGACAAGCGTACTTCAACTTCGTGTCTGTAATCATTTGCAAATTAAAGCTAGTGGAAAATTCAGATTTAATTTCAGATAGCATTTTTTTAATAAATTCGCTAATAGCATGATAAGTAAACAGCATTGGGCTACATTGGAGTTATAAATAACGAGTGTTTCTACAGATAATAATAAGGACTTCTACTCATGAGCTATGCACGATGCCCAGTACCGTCTTTACCATAAGGGCACATAGGGCCCGTGCCCAGGGCCCCCATCCTCAGGGGGGCCTGAAAGACAGACAGTAACGGTATATTTGATTACCCATAATAAATAGAAGATCATAGTAGAAAAATGTTAGTTTAATTAGCTTTCTTTACTTTCCAAAAGGGCCCCAAATTCTTATGTGCCCGAGGGCCCCAGCATAGTTTAAGACGGCCCTGACGATGCACGCACCGCGTTATATCTTGATTCTTGATCCACTCGAAATCAATCAAAAAGTGGCGGCCAAGGTCACGCGCTGTACGGGTTAGAATTATTTTCTCTGTCCTATTACATTTCTGTTGCGATTAGTTAGCGTAGTACTAAGGCCATACAAATGCCTCAGCATGGAATGTCGAAGATTCACGTGACCGCTTAGGGAATCTCATTACGAAGTAAGCTGTAGAAAAACTCGTTGCCTCTTAATTGGTTAACGTTACTAGAAAAGATGAGGACACCTAGTATGTAATAAAAAAAAACAACGGGTTGCACTCCGGGAGTGCCGACAGAAGTGAAAACTCAATGACTAGTCCAAAATGTCTGCAGCACTATGTATAATTGACCCATCCTCCTTTCAATTGAAAAACTTTAGTTCCGAAATTGCTGGCCAGTGAGCTTAAATATGTAGCGTTAATTGTTTAAAATACGAATAGAAATTGTAAAATTACCTTGCAGACCTCGCATCTAAATACAGGGTGATTCAGGAGACGTGACAACACTGCGCATTTCGTAAATTATAAGCAACTGTTTCGTATCAGTATTAGTGAGGTTAACGTTAATGTGCTAGTCGTGTTGAAAAAAAAAGTTATTAATTTATTTACGACATGCATGGTCACCCTAAAATTAGAATACTAAACTACCGATATTCTGTGTCAAATTGAATGTCATCACTGTCATCATGGTCTGGTTACTTTTGAGAACTCGTATCTCACTCAAGGTGACAGTTTATTTTCTTCGTAATCAAAATGCTGTCATTACGCTTAAAGAGGTTTTATGTTTATTAATTAGGTCTTGTAGAGTGACCATGATTGTAGAGACTTAAATTTGCCCTCACCAAAAAGTAAAAAAATAGGAAAAAGTGTGGTTGTTTCACCTAAATACGACGTTAATCGATTAATTATCACTTACTGAGTGTGCAGTGTTAGTCCTGCTCACGTCTCCTGAATCACCCTGTATATTTGGTCATATTTTGAGTTTTATTCACCAGTACTAGAGTTCACTTTTATTAGCGATTTCATCAAGATGTAGCTTTATTGAATTATATTGGAGTGATATAAAGTTATGTAACTGTGAGATCCTCGTATTTCAGCCCGTACAAGATTAGAACATTGAGCTTTATTGCTTAATATAAATGTCCAGTTTTAAATAATTGACCTGATTATGATACGTTATGACTTAAGTTCTTTGGTGAATAACATTGTCCGTCACACATGACGTCAGCGCGTTAAGCGTTACGCTGTCTCGAGTTTATCATTTTTTCCCCACCTCAAAAGTGCTCAGCGCCGCTAAAGAAGTTTTCACTTCAAAAAATTAAGCCACATTTTCAATGCATGAATTAGACCAAAATGTACCAGCTTCATTGTTATGGGAAGATTAGGTAGGTAATGTAGGTATGTTAAAAGTAAGAACCTCTATAATAAAAGTAAAAATAATAATGAGCAAATCACATAAAGCCAGAGAGTAACTAGCCTCTGATACCGGTATAAAGAGTAAATAAAATATCAAGTAAACGGAAAAGGGGCGGCAACAGAGTTCTAGTTTGGTAATCTTAAAAACCTTTTTTATTTATTTATCAAATAGTCGAAATAAGAAACAAAGTTTGTTTGGGTAATGTTTTACCTACATAAAACTTATTAAGCCGTGCCAAAAATCGATACCAATGGAGTCATTAGTATTTATTGTATTATTTATGCATGTAGCTTGGCAGTATGACGTCAATAAAATGTATGTACACGACAAGCAACCTTCGACTTCATTTCAGTGCAGTTAAGGTTCAAAGTACCAATATTTTGCTATATCCGACTGTATTTATACAAGCATTTTCATTTAAGGGGCTACCCGAGGTTTTCATCGATTTTTGACAAGTTTTGAATCGTATCTCCTTTTTTTGCACTACAGATAGATTTATAAGACAAACGGTTATCGGTTTTTCAATCCTTTATCTCCGTTTTTATCAACCGGATTTTGAAAAAAATGAATACTTATTTTTTTATGATTTTTTTAAACATTGTCTAAGAACACACTTTTTTCGTATCTAGTTTGCAGTGAAGGATCTTACATGTACGAAATCTACATATTTGGGTTTGTCTTTGACGTCCCGAAAAACGTGTCCAGGGTTTTAATTTTTAACTAATTAACACAAAAGTTATGGCCAGAAAACCAGTTTTTTAGCCTAAAATTGTTCAACTTTGATGCCAAATATCTCGAAGACAATGACCTTTGAAGTAAATGTGGGATATTATATTGCTTAAAGCCGTTGCTGTTAATATAATAAGCTACAAAAAACATTAGAAAACTAAGGGATTCAGATCGAAGGTCATTAGCGTGGGGTAGTCCCTTAATATTGTACCATTAACCGGTGGTTAGCGCAAGTCTTAGAGGAAGGCGCAAGTCTCAAAACTGTCAGTCAATGAAAAATTTATATTAAACTGACAACAACAAACTGCCTGAAAGTAATTGCCAAAAAAATAACAAATTAATAGTACATTGTGCAACATGGGGCGTAAGTTAAATATTGCAAACGAGAGTAAGTTAATTTAGTGATGAAAACGTATTTTACCAATGTTATTTACTTAAGTAGTATAATCAAAGAGAATTTAGACTAGATGAATATTGTCAAATTAAATAATGTAATCAGCACATTTACTGACATTAAAACTTTTAGATTTAGACCAAGAAAAGTCTGCAGCTATTTTGATATCCCACGCAGTGCAAGTGTTATTTATACGTCATAATTTCATAGACGTAGACGTTTAAAATAACACTTGCACTGCGTGGGCTATCAAAATCGCTGCAGACTTTTCTTGGTCTAACTCTAGAACGCCATTTGACTTTGATCCTTGGCGCCATACCTTTGGCCTACTTTCGAGTAGATGGCGATACTTATTGATATTTAAGAAATTTAACACATATCAGTGAAATAATAAGGATCAAAGTCAAATGGCGTTCTAAAAGTTTTAATAATTTGTGTCGAAAGATGGCAGTAAATGTCAATATTCCTATATTTCAAGTTCTCTTTGGTATAATGTATATTACTTTATAAGGTATTTGTAATATGGGCCGTTTTGCCTGATTTAAATTTTAAGTAAAAATAATATAAAATGATAATGAATGACCCTAAATGTTAACAACGCCAAACAGAAGCTTGTTCATTTCGGATAAAATAGTTAATAGCATTGACACTAAAACCAACAGGATACACTAATAGATTGTAGTTCAACAAAAGGGATGTCATGCATTAAAATTATCCGATACAATTACGACTTTCTGTCATAACCGTAGACTTTCCATTAAAAAAACTAGAATGTAGCATGTATTTATGTATTTTTACGTCCAAATGGCATGCAAATAAAATCCAAATAAATAAAATACAATAAAAAACATACAAAGCGCAGCTACGTGTAACATAATATGTGTACCTTTTTTAACCAAATAAAATAATTGGCCAACATTTGCACAAAACCGACATGAGTGGAAAAAGAATAGGAGGCCTTTGCTCAGCAGTGGAACACAGTCGACTCTTAATAAAAAAAAAACAATCACAAATTGTCACAGGATTGCTAGGATGTGTAGAAAGATGTTACCTATAAATGTTAACACCAAATCTTACTGTGACCTCTATATTCGCAAAGCTTTTATTGCACTAACAGTACACATCAATTCGCTTAGCACCTTGTTGGTTTAGCACAGAAGCGCCGCGGCCATTAGAAAGAGTTAGAAAAAGACGGGTAGTCTATGTCGCAGGCGAGATATTACCTCTATATCGCGGAACTCCTGTGCTAAGCCTACTGTTGAACCCTGTCATGGGAAGATTTTGAAGCTAAAGTACTGCGGTCAAAATTGTGAACCTTACTTTTTTTTCACTGGTTAATTGCATGCGTTTATTTAATTTGTCAATTATTTATATTATTCAATTATAAACCTAACGACAGATAAGATCCTGAGAAATTGTCATTACAGACTAAGAAGTTGAAGTACGCTTGTCCAAAGAGTATTTTTAAAGTATATTTTTTGATATAACGGTTAGAGGTACCTACCCCATAATAAATATAAAAAAGTATGTAGAACAATTGGAAAGTACCTAGGTGTTGAAATTGCCGCCCGGCTACCAACTGGAACCCTCACCCCTCACGGAAAGTCAAAGTGACATTATAAATGAATTTCATTCATACATAACGATTAGCCCTTATGCAACACTATTTTAAAACCTGACAAGATTCTATTTGGTACCGAGATTTTGTCGCTACGAACAGCTTACTTATGGCATTAATATGCATATATCATGTATAGTCAAATAAAAGGTCAGTACCGGCCATGTCAACAACCAATTCTAAATAAATATAGTTCATGCTGCGCAATCCTTCGTCCTTTTCTGATGTAAATATTTTTTTGAATTCATAATATTTTTTCTTGCGTTTTTGGGAAACCGTAGGCATTTTGTGGTACGAGTATATTTGTTAATAATTGCGAAATTTTATCTACTTCTTTACACTTCATGTGACATTCGATGACTTCAACATCTGTTGCCAAAGAGTAGTCCTTGCCATTAAACTAAATTAGTACTACTACTTAGGCCAAATAAAATCTTGTAAGGCCATTTAGTTATTATTCTTTCGTCCTCTTTCACATAGACATTTGTATGTATTAACACACATTCTAACTACGAAGCATTTAAGTTTTTATGAATAACAGACGTTCCTAACAAATTGTCACGTTGACAGGGTCTCAGAGAGCGGCTCAGCATTTTTCCGCGTAGATACATACCTGAGGAAGAATTTCCTCTCAGCAGCGAGCGCGGCAGCAATATCCTTGCGGCCATCGATGTCCTTCTGCGAGCGGTTAACGACGCCGATGTACCCGCGGCGCAGCGGCAGCAGCTTGTTCTCCAGCACATCGCGAGCGTCGGTCCCTTCGTCCATCAGATCCAGCTTCGTGATCACACCGATCGTGCGCAGACCTGAACGATGCCACAGAATAAATAATAGTACTAGGTACTGAAGACTCACTCTCTAACAAAACGCGTCTGTTACGATCAGGACAGATATGGCCGCTAGGTGGCGACATCGCCACGCGCGGCTTATGGCTAGCCACCAAAATTGGTGTGGAACGGATGTACTTTTAGCTACCTGTAGCAAAGCGACAAAATCGCGGAGTGAGCCACGCCTGACGATGCCGAGAGTGTTATGTACAGTTCACTTATGCAGGCGGCGTAGCACGGTCGCGTTTTTATCCCTTGTCACCATGCCTGTCACGTTCTAACAAGTATGAAAGTGCGAAAGGGACGCACATAGTGATAGTCGATAAAAATGGAACCGTGCTGCGCCCGCAGGTGATGTTGGGCGTAGCACGCGGTCTTCGGGTTAAGAAATTAAAAGTGAGACCATGACGAGGCCAAACGCTTTATCTGCTACTCCTACTGAAACTTCCATAAGAACATCTCGTTCGGTCATCTCCTGCCTCCCCCTTATAGCTTCTATAGTATTGTTTCCGAGTCTCACGCACGCTCCCTTGTGCATTAGAAAGTATGCCATCTCGTATCCTAAATAGTAAACTTAACCCTAACATGGATCACTTTGTTCCAATAAACAAGAGTGCTGGTCAGCACAGTTCAAACGCGTTCACGGATAGAGAGCCCTAAAAATTGGTATGCCTGCGTAGTATTATGCCACTGAGGGCTACCAACTTCATTGACGGGACAGAACCGGTGCCGTAGGTTGCGAGGCGTGGCGGTTCCGTGGCTACGCTTCAGTTCCCTTTAAAGGTAAAAGCCGTACGTATGTATTAGACTTGCTGGTCATAACAGCTAATTTAATTTTGGAAACTACAAGAGTGTGTCAGTGTGACACATACAATGTGAAGTTTTGTAGGAAATTAAATTTATAAACGTCTACATGACGAGTACTTATAATGTCTGTGTCTAGTTTCTGATTAGGTTATCAACTACATAGTTCAAATACATGAAATTGCAATAATAAGTGCATGTCCGTCTTATTGCTTACCATTCCGAAACTTTTGTAGAGTTAAAAATACTTATTTTTGCTGTCCGATCCCGTTTAAAGTATTCTAAAAAAAATATAATTCTAAATTAGGTAAAACCGGCAATAGTGGAATATCCCAACCCGGAAATTAGCCGTTAATTAATTATGTCAAAGCACCTAAACGTGAGGCACCGCGGGTAAACGCTAAAACTAGCGAGATATATCCACGGCCCAGTCCCATAAAAAGCGTTGTTAATATGGCATATTTTTCTATGCACCTTTATTCTCTTTGACTTAAAAAAAAGAAACACCTAAAATCTCCACATAATTGACGTTTCTGTGGTACACACGATAGACTATTCCTTTGAATGTTCCAAAAGAGAAAACTAAGTGACATACCTTGTGGGTCAACTTCTTTGGCAAGTTTGAGAGCATCGCTGTTAGCCAGATCGGTGTTGGCCGGGGTGACGGCGAGGATCAGGCAGGACTCCCGCCGGATGAACTGGAAGATCATCCCCTTGATCTGGGCTTCGATGTCGATCGGCTGGTCCCCAATGGGCACCTTCGTTAGCCCGGGCAAGTCGATCAGCGTCAGATTAAGTACTGGAAATTATACGTGAGGGTTTGAAATAGTCACGTAGTTGTACTAATAAATCTTTAAACATACCTAGGTATATAAAATAGTTCCTCTACTTAGATATGTAATGCACGCCTAAACCGTTGGAGGCAGGAATTTACACTTTAAATATATTTTTACAAAAGTAGTGCTCCATTATACCTCGTTTTTTTAGCATTAGGCATTAGTAAAGTGTATAAAGCCGACCACTGATGACTAACAGGTCGCCGGACGATATCGGCCTGTCAGTTAGAACAAAAATTTGACAGTTCCGAACAACTGACCGGCCGATATCGTCCGGCGGACTGTTAGTCAGTGGTCGGCTTTAGTTACTTTACTAGTCGAGGATCGAATATGAATCGATAATATGTCGAAGATAGGCCAATGGTATGGTACAATCTTTTCGAGCGATGGCGCCACACCTTTGGCCTACTGTCGAGTAGATGGCGATACTTTTTGACATTTAACAAATTTAACACATATCAGTGAAAAAATAAGGATCAAAGTCAAATGGCGTTCTAAAAGTGTTAATCATTTGTGTCGAAAGATGGCAGTAAATGTACTGACTACATAATTTACTTTGACAATATTCCTCTATTTAAAATTCTCTTTGCGAATACTTATGAAAACAAAAGAATGTAAATGAACATAGGTACCTATATTCTACATAATTCTTACATATTAGCTTTAGCTATAAGAATTTTGTCTTTAGGGTAATGAGAAATAGGGCCGGATTTTTCCGGCCGACTCAGATAACCATGTTGAAAAAAAAACATATTAGCTGTGACTTTTGAATAAGTGTAATAATTGTTTTTCAATAAAAAAAGACACATAAAAATCGCTTACCTTCTTTGGCTTTTTTCTAATGTTAATAACGGGGGCAAAGTTGTTGTTTAACCGCTCGTGCTAATATTGATACCCGAGCAAGCGAAAGAAAGACGAGCGTAGCGAGTGGTTCGAAAAGTGGAATCTTGAGCGTTGCGAGAGTTACAAGGCACGAAAAAATTGCTACCCAGTGAAACAACATTTTTCACCACAAACATCAAACAAAATCAAATCCAAACGAATGTTATTCAATATTTATTATTCAAAATCATCATTTAAAAGTAAATTCTACCAGCCAACATAAGGAAACAACTCAAAATTTGCATCAAATTACTTTGCCCCTCTTGTGGATAAAATGCAACTTTCTCATCAGTCACGAGCTGGTGTGATGAAAATTATATTTTGTAATGAATAGTTAATTGTTTTACAAGGGGGCAAAGTTGTTGTTTAACCGCTCGTGCTAATATTGATACCCCAGCAAGCGAAAGATTCCAAAATTGAAAAATGGAATCTTGAGCGTTGCGAGGGTCTCAAAGCACGAGGGTTAAATAAAATTTTCCCCCGAGTGAAACACAACATTTTTCACCACACCAACCCGAAGCAAATATTAAATGTAAAATATCAAACAAAATCAAATCCAAATGAATGTTATTAAAGTCAATTCTACCAGCAAACATAAGAAAACAACTCAAAATTTGCATTTGATTACTTTGCCTCACATGTGAATGCAACTTTGCTATCAGTTTTTGAAGTGCAAAGTAAGCCTTTCCGAGCGGGTGTGGTGAAAATTATATTTCGTAAATAAGATTTAAAAAAAATCATTAGTTCCTATCAGGATTCGAACTTTTAACCTACGGAAATAGTTGTGGCCTAGGTATATACTAAATTTATTTTGACAGCGTAATGACTGTCTATGTATATATTTCAAGTCAACACATACACACATTATTATGATGGCTGCTGCCTCTTCAATAAGAATTTCGAGCTCATTCTTACTAGAAATCACTGATACAGCTCTTACAAGACTTAATACTGATATTAGAGTCATTCTAGTTAGAGTATTGTAGTAGGCTGGAACCAGAAAGCATCCCAATGTGTTGATGTACAGTCGCCATCAGATATATCGGAGCGGCCAAGGTGTTCACAATATCTGAACACGCGCTCTAACGCCCTGACAATAGAGGCGTGTTCCGATATTTGTGAGCACCTTGGCCGCTCCGATATATCTGATGGCGACTGTACGATGCTAATTTGTTAAACTAGTCATTACAATAATAACCGTTGATCATCACGACTCCGTCATATAGATAAGAGATCTCGCCCGGTATTTTATAACATCGTTGGTAGAGTAATACCCATGACTAAGTACAGTGTAATATTAAATTACCTACTCTGTAAATATTTCATTCTAAATTGTGACTACAAAATATCAAATCGCAGTCATACAAATAAAATTACGATTTAGATCATATACATCATTAAATAAATTTAGGTACTTATTCTTTTCAGTGTTATGTCATGTCCTATGATGTACGATAAGTTTGACTTAATGACAAATAGACATTACAACACTTTAGACTTTCTGGCATTAGGACAATAATACATTTGGACTTATTGGCAATAGGACATTGTGACTCTGGACATTCTAACACTTGGACATGTATGCCCCTAAAGGATCAAAAGACGTCTCGACGGATAGAGTAACTAAGAACCTCTATCACTGGCAACCGAAATAACAAAGACTACAGTCATCTGCCGCCCCCTGTCGCTTAGTAATTAATTTTAAGACCAATGACTTCAACATACTCGTATTTTGTGTCAGGATGTCATACCTGAAAATTAACTTTTAGGCAGCGGGCTTTAATACCTTAGATATTGTTGGGGATGTTAATAAATAGTCTACAATAGATGTAGCATGCTTCGACAAAAAGAAACTAGAAACTGGGAAAGGACAATATCAGACTTAGTTGAGCGTGCCTATTATTTTATTCATTACTTTGTACATAGTAAATAAGCAGTGATTCATGGCCAGTGCTCAGGAACTTGATATAGGGAGCAGCGCGGCCCGTAGCGGAAAGTGTACAACACACATACAAAACAATATAATGTATAAAATTATAAACGCAACAGTGACTACACTAACTAAAAGTAGCGCCTATTGCAAGTGGCCTGTGGAAGTAAGTACGGTATAGATCAATCATCGTATTCGTTGTAAGTCACTTTACACAGACAAATTCAGTTTGTTACAGAGCAAAATCTTGTTACTGTTATTCTCATTTTTAAGGTTCCGTAGGTAAAATACAGAATATTCCCAATCTATTTAAGTACCTACATTCATCGAAGCTGAAGTGGCCCTGCTGGGTAGTATGACATGTATGTATGGGTAGTATGTTATGGGACTTATGGGTGTGTATGTGTAGGGAATGGTGGCGGACATAGAAAAATGTCGTAAATTATGCATCATGGCCGCACGTAGCGACCTACATATTAAGCAGACGTAATGTCTTCATTAAATGCATTCTGTCCCCATAACGATGTCCAAAATTAAAATGAAGATACGCTGCGTCATACCACCCGTGTCATAAATCTGCTGAAAGTTATTGATCGAGGAGTTAGGCGCCCAAGCACTTATTATTTCGCCACTTTATGAAGTAGTTAGAAGTCACGGTACTAAGAGCAAATGACCATCGGTAGACCTTTTCTCGTTGCAACAACGCAAACGAATGATCAGTTACTGTAACGACCATGGCACTGGGAGTCGTCTGGAGTAAGTGATTGTCGGGCGATAAAAACGCGACCGTCGCCCCGGAATCATCAATATACATATGTAGCGAATATAGACAGAGATGCCAGTGACATCCTACGCACGCTTGGTAGATGCATCATAATACAATATCTGGGTGACCGAAAATATTCCGTTAGTAAATTTTATTCTAAGGATGGACTTTAGTTATATCGACTTTTCGTCCACGTAAACCGTTTTTATGATGCAATTTACATTTGAACTTTCATTTCTAAGTTTTGTAGAGATTCGATCTTCACAAAACAGTCGATACAGCAGCTTCCCTAACCTTCAAAGCATTTAAATCAAATCCCCGAGCCACACAATGAAATCATATTCATCTTCTTAGCACCAAGCCTAAACACGGATGACAGATTTATAAAGTCACTGAGAAAATCTAATGTACACAACTCTCTGAATCACACACAGATAAGGCCGATTAGATAAAAAAAAATACATTTGACCGGTACTCGCAGCGTTCCAATAGGTCAGCAGGAAAGTTGGTACGAGTACGATAGTGGTTGTTCCGAAATACTGGCGAGGCATGGGAATTAAACAAACTGCACGATTTTTTATTTTGATAAAATAACTGAGGATAAGTTTTATATGTGTTCCTAGAATACTGACAAAATCGAAAATTGAGGCAAATTCATTTTAGTCTCGCGATCTTTTGTCTTATTGGACATACTCGAGTTAGATCCACATTTTTCTTTGAAAAAAAAATTCTTAGGCAGTCAAAAAATAAACTCAAAACCATCAGTAGGACACATTTATTTTATGTACACAAACTACTGAGTATATTTCTTATTGGGCGATTTTGGTAACAGACCGGATTCGAACCAACTTATTTTACTGGCACCCTAAATGACGCCAGTGAAAGGCACCCAGTTTACGCAGAAATTATTCAGCATAAGTTTGTAACTACATGTCAATAATGGGAACATGAACAGTGCCGACGACGGATAGGTCATACCTACTTTATCCGCATTTACGCTCTTGATATAGATTTGTATGTATATCGTAGCCCAGCAAATGCAGATGACCGATAAGACTAGGTACAAAGAACATGCTATCAGATGGTGATAATTTAGATTACGTGTTCAGTTAATTGCAGTAACGACCCTGCCATAATAGCTCATTTAATTTTAACGTTACATTTGATTTAAGTAAAGTAGAAGAAAAAAACTGTGATTAGCAATACAATTTTATTTTTATGCATTTAAAGAGGTATTTTTATATTTTCAAATTATTTATTTTATGATTGATTGATAACTATCTATTTATAATATTTATTTAAAAAAATATATGTATATTTAAAAATTCCATTACATGCCATTAATTTTGTATAAAAGCATGGTGCCCGAAGCATCTACCGCCCTTTTCCCACACATATCCGTGCATCTATATACAATATGTGGACATGAATCAATCTCATTACCTCAGTATCCAATTAACTTGCAGTGGCTCTATCTTAAGTACTAAGATTAAATGTGAGTCATCATAAGGCCTGAGTTGCTTCTACTGCAACAATTCAAGACACTGCAATGACAATCAAAGATTGACTCACGAAAAATTACTACGGAAGGCCACAATTATTCAACGTTATATTGCATGTTTTTTGTGTCATTCCCAACCAGTCTCTAACCTCTAAACTAAAACAATAATATTGTACTCATACATTTGAGGCATAAAAATAGCTTTACACAAAATAATCGGGAGCGGGACAGAATTAGGTCAAGAAAGGAGGACGAGCGAGGAGCGGCATTGATCAGGTAGATCGAAACAGCTTGTCAAAGGTGAACGATTGGGCTGTGACGTCACGGCCCGGAGGCCGGCAAGCGAGGGCCCGCCTGGTTAGACGGCGCAAAAACGCGTCACGCATACCTCTAGCCTAGCATTACCATCACTCAAAAAACGCACGCCTCAGCCAAACCAGACTAACTAATTCTATAATAAACACGTCGTTTGAGATCACATTTACACTGGATATGGCACAAGCGACGTGCGTGCTAGGCAAGAGTCATGAATTACAGTTCAGGATCATTATCTGCGCGAGGTTCTTTGTTGACTGTTTACTTGCATCCAGTTACGTTTATGGTCGGATCAAGACGTCTACGCGACTACCGGCTTATTTGGATTATTTGTGTAGTAAACTGGTACAGAATCGGAACCAATTAAATGATTTTTTACTAGACCGTGGTCGTCCTAACGGTTACCGTGTAATTAGCTACTGCTTGTCCAAACTGAAATTTACATTAGAGACCTGCCGAAATACGAACTTCTCAGATTCACATTTACAAAAAAGAAAACCCTATTATACTGCACTATAGCAATACTACAACGTGTTTTATTTTTTATTAGCTCTTGTAATGTTAGTCATATACATCCATACCTACACTTTTTATTCCCGTCTTTGTAAAGCGGTAAGAAGGTGCAACACATCTTTATGAACGTGACTATGTTAACGTACACGTAAAGTGACAGTACAATTTTAACTAACACTTAAAAATTCTGTAGTACTTATTAAACTGTGCAAATCTTAAAATTGCAGAGGTTATTGACCTACCACCAACAACAGAAAAGTAAATGTCACCGCTAACCGTGAAAATGGTAAATAAGTACTACTCTTCGCAAATTTCAATGTACTTAATTTAGTATACATACAAAAAAGGTTCTAACCTAACGATAATTTCATGAACCACTGAACCACCTAGAAAATCTACTTCATATTTCTTTTGATCTGATGAGCATGTAAATATGACCATCTCTGGTATGATCGCTTGAGTCGAGTATTTTGCAGAAAGCACTTTTAGACTAGATGTTCAAGTCCAGGTTCTTATAAACAGATAAAATTAATACCTTTTCTTACCCTTTACCGTATTGCATCATCCAGACTCCACCTAATAGTTAGAAAACGTTGAACATTTTTGTCACAAAAAGCAAAGAGACTTACCGTTGGGCGAGTAGACGCGAAGGTTGATGGGCACGGGCGAGATGCCCTTGTTGGAGCCCGTGATGCGGTCCGTCTCCGCCTCGATCTCCCCTCGCACCTCATTGAAGTCCACGAACTTCTTGCCCTTGCAGTGGAGGAACTCCGCATATTCTGTTGGAGGAAACGTGACTTAGCCTTCACTTTAACCTTTTAAAGGCAACGACATAAAAGTGACAACCTTGTATGGACACGTAGAAAACTGGCAAGAAAAAAATAATGATTTCCAATTCTTTAATTCTCTGTTACATCCACACGTGGGCCGTGGTTGTAAGACTGTACAGAACAATTACAATAATGTCATGTGTATGCGGTTGACTATACCCGGAAAATGGTTAAACATTGTAATGTGTAATATTTCATTTGTTTCTAATCAGACCTACAATACAAAAAACCAGAGTCTATAATATAATTTGTAACAGTTGATTGGAACAAATTGAACGATGCAGTCAACGTGCTAATGCCTCGCCACCCGGGGGTCATTGACTAAAAAGACCAATTAAATTAAATGAGTTCAAATTGAACCTTCCTGACCATATTTCAAAGACTTTCACAGAAAAATCCAGACAAAACGGGTACGGATCGAACTTTCCCGGTCATATTGCAACGATACACAGAAGCGACGATCGTGTATTGAGAGATTTGAAAGTTGAGGATATTTTAAAAAAACTGTACTTCTCGCGTTTAATGAAGCTACGAGTGACCAAGAAACGTCTATAGGAAAAAGAAATAGGACCAATAGTATAATTAATTACTAACACAATTTCAGTCTATACATGGGGCCAATACCTACTTCCAATATTTTTTCATTTCTCATGCTCTAAAAGAGGGACATTGTTGTTCTAAACAGTGTGCAGAAAGTGATACGTTTCTGCATTAGAGCATATTACATTACAAGTACGATTTTTTATAAGTACTTTTTTAACATAAGCAATTGAAATTTTGTTTTAAATATATTTGTTATACGATTTCCATAGTGATATTTAACTAAATGAAAAGTATCCTCAAGAAACTGTGAAACTATGTATAAATAAATAAATAAATAAATATCAGGGGACATCTTACACAGATCAACCTAGCCCCAAACTAAGCAAAGCTTGTAATATGGGTGCTAGGCAATGATATACATACTTATATAGATAAATACATACTTATATATGTCGCAGTCAAAAGTGTGAACTGGTCAACAGAACTTTTAACCGACAAAAACAGGCAAAACTGCTTTTGACTGAGCATGTTGGTCAAAAGTAGTTTTACCTGAAAATCATTGGTTAATAGTAATTGTGACTGTTACTATCAGTCAAAAGTACTCCCAGAGATAGGTAGGTTAGGGTTATTTTTTTATTGCTACGCCCAAAAAACGAAACTGTTCCCAGAGATAGGTAGGTTAGGGGTATTTTTTTTTTTTGCTACGCCCTAAAAACGAAACTGCTGCCAGAAATAGGTTTGATTTTCAGGTAAAAATACTTTTGACCAACATGCTCAGTCAAAAGCAGTTTTGCCTGTTTTTGTCGGTTAAAAGTTCTTTTGACCAGTTCACACTTTTGACTGCAACATATACATAGAAAACACCTATGACTCAGGAACAAATATTTGCGTTCATCACACAAATAAATGCCCTTACCGGGATTCGAACCCAGGACCATCGGCTTCACAGGCAGGGTCACTACCCACTAGGCCAGACCGGTCATCAAAATACGAATACGAATTCTCATGTCAAAATTAGTGTGTAAAAGTAGTGTGTTTGACATGAGAATTCATATTCTACAACGCAGCGGGACGCGCAAGTACGGTCAGCCAAGAAAGTGGTCTACCACTTTTCGACAGTGGTAGACCACTTTCTTGACGTGTGGTAGACCACTTTTCTATCAATCAGATGATAGAGTCGAAAAGGGGTAGACCACTTTCTTGGCTGACCTTACACCACGTGCACGTCTAAGCCCACGCATCCGGTGTGGCCTGGCCTTTAACATAAGGATGCCTAAAACTTTTGAACTGTATTGTCGCTACTTTCATCTTGCCTTTTGATCAAAACAAAGAATTTTAATTTCTTTGATATTATATAATTTTTTTTTCGCCAAACAGAAACGCCTACGAGCGATATTACAAATGATTAAATTATAGCAAAAATCCATTTACAGTTGAAATTAAAGGATTTTTCCATTTTTCCTTTAATTTAAAAATTTGCTATTATATACATACTATATCAACACAAATATTAACCAAGCTATTTAAAAAGCTGGGGCGTATTATTCATAACTCAAATTATTCCGCTCCGTATATAAGAATACGAGTAGTAACAGAGTTCTATTAGAGTTATTAGACAGAATGCCTTTACGATGGTACGCACTGACCAAACTATAATAGATTGAGTTTAACCATACCACCACCAAACGTATTAACAACAAGTTTTTTTCAGGCATGACAGGCATCAGCGGCGTAATAATGCTATGCCTATAAATATGCGTCACGATTTGATTGATTTCTATAGTAGATAATACAACTTAATATAGGATGAATAAAACATTCTGGCATCCTACAAAACAAACTACAAATCGTGGAACGTGTATGCAATTACGGGCGCTATCGTACAGCAATTTCTAATTACCTACGATCATCAAGGCTCTCTATAATAAGGTGGCAAAGAGACGGGATAGTCTCACAAAAAGCGTTTCTACTTATTAACACAATAGGTTAATGTCAGTAAAACCCACATAGAAATCTGGAAGTAGTTTTACGTAGGTAACTAAAAAACATCAAGGTCAAGATCAATAGTCTTGTAACAATACGTAGTGTGCTGCCAAAAGTTGGAAAATATTCGACGTATTAGCATTAGGAAAATGGATATGTTAGGCGCTCTCGCAGTTCTCGTTCTTGAAATTCTATTAGTTTTCACAACGTGTTAAAGAGGGTACACATTATATTCCAACGCTCTAAGTTTTCAGCGTCGTCCACCTCCTAGAGGTAAGTCACTCACAAGTTACGGTCGGTCCGACTTTGTTAGTCGGGCTAGTTTTTCAAACGTTTCGTTTGATTGATATCATACTTTTTCAAACTCCTGTGGCTACCAACCTTTTATGCGTTACTAGTTTATAGCGAGGTCAATGGTTTTTTATTCATTTTGTTTCTAGAAATAGGTTTCAAACAAACAGACGAGCCGTCTGATGGTGACAGGATGCGGTCATCGTCACCTAGGGATCTGTGTGAGATTAGTAAGATTACATACCTACTCGCTTCTAAGGTTAATTCCTCTAAGTCCGTAGGGTGTTGTAAAGGCACTTATCCCACGTACTCTACCGCAGATTTTTTTCAGAACTACTGTTATAGTACGAGTATATAGTACACAGTATACAGTATAAATAAAGATCCGATCTCTTCGAAACTGGTCGTCGTATATTTTTTTATCGCGTGTAAGCCTCGACACCGAACTGGGTAAAAATCGGATACGGAAGCTGCATCCTGCCTGCAGAGATACTACCAGCAATACGCCAGTGTTAGTTCCTATCTCGTCGTCATAAGGCTTAAAAAAGGTCTGACGCGTGACCATGGCACTAACAGCAACACTCCTGACCATCGGTGACCTTAGGGGCTGTTCATATATTACGTCATCTACTTTTGACGATTTTTTGACCCCCCGCCCCCTAAAATCATCCAAAAATCATGCTTCGAATGACCCCGTTTCCTCCTACGTCATGCTACCATCATCCGATGTCCAGACCCAGAAAGACGTAATTTATGAATAGCCCCTTATATAATTGCAATAAGGTGTAAGAATTGTCAGTTAACTGTGGACATTCCTAGCATTGCGCATAACTAGTGCACTGCTCTAAAAAAACATTAACGATATAATTAAATAGCCCCTTCCTCAGTCTTTCATTCACATATGCACAGGATGTGGCTTGTAACGGGAGCAAATGATTAAACTTACATTAATAAACTAGTCAGCAACTTCGAGTAGTATTCTAAAATGAATGTTCCAACTAGTCACCTTAATAATGATACAAGGAAAATTCAGCCCAATAAACAATCATTCGCCGCGGATCGTGTTAGGTATATGTGTTAAGGAAGCCCTCAGGTGGTTACTACAGGGTTACGTCAGGTAACTACTCATCGCCAGTAGCGCGATGCAACCTTTAGCGATATAAGCGCCCATTAGGTCGTTTGCTGACGGTACCCCCGGGATTTTCCTTTTTTTAGTTCATTGACCTTTCTTTAATCATCCGGGATACCCGGGATATATTAATTTGTCACTGAAATATGAACGAGAATTTGCATGAACTCTCATATCTTATACATATATTATAATTTCGACATATCCGTTTATTCCTTGGTATTTATTTATGCCAATTTACAAAAAAAAAACATATTTACGTAGTTAGTAGTACTTACAGTATAGTAACCGTTCAGTCTTCATTGAAAAGAAAAGCGGTCTTGTTACATATAATAGTAAGATACAGAAGGTATACAGAAGTTCCATCTATGCATGCTCGCAATTCGCAGACGCAATAAGCCAATTAGTTAGTTTTAACATTCGTCGGAGCGCCGAAGGTTAATGAACAACAATTTGTGCACATAACGCGAAAACTACACCTCTGCATTATTCATACATGGATGGAGTGAAGAGGTACACAATATTTAAGTTAATACAAGAAACTTGGTTAAGTGGGACCTGGATAAGTGGGAAACCTCTATAGCTGGGACTCATGGTGCGGTCCCGACACTTTAGCACTGAATTACCTCTGTTAGTGAGAGAAAACGAACCTGAAACGAACTGGGATTAGTTGTTGTGATTATATAGTCACATTTACCTCTATAATTGAGACAGAGAGTGTATTTTACCTCTGTTACTGAGAAAATATTTATAAGACTACATTTTCTTAATTGTTTTTTTAGAATTTTATAGGAATTTACCTCTGTATCTGAGATAACGTCAATCTATGACCTCTCTAACTTTGACTTTATTGATAAATTTCCGTATCCTTACTAAATCTTAGTCTTTCCACAAATTCCGCATTTGCTTAATTGTGTCTAAACGACTTCAAGTTTCATTTAGTTAGTTTAAGTAGTTAAAACTATCGAAACGAAAGCTAAAATATTGATAAGTAACACAAATAAACAAAAAATAATTTTCATTTAATTAAGTTTTAAGACGCAATCAAGTTAAGACGTTGTAGAATCATTCAAAATAAATTCAAATAAAAATTTAAACAGACTCAAAAAAATATTTAGGGACAAGGATTATTTTATCTTATTTGTTTTTAAAGAATATAATGTTTACAAAATACCTTATTAATCACCTTTATAACTGAAATATCCTCTATTCTCACCCTCTATTAATGGGACCCTCTGTAAATGAGACAGAATTTTATTTGTACCTGGCTAACTGAGAGCCTGGGTAAGTGGAATACCTCTTTAAGTGAGACAAATTTGCTCGTCCCTTGAAGTCTCACTTATCCAGGTTTCACTGTATTTCATTAACTCCACTTAGAAACGACATATGTAGAACATTGTAGGAGAGGACGGAAAACCGCTAAAAGATGGATGGATAATTATCACTTTTAAGAGGCGTTTTTCTGTTATTTGCTTCAAACCGACTCTAAACATAGAAGCGTTTTTGCTAAAAAAAAAACAAACAGCTACAAAAGGAAAAAACGCCTTCAGCGTGAACTGAATGGATAATTGTTAAAAAAAATGAACTGAATGGTTTTGACATTTCTTTTTTTTTTTAAACAAGAAATTGGTCCTATAAATAACCTAATTTTATTTTTGAAGGAAAAAGTTGCGACAAAAAAGACCTTTTATTGATTTTTATGTTTTAAATGATACTCATTGCTGTAGCGAACCGTCACCAATGACAGATGATGATAACAATGAAACATTGTAGTAGTGGTGGTTCAGGTGCTACAGCTATTGGCTACTTTCCAGCTTGGTTTTAGACCATCTATTGCCACATTTCCGAACAGTGGCGTGAAAAGAATCTTTGGAGATCTGTTTCGCTTTTTGGAGTTTTTTATGACTCATACTCAGTGACATACATTCCCACGGAGTTTAAACTCTTAATCGGAAACTCAACTCGAGAATTTCTTAGTGATTTCCAAATTTTAACACTTGATATTCAAGATGAGGTGCTTGGCATTGAAAGTGTTAAAATTGATATTACTGATATCAGAGGTTTAGAGGTGTGACAAGTGTTATTTTAGGAGACAAGAAATAGTAAACAGCGCCTTCATATCATAAAATTACATATTTAACACAAAAAATATCCCTGCTATAGTAACTAAAACCATAAATGGAAGGTAATTATAAGTGCTATGACGTTTGCTGGAATGTGGAAGCGAACATGGAATTCACGCTCACATAAAGGGTAATTCATACATGTAATATTAATATCATTAAGGACTTAGTTTTATTTGTTACACTTTTTAAAGCAAACAGTGGCTGTGGGTGTTTTTTTTTTCATTAAGAACTCACGGTTCTAAATTCAAGAAGAGAGGGAGATTATTTTTATTTAGAGGCTATTATTGCGAGACAAGATAGAACAGTAGCGTGGGGTGTGTCACCATGTGACATCGAAATTCCTTTATATTAACATGAGGAATAATTTCTTGACCTTGGGAAAGGATTTTAACACAACTATTTTGTCAAGAATAGTTTTGGTAGGTAGGTACTCGACGTGCAAATCTGTATTTTAATTAATGACTCATTAAATATGTAGATGCTACGACTACAACGTACCTGCGTTTCCATGTATGAGCTGTAGAATCAAAGGACGACGAGTTACAATACCGGAGCCACGGGGCAGAAAATCCCTGTAACAATTAAAAATCATTACAACCCGCTATTGATTTAATAAAACATATAACTCATAAATTTAAAGACTTCCGACGAAATCATATCAGCGTCGTTAGCTTAACCCACCATCTACGAACCATCTACGAACCATCACTGACCAGGTCTGGTAGGTACCTACCTACTGGCAGTAGATCACAAACTATTTTAAGAAAGCCGTAACTTAATCAGTTTGTCACTATTATGAGATAATGTATATCTTCTCTATTTATGTATATTCATAGATTCCGATTTTTATTCATAAAACATATGTATTTTACATGAGATAATTGGAAACATTCATTTGTATGAAGAAACATACAAACAACCCCTGAATCTAAAAGCGTGTACCGAATGGGTTTTGTCCTGGGATAAAAATATGTGTTGATATCTTACCTATACTGGAGGTATCAAGAGTCAAATGTCCCACAATAGAAAACCAATTTTTAAACTTAGTTGCCTTGACTAAGCAAACATAAACATAACATTTGATAACATACATGGCTGATTTGCCTTACGCTTGATTATTATATGAACACTGTTGGGTTTGGTCCGCAGAACTAGGTCTCAGGTTCTAACATACCTAGCCTTAAGCTGATGCCCGTCTTAACCCTTAAATGCATAGAGTTGCCAAATGTCTACAAAGCATTAGACAGCTCACAGATTTAAAAAAAAAACGTTCTTGAACGCACCTTTATACCAAACGTCATGTAGTAGGGTGATGAATTAAGGGTTAAATTTACGCAATCTTTTTAATTTATAAAAATTACATTTGGTAGACGAAAAGTCGGAAAGCTTGGAAAAATCCAGATGTTGATAATTTTTAGTATGTGATTTTGAACGGTGTTTTCGGGGTTTGTAATCATTTTATATTTAAAAACTTTATCATAGGTATATCACAAATAGTGTACCTTTCTAAGTGTAGTAAAAAATTTCATATATCTATTACTGAAAATTACATATTAACATAAATATGATTTAGCCAATTCAACTTCTAACACTGATTTCGCAGTGAAAATCGAAGTTATATTTTTTTACTATTTTTCCTAGAATCGGCAAACAATTATGTGATACATATATTAATATCGGGCAAAATGAAAATATCATGCATTTAAGTGTTAAGTCAAAAATAGAAAAAGAAAATCTTGTTGTAAATGAAATAAATCACAAACAGTATCATTTTAGTAATCTATTTACCTTAATGTTTTAGTATATTAAACAACGGTGATTTAAATATAAAAATCTTTGCAAAATTGTAATCAAAATCATAACTGGATTGCTCAGTTAGATAGTTAGAGAGTTAAAACCCTATAAGAACCATTACCAATAACATAAAACTGCAATTAACTTGGTCAATCCAACCTTAAGAAAAAACGGATTTTCTTTTTATATTCCTCCCACCATAAAGATAGATCAATAACTACTTTGTATATGTAAATAAATATGAACAATTACAAATCATCCAATCCACCTAATATTATATTGACACTGAGTGTCAATCATAAAACCAAGGGTAGCAATTAATCATGTTGCAGAATACAAAATTTCAATGTAACTCAACAACATCAAATGCCAGAGTTAAATTTATATGCAGTACACTCACATCCTTTCTTGAAACTTAACAAAATGAAAAGCAATTTTTGGTTAACAACCTGATGATGGCAAAGTTAAAAGAAAGGGTTATGAATTTATGATTTTAGATGTCTATGTGTAACCATCAATATCATGAATGTTTGTTGAGCTCATTTTTATGGAATTGACATAACTAATTTCCAATAAATAATCATTTGTATGCGGAAATAGTTTGGAATCTAGTTATTATTTGTATGATGAAGGTTAACCTTCTTAAAATTGGAAATGAGTGAGTGTTGATTCGTTTTCTTAGAAAACTGTAGGCTTAGATACTCAATTGTATTATATTTGGCAAGCTGGTGGGAATCAAGTTAAAATGAACTCACGTTTGCTTCAGACAGTTACTTATGTTATGTAATAATGTTATGGAAACAACACTAAAAACTACAGTGTTCAGGTTCTAAGGTTTTTTCACCATACTTGATCACAAAGTCAGGCCCTGTTTATATAAACTGCAGTTTTCGTCGTTTCAATCGTTTTTTATCCTCAACAGCATTCATTTTGATATTTTTTTTTGCTTTATGTATAAAAATAATTTGTACACTCGGCAGTAAAGTCTATTTGCCTCTTGTGCCTTGAAAGTCTTGCAATGCATACAATTTTTTTTTTAATTTTGGTATATTTTATTCCCTTACACTATAAGCATGAGACTATTATCAATATAACCATGAGAGGTAAAATACTGCTGAAGTAAAACTCCTACACAATTTGTTTTGCTTCAAAACAAAAGAAAAGCAACTCTGTTCTGTATAATAATGATTTAGATTTCTTTATAGAGGTAATTTTTACTAGTAAAAAGGTCTATGGGATGCTAGAGTTTATATAACAAATAACTATCATATGCCTATCCGTTTTATGTAAACCTGTTTATGTGCAATAAAGTGACATACATTATTAAGGCTTTAAGAACAATAGTAGTTTATTACAGGTAGGCTATTTTTAGAAGGCAGGAAGGAAGGAAAAAGAATAATTATGTTTATGAACATAATTATTTATTTATATGGTATGAACAACAAAAGACAATTAGGTATTGTTTAATCCCTGGGCACTATTGTTTATGATAAGATTTAGAGATATGCGTCAAGAACAACAACATGAATCTCAGATAGAGCAGCATATAATTAAATTAGGAACATAATGCCCATATTATCTGGGGGCACGGCAGTGCCCCCGCCAAGTCGAGCGTGATTAAACTTACCCGCTCCCCTACTACTAATCCTGATAAGGCCTAGTTTACCCTCTGGGTTGGAAGATCAGATGGCAAAACTAGTGTCTACGGCAATTCTTGGGATTAATTGCCATGTGGACCGCAGGCTCCCATGAGCGTTGCAAAATGCCGGGACAACACGAGGAAGATGATGATGTTAATAAACTAGCTCCAATTGTGATGTCACACTTCAGCCAGGGTTAAATTCTGCTTGAAAAGAACTTCTTCACAAATATGTACCTAAATGATACTATTTTTTAACAATTCCATCATGATCAAGTATCTTGTGTGAATGTTTGTTATAAAAGGTTAAATTACTGACATATGGGCACAGAAAATTAAAGCCACCTACAAAGTCGGTTCATTTGTGTACGAGTAACTGCATGTCCCACAGAAACACAAATGTAAGGATCCACATTCTGGGGATCCTCTGATGCAGTAAGTAATAGGACACCACTGCACTATTCTGGTTTCAGATTGGTTTTAGTTTTTTATTGTCTGTAACATCAGAATCAAGGACAAAATAATAATCATTAGGCTTTATAGAACATAACAAATTTAGAATGCAAGAATAATTTTAAGCACAGAGTTTTTCCAAAGGGGATAGGTAATATGAAGTTTACTGAAAACAATCAATTTAGCAGAACCAATCCCAACAACTGATAACAATTGTGTGATAGCAATTCAGGCCATGCATTTGTTGGTGATAAAGTATCATACAATGGCAACTTATCTTCTCCATTTATAATGTAAAATGTTAAGAAAATTATAATCTATAAACGTATATAAAATATATTTTAACTGTAAGATTCGGGACTAGATGACGACTTCATCTTAAAACCCTTAATATGGCACAAAAAGCCAGCTCATATTGACTTGTATGAGTCAGACTTCAGAGATATCAAGTGGCACTCTACGAAAACTTCTTTCACAAATCTAAGGTTTAATTACTTTACTAATGCACGATAAAGTACAAAGACAATACTTTCGGTTAGGTACCTAGACTAACAAATAAAGACAGCTGATTCATAACTAGTGAAGTCAAGCAAATATTTCTTTATTTACTATTGAACAACGGATATCGCATATATCCAGGATATTCTGAGACTCACCTGCCGACGAAGTTTTCTAACACTGAACTCTTTCCAGCGGACTGGCCACCCACAACTGCAATTTGTGGGAGATCTAAAGACATGTGCACGCCCATTTGCACAAATGCATCTTGTAGTTTGTTTACAATGGGGATTAACTGCTGCATTCCGAAATTCCCCGACATTTTGTTTTAAATACATTAAACTTTACTATCCGAATTCACTACTTTAACGTCTTGTTCATCATTCACCGATAAACTACTTTTTCAATATGGTGGGTGGTTACGTTGTTAGGAGTATTTTAACCTCGACTGTGAATGGAGCACCGTGCTCAAATGACAGATGAGTTACCAATAAACGTCTAGCTATGTTTCTATTAAAGTACGTCATTGGTGAATGAGCTGTCATATAGTGGCACAGTGTTCAATATACAATAGCTGGAACGCCAACTGATGTTTCGACAGCCATCGGTGTCGAAGCACGAACAATGCGCTGTGTAGCGGCATCCCAACTCAAACTTCAAAACATTTCGGTCTGTCTCTTTCTCACAAAAATAAAGGTTGCCATATGAAATCGTTATATTTCATGTAGTTTTTTCTAATTATTTTTTGTTTTGATAATTGTGTAAATATCATATGGTTAAATGAAATAAATGAATATTCAATAATGTGAAAATATGAAAAACCAAAGGCAGAAGAGTTGCGTAAAATCAATAATACTTGTCATGCGCAACAAATCTAGGCCAACCTTCAAAGCATATAAGGCCTATATTACACTATCAATTATGATTATTTCGATGGAATAAGATTGAATTTAATTTGACGTGATATAAAAACTTACTTATTTGCATAACCAATTTACTGCTTAGGTAAATACAACTGTTATATTTTGAATAATTTACCGTCACAATTTTCATAATTTACACAGAGAAATATAATTACGACTTAAACATTTCAGATAATATTAGTATTTTATTATTAACTTATTAAAAGAGGATAACTCTCGTTTTGCACTCTGTATGCAAGTAGATATAGGCCATGGGTTTACATGAACCAGAGAGGATTTAATTTGAATCACCTATTTGTACGTAAAGCCCTGTAACGTGTGATCAAGTAATAGGCGTAACGTAGTCTTACCTTCCGACGAAGTTTTCCAAAACTGAACTCTTTCCAGCAGACTGTCCTCCCACAACCGCAATTTGTGGTAGATCAAGTTGCATATGCACACCAAGCTGAGTGAAGGCATCTTGTAGCTTATTGACGATGGGGATCAACTGCTCCATTCCCATATTCCCCGACATGGCTGCCGGTTTTACCAAACACTCCTAGTTTTATGAGCTTCTCCGCAGATCTTCGCTTACTGATTTTTCGTTCATCAATATAGTACCAGGCTTCTAATGCGCAAGCGTATGAGAGCAGAGCAACAGATATTGCTGTCTCTGCACTCTTTGCATGAAAAATTGTGAACTTAACATTAAAGGAACTGGAACAAACACATACATATATCTAATATATAATATATCGAGTTTTAACAAATTTAGGCCATCGAATTACCTGTTGCAATTTTTCTCCCTCACACAAATAATTCAGATTAAATAGAACGCTATATAGATATATCTGAGTAGAAGTATATTAAGTAGGTAGGTACTCCTTATTGCGCAAGACAAATTATAAGATAGGTACTGCTTATATATGTTGACCTTTAAGTTTTCTGGCTGCAGTATAAGTAGTCGTCTTGCCTACTAGATAGTGCTTGCTTACTTACAATACTCGTACTAGGTACTACCGTAGTAATAGCACGCTAATTTCGTACTGAACGTGTTAAGATTTTTAAAATGATTCATTAAAATAGGTACCTATGAAACCCTCAATAATTTTTTTAGGTATACAAAATAGTCAAAAATCAAAATGTAGTTACCTATTTAGTTATAAAATTCCCCGATCCAATACTTACTCATTAACAAGTTTTAGTTTTATTTATACTTAGTTAAGTTTATTGCTAGTTTATTTCTTAGTTCTTAAGTACCTACATAGTTTTAATGATGGTATTTTTTATTGAGATTTAACAAATAGATTAACGGTTTATTAAAAAAAACATTAACAACAATGTAGTTGTTAATTATAAAGCCCCCTCCAGACTATGCGCGTGAATTGCGGGCGAAGCCGCGAACGCGAGTGGTGAGTCGATTTCGCTGTCTGCGAAGATCGACTCACACTCGCGTTCGCGGCTTCGCGCCGCGATACGCGCACGAGTGTGGAGCGGGCTTAATAACAAACCAAATGAAATAGACTGAGCGTACGTTCTCAATCAAGGCCTGTTCACTCCCTAAGAAAGTTATGTCCCCGTATAATTGCGCAAGTGTGCGCCTGAAGCTTCTATGTGTGCTTTGGCCTCCTAGAAAAAGTTGCCAGTAATAAAAATAAAAACATTTTTCTACAGCAACATTGCTCCCAACTCTGATTTAAATTTTCACGTTTTTTTTACATTATTAATCATAAAACGGGACTTAAAACACTTAAAACTTAATTAATTACACGCGATTAAGTTTTATAATGAATATTTGCTTTCAACTGTCTTTATCAATGTTCATAAAATATATGGAGATTGGAGGGTAGGTACGTCTACCCACCATAATAAAAAAATATATTTGTCAATGACTCTGTCCAACTGCTGTGGTTAAAGTTCATAACGAAAATGTTATTTATTAAATAATAAATACAACGTAGCGGTACTACCACTTAAGACTGTAAGTCTGTACCTACATGGATTATAGAAAATGTGCTAAATGCGGAGCAACGGCTGTTGAAGATACATATTTGAGTGAAATTCACAGCTTTAGTGGGTTCAGAAGGAACCGCGTCATAACGCATCTGGAAAGCGTATTAATTAACCGTGAACAAATGTATGAATACAAGTTGGAAATCTGTGTAAAATGCCGTGTGTAATGTGTACCTAGTGTATCTTTGTGTGTAAAGTGTAATAGGTAGGCATGCCTAAAGTTATTTGTATTATACTGAAAACTTTATGAATGCGCTTTATTAATGTCTATTTTTTTATTAAGTTGTCACTTTTAATTTTCAGTGTATATTTCTATATGTAAAACATTTTTTTTTAAATAATACAATGTTATGAACATAAATATGCCTTTTATTTAAATCAATTGATAATACCACAAACAAGGGTTTACTTGCATCTTTCATATATTTCGTGATATGAAGATAACAAATATGTTTATCAACAGAATTACTACCTACCAATACCCGCCAGGCTAAACCGGTTGTCAACTTTAGTTCCATTGGTACACAACGAGGACGCCACTAGTATAAACGTATAAACGGTTGGGGACATTTTTTTGTATGGAGTTACCGGTCTTCTCCTAGTGAGTATTATTAGGGCGAGCGAAGCGAGCCCTATCACTATTCGACGAACTATGCATTCTTGTGGTACACTTTACGGAAAAACTACTGCACTGATAGGTTTGAAATTTAACATAGTAATTTAAATTCATGTCTAGATGTGTTATCAAACATACAAATATCATTTAATAAACCTAAAAAATAAAATAAAGTAATAACACTTTGTATTACTACTAGCGCCATCTGTTGGCAAAATGATGAATTAACATTCGTGCTAATGTTAATTATTTATTTCTCTAATAGATGGCGTCAGTAGTAAATAAATAAATATTGGACATTCTTATACAAATTGACTCAAGAAGGCTTGTGTTGTGGGTACTCAGACGACGATACCTATGTGGTGTTTTAAATTTCAATAATGTCGATGGCGCTTACGTAGTGATGTGCCGTTCCCGGGAAAATTCCTTTGGTGGAAAAAATCCCGGAAACGTTCCCGGGAAATTTCCCATATGAAGGGAAAGTAGGGGAATTTTGAAATTGCGCATAGATATACTATTTTATTATCAAAAATCAGTCAACACTTAGCATCTTAAACTTTTTTAAAAACATTATAAACTGTATCTCATCCGCCTACGTAAATTCCCTATACTCCCGGGAAATTTCCCATTCTTCCCGGGAAATTTCCCATTTCTTCCTGGAAATTTTCCCATAGTTGCTGTGAATGACTCCCCGGCCAAAATATTTTTTTTACAATAATACGTCATTATTCAACAAAATCGATACAAATCATCACAGTTTAATCAGGGTCAAAATAATTTAGGTAGGTACTAATAAGAATAGTGGAATTCCGCAAAGTGCTTGTGTATTTTGGCCACGTTGCCAGGAAAGACAGTGATAACCTGGAAAAGCTGGTAATCACTGGTAAAATCGAAGGCGATAAACCTAGATGCAGGAGCCCAATGCGGTGGACAGACCAAATTCGCTCAGCCCTTGATGCAACGCTCCACGGTGCCCTACATTCGGCGACAGACAGAAGGAGGTGGCGGCAAGTTGTCAAAGAGAAGCTGTTCCCTAGAAGTGGCCACGACCCTCAGTGATGAGGAAACCGATGCAAGGAGGAGGAGGGAATTCCGTAAGCTTTTTACCAAGAAACTCTTCTACATACGAGTGTTAAGGACGGATTGTTGTGAATGTTTTTGCATTACATTATCAAAATATACAATAAAAAAAACCGTAGCCATAATTGTTTGGAGATTTAAAACAATTTTTGTTTGTAAGTATCTATTTGTATGGAGAAAATTTCGAAATGGTCTGGCTTCGTTAGGGGCTGTCCATAAATTACGTCATCGATTTTTGACCCCCCCCCCCCCCTAAAATCATCCAAAAATCATGCTTCGAATGACCTCGTTTCCTCCTACGTCATGCTACCATCATCCGATGTCCAGACCCCCCTCCCTAATTTGAAATGACGTAATTTATGAATAGCCCCTTAAGAGGCTACCCTACGCCAATGACCTTCGATCTGAATCCCTTAGTTTTCTAATGTTTTTAGTAGCTTATCCAATATAGTATCCCATATTTACTTCAAAGTTCATGTCTTCGAGATATTTGCCATCAAAGTTGAACAATTTTAGGCTAGAAAACCAGTTGGTTTTCTGGCCATAATTTTTGTGTTAATTAGTTTAAAATTAAAACCCTGGACACGTTTTTCGAGACGTCAATCTTTATAATCAATTCCTACAGATTAATATAATCTAACTTGTGACTATGTCACATACAAATTCAATAAAAATGAGATCTTTATCTTTTCGTCTACATGCTTTAGTCTTACCACGAAGTTGACACTGACATATTCGCTAGTCTGTGCATAAAAATAAATGCTTTGATTGATTGATTGATTGATTGATTGATAACTTTCTAACAATACATCTCGTTCATACCTGCGATGTTGTATAGAAAGTAAGTTACGCAGACGTTAGCGAATATGTCAGTGTCAAAGTCGTGGTAAGGCTACTGAATAAAAATACTAGTAATAAAAAGCTTTCACATACATTTATACAAGAATATCCATTATTACAAAAAAAAATGAAAATTGAACGACTCTGTTCCAATAAATAATATTGGGTTGGGAGAATGTGACATTTGGCTTCATCAAAATTATTGTGCTTTCGTAATATTCGCAACGGCCTAGCGGTTGGGATTTTATTTGGTAAAAACAAAGAAAGAAATAAACAAACATAATAAAACTTAAAAATCTAAAGATAAAAAAATTGGCCCAGATCGCCGTCAACGGGCAAGGTGCCCAGAAGGCTGGCTGTATTTCCCCGCTGTATGGCGATACTAATACGCTGGGCGAAATAGTGGCCAGCTCTCTGGTCACCAGAAGCCTCTATTAGGCGCGCCGACAAGTCTTTGTACAGTCGACGCGCACTTGGCCCCCACGGCCCCAATGTTTCGACACCAAACGCCGCAAATATGTAGCTGCTTCCCAGAGCGGCATAGTTGCGGCGCTTGAGGCTCTCGGCTGAGGAAGCCGCAGCGCCAGCAGAATCTTTGGTGCTTGGAACATGGGACGGTGCCAGGGTATCAACGCAAGTAGCGTCCCAAACTAGCGGCCGACCCATGCTCCAAGGCATTAGTGTCAATCCGTCGGGCCTCTTGCCATCATCCCTGGCCAGACCGCTGGGCTCGAGGACTGCAGGTACTTTGGCACTAACAAGAGCCCGACGGATGACATCATTTATACTGGCATGGCGGGGGATCCTGCCAGCGCTTCGAACACATGAGAGGCCATGGTGGCCAAGAATGTCCACCGTGGTGCCACATTGACAGCGATGTGGCTGATTGGTAGATGCCCCTACACGTAAGCTAGCTGCTAGGCGGAAGGTAGTGTTGTCTAGAAAAGTCCCAATGTTTGGAGAGGTTAAGTTCGCAAATTGCGGGCATCTTTATCTCTTACTTCCATTAAAATAAACCATTAACCTCGTAAGGCCCACCAAAGAAAGTTTTTCAATTTTTAATTTGAACCTTGTTCTATCTATGTAATGTATGGGTAGTTTTAACGTTATATATTATACGCGGTGGTAAAACAAGTTTGTTGGGACGGCAATGGTTAGCAGAACTAGGTATTTTACCTCCTTTCATACTGGTGGCTTGTAATAATATTAATTGCGAAACATTACATTTTGATGTGTTCAGTTCTAGCTACCGAGACGTGTTCGGCGATGGCCTGGGTCGGTTCACGGGCGGCACGGTGGCGTTCCGGCTGCGACCGGACGCGCGGCCGGTATTCCTGCGCGCGCGCCCCCTGGCGTAAGCTTTGCGCGAGCCAGTGGAGCGCGCGCTTGAACAGCTGGTGCGCAACAGAGTACTTGAGCCCGTGCAAACCTCGGAAAGGGCTATGTACGCCGATCGTGCCGGTTATGAAGGACAGTACCATTCCGGTATGCGGTGATTTTAAACTTACTTTAAATAAATGCCTCGAGGTCGATCGTTTCCCTTTGCCCCTAGTGGACGATTTGCTCACTAGATTACACGGAGGACAAAAATTTACCAAGTTAGACTTGTCACAAGCGTATGCCCAATTTGAACTGGATGAGGAATCAAAAAAATATGCTGTGATTAATACACACCGCGTGCCGCGTTAGGCGTAGGATCTGTAATATCGCATTTAATGCCAGCTGGTACCACCGGTAACGGTATATGGAGGGGGCACGGGAACGCCCGATAGCTTATGCTTCGCGCGGGTATTCACAAATAGAAAAGGAAGCATTGGGTATAATTTTCGAAATTAAGAAGTTCCATCAATACCTTTTTGGAAGGAAATTTATTTTAAAAACCGACCATAACCGAAACGAACCGGCCGTTAGTAACCATTTTCGGTGGTAAAGTTGGCATTCTGTTATGGCGGCCATAGAATGCAACGTTGGGCAGCTTCTATCAGGTTACGACAACGATATTGAGTATGTTCGCAGTGTAAAAAGTGCCGCCGATGTCTTGTCTCGGTTGCCAACCGGTGAACAAGCATGATATAAGAAGGAAGTTACATACATTAATTTTAGCCAAAACTTCCTATAACTAGGAAAATAGTTAAGGAAAATACGTTCAAGAACGATACGCTGCAAAACGTAGTACTGTACGAGGGGCGTTCAATAAAAAGTGAGAATGAGTATGTTATATACAACTTTTATTAAATGTTATTTTATTTTTCGACATAGTCACCTTTTAGCATAATACACTTAGTATATCTTTTTTCTAAACTTAAAATTCAATTTCTAAAAAAGGTTTTATCTTGAGTACTTAAAAAATCTTGTACTGCAGCGACTACCGCGTCGTCGTCAAAGAATATAATACTCACTAGGAGAAGAACGGTAACTCCATACAAAAAAATGTCCCCAACCGTTTATACGTTTATACTAGTGGCGCCGTCGTTGTGTACCAATGGAACTAAAGTTGACAACCAGTTTAGCCTGGCGGGTATTGGTAGGTATAGGTAGTAATTCTGTTGATAAACATATTTGTTATCTTCATATCACGAAATATATGAAAGATGCAAATATTACCCCTTGTTTGTGGTATTATCAAAAGCATATTTATGTTTATAACATTGTATTATTTTATTTATTCAAAAAATGTTTTACATATAGAAATATACACTGAAAATTAAACCCTGACCACTTAATAAAAAAATAGACGTTAATAAAGCGCATTCACAAAGTTTTCAGTATAATAATATATACTGAAAACTTTAGGCATGCCTACCTATTACACTTTACACACACAGATACACTACACTTTACACACGGCATGTACACAGATTTCCAACTTGTATTCATACATTTCTTCACGGTTAATTAATATACGCTTTCCATATGCGTTATGACGCGGTTCCTTCTGAACCCACTAAAGCTATGAATTTCACTCAAATATGTATCTTCAACAGCCGTTGCTCCGCATTTAGCACATTTTCTACGTGCATTGCTGTAATCCATGTAGGTACAGACTTACAGAGTCTTAAGAGGTAGTACCGCTACGTTGTACTTATTATTTAAAGATTTAATAAATAAAATTTTCGTTATGAACTTTAACCACAGCAGTTGGACAGAGTCATTGACAAATATATTTGTATGTCTTTCCCATCACGGAACAATGGTGTTCCGGACCTTTGGGAGGCGTGCGCGGAGCCGAAGCCAACACGTAGATGCCCTTTTGACACTTTAATGAAATGTAAGGGGTACACCGAGCGGAGGCTGCCCTTGCCCGTGTCATGGGACGCACGCAGAGGCAGCACCCGCCAGGGTGTAAGGACTATTGGGAGTTGATGGAATCTAAAATGAACTAGGTTATTGGGTGAAAGCGATGGACTAAGAACTGAGCTATGGGGTAAAAAACCGGACGCCTGCCTAATAAAACGGTATGCAATTTTATTTCCGGCAGACGGTGACTCGCCCTCACAAGATGGGCCCCCACAAAAAGCGACATCTAGGATGGCTCAAGGGCAACACCGGTGTGAGCGGCTCAGGGGTGTCGAGAGGTGTGCGCCGCTTTCTACCCAGTGGCTGTTATCAGCCACTGTGCCAACTCGCGTCTTATGCATATTTCACTTCCACCCCTGGAGCTTATAGCTCTAACGACTCCACTCTGGCCGGCCGGCTAAGGCAAGCCAGAGGCAGAGAATCCTGTCCCACCCACCCTCCTTGCGGGTAACAGAACTCTCCAGGAGCACTCGGGTACGTGAGGTCGCTAATCCCCAACAGCTCGCCACAAGCTGCCCTGCGTTGACTGATTGCACTGGTAAAACCAGCGGGCGATGGGGTCGTCACATCCCTACGCCTAAAAAATATTTTATTATTATGGTGGGTAGACGTACCTACCCTCCATATATTTTATGAACATTGATAAAGACAGTTGGAAGCAAATATTCATTATAAAACTTAATCGCGTGTAGTTAAGTTTTATGTGTTTTAAGTCCCGTTTTATGATTAATAATGTAAAAAAAATCGTGAAAATTTAAATTTCAGTTGGGAGCAATGTTGCTGTACAAAAATGTTTTTATTTTGATTACTGGCAACTTTTTCTAGGAGGCCAAAGCACACATAGAAGCTTCAGGCGCATACATGCGCAATTATTTGGGGACATAACTTTCTTAGGAAGTGAACAGGCCTTGGTCGTCGTCTTCAAATTTCTTGCCTCTTAGGTATTCCTTCAATCTCGGAAATAGGTAGAAATCACTAGGGGCGAGGTCTGGTGAATACGGAGGATGCTTAAAGATATCGAACCCAGCATCACGTATTACAGCCATTGCAACGGCGGACTTGTGTGCTGGTGCATTGTCCTGATGAAACAACACAATTTTCGAGAGTTTACCTCGCCGTTTTTCACGGATTTCATTGCGCAATGTTGCTATTTGTTTGGCATATAAAGTGCCCGTAATGTGGCTCCATGCTCGAGATACTCAATCATTACGACCCCTTTACCATCCCAAAAACAGAGCCCATGACCTTACCGGCAGATGGGCCCACCTTGAATTTCTTCGGAGTTGGAGATGATGGCCTTTTTCATGTCATAGACTGCAGTTTCGTTTCAGGGTCGTAATGATGGAGCCATGTTTCGTCCATTGTTATAAATCGCGCCAAAAAAAGTTCCCGGTCTTGCTGTATCAGGTCCAAAGCTTCTTGACAAATCTCGACTCTAGTTTGTTTTAGCGTGTCAGTAAGCATTCTGGGTACCCAACGCGCACCTTTTTCATACCAAGCGTTCATGTAAAATATTATGCACGCTCCCCGTTGAAATCTTTACATTTTCAGCAATAAAACGAACCGTGACACGACGATCCGCCAAAACTAAGTTTTCGACTTTTTTTCACAATTTCTTCAGTTACTGCTGTAGTAGGGCGTCCGGACCGGGGGTCATCCATGGTCGATGCTCTTCCACGTCTAAATTCGGCGCACCAACGTGTGACTGTCGAATACGGAGGAGCATTATGGCTCCTCTACACTATGGGCCAACGCCGGCCACTCCAACGGACTCATTTATCCGTTAGAGGGAGCAAGTGATATTGCTATCTCATTCTACCGCATGGCTGCGTCCCTCGTTGGCGTTGGCGTTGGCCCAACGTGAAGAGGAGCCATTAGACCTTAAAGTGTCCCGTAAATCTAAATGGACTTCGTCCGTAGAAAAAATTTTCAAACACAAGTATTTGATAACGGCGCGCAGTTAAATTTTCTCCATTTTCGCTAACGTACTCAATAGCATCGCAAAGAAATCGCCGTATTTTTTTTAAACAAAAAACATCAATATTTTTTTTCATGGCAATCAGCTAGGTAGATTAGCTTTACTGGCCAGTATTTACTTTCCTAATATTTAAAGAGTTTGCATCTCATTCTCATTATATATTGAACGCCCCTCGTATATAGGTACCTTCGAGCAACACCGGCTTCCGACACATCGGAAGGGAGCGGCCCAAGCGATATCTCACCGTACAAATCTTTCTGCCATTTTTCGCGGGGGGAAAGGTGCACACAGTCGCACTTCTCACACACCTACATACAAAATCCAATCTGTAATGACGACACAAATACATAGAAAATGACTCACGTCAAAGACAAATCTTGCAAACCTCGATCTCTTTTTGTGTACGGACGAGTGACAAGTGTCACAACACGCACACTAACACATTTTCGTTGAAATATGTTATTGTATTCTGAGAGATGAGAAGTCGGATTTGTCGCTCGACCGATCCGCAATTTGTACTGAGCGAGCAAAATCGATAAATCCAACAATTACATGACACTAAAATACTAGCAAAAAGCAGAGCTTTGTAAGGGCTCGCGGAGTTTTTCTACCTAAACGCCGCTTACTTAGCTACCGGACCGCGACTTTGATCCAGTCCGAGGCTTGTTCCATGTTCGATCGAGTGGGTACGTTATAAATCCGTTAAGGACGCAGCAATAAGTGAGAACAAGAAAGAAATATACTGACCCCGGTCGCTGTCCGGTACGCCTGTCTGTTACAATTTTTACTTTGTCCATTAAAACGTGTCCAGACGACTGTTTGACACGACGACAAATTGCCAATATCATCCACACGTTATATACAATTTTATAAGAGCTTATTACATCCTACACGGTCGCCCAGTACTTTTTGTAAGGAAACCAATATTGGCTTTCCTACATATTGTTGGGTCAGCGAGCCAATGTCCTTGAATTTATTTTTGCGTCAACACCACACAATTGAGCGAAAAACTATCCCGTCTGGACACCTACTGGTGGTAATCACGCTGCTCCGCACATAAACACACATATAATTTGCTCTCCTAAGTGCTCATCAAGACGAGTGAGATGGCCAAAAGAGCGTTTGCCTATGTTGCACCAAACCTGAGTTCCAATAGGTACTGCCAGGGTTCAGCATCAGCTCTATCTTGGGTGCTACTCTCCTAAGTGCTTATCAAGACGAGTCGGATGACCAAAACAGCGTGTGCCTATGTTGCACCAAACCTGAGTACCACTAGGTACAGCCAGGGTTCAGCATCAGCTCTATCGTGAGTACTGCTCTTCCAAGTGCTCATTAAGACGTGTCGGATGACCAATACAGCGTGTACCTATGTTGCACCAAACCTGAGTTCCACTAGGTACTGCCAGGGTTCAGCATCAGCTCTATCTCGGGTGCTACTCTCCTAAGTGCTTATCAAGACGAGTCGGATGACCAAAACAGCGTGTGCCTATGTTGCACCAAACCTGAGTTCCACTAAGTACTGCCAGGGTTCAGCATCAGCTCTATCTTGGGTACTGCTCTACCAAGAGATCATCATGACGAGTCGGATGTCTAAAACAAGGTATGTCTATATTGCACCAAACCTGAGTACCACTAGGTACAGCCAGGGTTCAGCATCAGCTCTATCGTGAGTACTGCTCTTCCAAGTGCTCATTAAGACGTGTCGGATGACCAAAACAGCGTGTGCTTATGTTGCACCAAACCAGAGCTCCACTAGGTACAGCCAGGGTTCAGCATCAGATCTATCTTGGGTACCTACTACTCTTCTAAGTGCTCATCAAGACGAGTCGGATGACCAAAACATCGTGTGCCTATGTTGTATTAAACCCGAGTTCCACTAGGTACTGCCAGGGTTCTGCATCAGGTATGTTGGGTACTGCTCTACCAAGTGATCAACATGACGAGTCGGATGACCAAAACATCGTGTGCCTATGTTGTATTAAACCCGAGGTCCACTAGGTACTGCCAGGGTTCTGCATCAGGTATGTTGGGTACTGCTCTACCAAGTGATCAACATGACGAGTCGGATGTCCAAAACAGCGTATGTCTATGTTGCACCATCGACAATATTGTAAATAGGTATCGTTGTCTGAATACCCACAACACAAGCCTTCTTGAGCTTACCGTGGGGCTTAGTCAATTTGTCCAATATTTATTTATTTATTTTTTACTACCAACGCCATCTGTCAGAAAAACAAATAATTAACATTAGCACGAATGTTAATTCATCACTTCTCCAACAGATGGCGTTAGTAGTAATACAAAGTGTTATTCCTTTATTTTATTTTTTTAGGTTTATAAAATGATATTTTTATGTTTGATAACACATCTAGACATAAATTTGAATTACTATGTTAAATCTCAAACCTAACAGTGCAGTAGTTTTTCCGTAAAGTGTACCACAAGGATGCATAGATTGTCGTATAGTGATAGGGCTCGCTTCGCTCGCCCTAATAATAATTGTGTTTGAATGTAATTAAACGTATGATATGTAAAAAAAAAATATTACATGTGAAATGTAACACTTTCTTTTTGTAAATTTGATGTCCCCGACCTCTTTTTATAACAAAAAACCGAGCAAACAGGCATTTTTGTGCAGCAGTTTTCACGCGCGCGTCCGGACTCGGTCTAGTGAATAATCCAAGTGCAACTAGTTTTATTACCCGCGCTAGATTAGATTGACGCGCTAATCTTGTACCTCGGCAGAGGGGAAATAGTGCGAATGCCGCCTCCCTTCCGTGTTGCTCGAAGATAGGTACAATCGGGCTGGAAAAATCAGTATAGTCACGACGATTCTTTGAAACCGTACACCTCCCGTAAAACGAATATGTACTTACATTGTAATGTATATTTAGACTCGGGAGGTTAAAACAATAAACATACATTAAAAATAAATTTAAGCTCTAACTAAAGTTCGTTTTTTTTAGCCTTAGAAAGAACTTGCAAGAAGGTAAGCGATTTTGACATGTCTTTTAGTTGAAAAACGCTTTTTTAAAATCAGTAACTGTTACTTATGAAAGCAGAAGAATATAAATGACCGTATTAGATTCATAATTGTTACATATTTGCCGTAACTTATTTATAAAATGTGTTTTTCAATTAAAAGACACATCAAGATTGTTTACCTTATTTCTAATGCTAAAAAAAACGAACTATAGTGTAACTAGTAGGTACCCATGCCGTAAGCATAGGCATGGAGGTTATGGGTTCGAGCTCGAAACCCGGCTCGTACCAATGAGTTTCTCGAAATGTTAGAGGAAGTTCACCAATAATATATTATCAATGTCCAATATTATAATCAATATATTTTCTACATATGGTGCAAGTATTAAGATGTTTCATTCCACTTACCTGTCATCAACTCCAAATTTTGTAAACATTGTCGTTTTTGAGCTTGAATCGCCTCGTGCTGATTTTTTACTAGTGTAAAATTATTCGTATGCCGAAAAGTAACAGCTCGTTCACACAGGGTCTCCGTTTTACTGTTCCGTTTTATCGTATACGTTTTTTTTCATTGATGGCGTATGGAGTTGTATATGAGCGACTTCACATATGACACAGTATTCAGTATACAGTAAAAAATGTCAGTCCGTTAAATTATGACATTCCGTTTTGTCATCGAAATACTGGATGAACGGAATACGTATCCGTCATGTAGCCGTACGTTTTTACTGGATATAAACTGTGTGTGGGGTGCGGGGCGGGGGGAGCTCTTTTGTTAAATATATTGTTGTTGTTGGTGTTGTTGTTTGTGCTGTTGTTGGTGCTGTAGTTTTTGTGTAGTAGTTTGTTTTCCAGAGGGAAAAGGAAATGAAGTTGTACTTTTGCAAGAAAGAAAAAATCCGCATGCGAGCACTTCATTCCCGCAGCTCGGCCTTCGGCCTCGCATTTTTTTCAAAATGGCCGACTTTTTTTTTTAATTTTTTCAAGATTGTCCTAGCGCGCTGAAATTTTGGTCACGGAATCTCGGAGCCCCCTAGATCCCTAAGGAAAAAATTTTTTTAGAAAAATTCTACAATTGTGGGAAAACTGGCCACTTTTATTTTGTATGGCAACTTTTAAACGGTGCTATCTTACAAAACAAACAGCATTAAAAAAAAAAATGGCCGACTTTTTTTTTTCAAGTTGGTCCGAGCGCGCTGAGATTTGGCATGGCGAGAGATAGAGGCCTCTAGATTCCAATGAAAAAAATTTTTTTTGAAAAAATCCAAGATGGCGGAAATAATGGTCATTTTAATTTTGTATGGCAACTTTTAAACGGTGCGAGATAGGTGGAGGGCGCTCAACCAAATGTCATAGAGGGCCCCCGAGACAAAACAAACGGCATTAAAAAAAAAACAAAATGGCCGATTTTTTTTTTATTTTTTCAAGTTGGTCCAAGCGCGCTGAGTTTTGGCATGCGGCGAGCCTGGGGACCCAAGATTATCACGTAAAAAAAAATTTTTGGAAAAATCCAAAATGGCGGCGGACACGGGCCAAACTCAAATTTCCAAGTAGATTAAGCGAGCCCGAAGGGCGAGCTTCAGCCTGGGAGGCCGAAGGCCGACCCCGCGGAGGGCCGTTAGGCCCCGAGCTTCATCCTGAATGTCCAAGCGTGCCCCACCCCCAGTAATTTTGGGCGAGGCCGAAGGCCGAGCTGCGGAAATGACGAACAAAGCAAAATCCTATACAAAAACTGTGTTAAGCGAGCCCGGACGGAGACTATGTGTGAACGGGCTTACGTTGAACGTTATACGGTGCCTATGTGTGAACAAAGCATAATTTTTTGTCGTATCCGTTAAAACGGGTACCGTAAATACGGAGACTGTGTGAACGGGCACTCCTGCACGCCCCTTTTTAAAGGTTTCCTCATCTTTTTCCTGTTCATTGCAAAACACAACGAATATTTAAACGATTTTGACAAACGAATTCCATGTTAATGACGTTTAGTGACTGCAAACAAAGAGCATATAATCACTACGTTCTGCAAATAAACATTGCCATGCCATAGGTATATACTAATTAGGTCGTTTTTTAATTCGCTGTCAAATTATTGCGCTGCAGAAGTGCAGACTTTTGTTGGTCTAACGACTAAAAAGACACGTATAGATTGTTAACACTTTTACCAATTTACTAATCATACCTTTAGGCCCCATTCGCACGACAGCTTAAAAAGCGTTGCGTTAAAACCCGACGTTGGCGCTTTTTTACCGTTTCCAATATTTGTGTTCATATGAACGCTTAAAAATCACTTGTGAGTCGTACTGCCACGTACGCATCTCAGCAAAGTCATACTTTATTTGCTATTATGACGTATTATTTGAATATAGCTTGAATATTTCAGGAATTTGTAAGCATAAGTTGACATTTTTAAGGTGAAACTAATAATAATCTTGACGATTGACACCAAAAATTGACACATGACAGCCAACTGACAGCAGCGCCGGCGCTTTTTTAACGCTTGTGAGAACAGATACACGGAGTTCCGTATGGTCTATTCAATTTGACGCCAACGCTCAACGCCGAAAATCGAACAGTGCTCGATAAAAAAGCGCCGCGCTTAAAAACCGCCTTCGTGTGAATACATACATGGTTATCCATTTGTGTCATTCAAACGCTTTTTTAACGCGAGTTGAAAAAGCTGCCGTGCGAACGGGGCCTAAGGCCGGGGCCTAAGGCCCCGTTCGCACGGCAGCTTTTTCAACGCGCGTTAAAAAAGCGTTTGAATGACACAAATGGATAACCATGTATGTATTCACACGAAGGCGGTTTTTAAGCGCGGCGCTTTTTATTCGAGCACTGTTCGATTTTCGGCGTTGAGCGTTGGCGTCAAACTGAATAGACCATACGGAAATCCGTGTATCTGTTCTGACAAGCGTTGAAAAAGCGCCGGCGCTGCTGTCAGTTGGCTGTCAAGTGTCAATTTTTGGTGTCAATCGTCAAGATTATTATTAGTTTCACCTTAAAAATGTCAACTTATGCTTACAAATTCCTGAAATATTCAAGCTATATTAGTAGTAATAGCAAAAAAGTATGGCTTTTCTGAGATGCGTACGTGGCAGTACGACTCACAAGTGATTTTTAAACGTTCATATGAACACAAATATTGGAAACGGTAAAAAAGCGCCCACGTCGGGTTTTAACGCAACGCTTTTTAAGCTGTCGTGCGAATGGGGCCTTAAACGAGCAATTCTTGTTTATTTATTTATATATATGTCGGGAATTGTGGGCGTATCATACTATCGGCAGCACATCAGAACCTTCAATCGTGGATGACGAGGGCCTTCAATGAAATACGATGTTCAACTCACAATCTTTACTGCACAAGACTAATTACAAATCACAGCACGCGTTACGTTTCTTATCTTAAGCAAACCAGTGGATTAGACCCAGGAGCCGCCACAGACGTCATCTTCCGCCGTTCGTTCTCATCGTGCTCCTTCTGAAGATTGATTGACAGCATAACTTCAATTGTTCTGGACTTCAATTGTTTTAAGAGCGCACTCTATGACGTCTTGGCGGAACTGCGTCGAACGCCACTCAAGTGTACGTAACACCCTAGTTTGCTCTATTTGTCAAAGTTTGCATGACAAAACGCCTCTTGAAGGCGATAGATGGCACATTTCAGCCATTCTCCGACATATATATTCCGGGGATCTCTGTAACGGCTCTAACGATTTCGATGAAATTTGCTATATGGGGGTTTTCGGGGCAGTTAAATCAATCTAGCTAGGTCTTATCTCTGGGGAAACGCGCATTTTTGAGTTTTTATACGTTTTCCGAGCAATACCGAGCATTGCCTCCCAAATATTTATAAAAAAAGAAGTAGGTATCTCTTCGAGCAACACGGAAGGGAGGCAGCATTCGCACTATTTCCCCTCTGCCGAGGTACAAGATTAGCGCGTCAATCTAATCTAGCGCGGGTAATAAAATTAGTTGCACTTGGATTTTTCACTAGACCGAGTCCAGACGCGCGCGTGAACACTGCTGCATAAAAATGCCTGTTTGCTCGGTTTTTTATAAACAATTAAGCAAAAACAATTATTATATTTTAGTCTCATGTAATCTTCGAGCAACACCGGCTTCCGACACATCGGAAGGGAGGCGCCCAAGCGATATCTCACCGTACAAATCTTTCTGCCATTTTTCGCGGGGGGAAAGGTGCACACAGTCGCACTTCTCACACGCTTACATACAAAATCCAATCTGTAATGACGACACAATTACATAGAAAATGACACACGTCAAAGACAAATCTTGCAAACCTCGATCTCTTTTTGTGTACGGACGAGTGACAAGTGTCACAACACGCACACTAACACATTTTCGTTGAAGTATGTTATTGTATTCTGAGAGACGAGAAGTCGGATTTGTCGCTCGACCGATCCGCAATTTGTACTGAGCGAGCAAAATCGATAAATCCAACAATTACATGAGACTAAAATATAATAATTGTGTTTGAATGTAATTAAACGTATGATATGTAAAAAAAAATATTACATGTGAAATGTAACACTTTCTTTTTGTAAATTTGATGTCCCCGACCTCTTTTTATAACAAAAAACCGAGCAAACAGGCATTTTTGTGCAGCAGTGTTCACGCGCGCGTCTGGACTCGGTCTAGTGAAAAATCCAAGTGCAACTAGTTTTATTACCCGCGCTAGATTAGATTGACGCGCTAATCTTGTACCTCGGCAGAGGGGAAATAGTGCGAATGCCGCCTCCCTTCCGTGTTGCTCGAAGCATGTAATTGTTGGATTTATCGATTTTGCTCGCTCAGTACAAATTGCGGATCGGTCGAGCGACAAATCCGACTTCTCATCTCTCAGAATACAATAACATATTTCAACGAAAATGTGTTAGTGTGCGTGTTGTGACACTTGTCACTCGTCCGTACACAAAAAGAGATCGAGGTTTGCAAGCAAGGGCCCAACGTTTTCTGTTCTCTTTCACGGCGCAGCAACTAGTATCATTTCTCTCTCCTCGCTCTTTTAAAAATGACGTTTGTCAAAAAAGGACAACCATACTGTTGACAAGGTGGACTTCAAATCAAGTGTTGCCTTTCTTGATGCGCCCAGGTTGTGTATGTGTGCGTAAAAGCGTATATGTGTGCTCTTTTAGGGATGTGAAAAGTCGATTTTAGATTATTAGATTATCATGTTATATATCGATAAACGCTACACAGCGGAACGAAATAGCGATTAATTGAAGCTTCAATATCTTCGTTAAACATAAACATAATTGAAATGCTAATGGATAATGAATATATTATAATATACTTAATAATATAATTCAATTATTGCGGAACAACTATTTTAGGAGGTATTTATGTATTTTAATTAAATATCTGAACTTTCCCTTGGTTCCCTGCTGGGGCGTGACTATAAAATTGTGATCTGATAACCACAATAAAGAATAAAAGCGTTTTTGGTCATTTTAGGTATCGTTAAGCCTTCGAAGTAAAATTAAAATTGCAAGAAATGTCGATAGTTTATCGATATGACTTTATCGACATGGCTACAGCAAGGTGGGCCTCATTGTTAATCGTACACTAAACAAAAGTGGCAACAGTGACAGCTCGCTGAGACACCGTCTCTATATATTATAAGTCTATGTTTGCAAGATTTGTCTTTGACGTGTGTCATTTTCTATGTATTTGTGTCGTCATTACAGATTGGATTTTGTATGTAAGTGTGTGAGAAGTGTGACTGTGTGCACCTTTCCCCCCGCGAAAAATGGCAGAAAGATTTGTACGGTGAGATATCGCTTGGGCCCATAGACTTCCCATATAACCATTCCAGTCGCAGAATCACAAAGTGGTAACTAAATGTCAGATGTGTCGTAACAGAGTCTACACAATGTGTCTAGAATTGTTTCGAAACAAAGTGTCGTCGCCGTGTCTACACTTTTCCGTAACAAGGTGTCGACACATTTGTGTGCACTTTGCGTGCGGTTTGCGACTAAATCTGACAGCAAATTTGTGACAGCAAATGTCAATATAAAATACCTCTTGAAAACCAAGGTTTGTCAAACTACTATTAGTGTCTCGTGTGCTCGTAATTCTAGTAAGTCATCATGGGCAATGCAAATGATAATAATCGACCGAAACCATATAAACACCCAACACCCGTCAACCTTTTACAGAAAAGTTTTTAAAGAAATTCAATAAGCTACTTAGGTCAGGCAACGAATGCTCTAAAAGTTGTAGAGGGAAATGCTCGGAACACAATTTTTGACTCCGTAACTCGGTTTGACAAGTTAGGAGGTGAACATATCAAAAGTCCCCGGCCGTAGCCCTTGAGCGGGGGGGGAGAGAGGGGGCTTTGAAGGTCCCATTTTCCCGTTTTTCGATTATATCTCGGAAACTATGCATCTCAGCGACATGGCCACTTATACAAAATGAAAGTTAATTTAATTTGTTACAAGCTTATTCAGTCAAATATTTCGATATGTTGAATAGTTTTTGAGATATCCGCTCTGGAAAGTTTATTTAGGGCTCTCAATTTTATCTTGATATATCTATATCAGTGAAGGTGCTAGGCCGTGTTTGGTATCGTTTTCGTATAAATCTGGGGTGCTGAATCCATTTAAGATATCACATTGACACCATTCCACAAAATAAAAATAAATCTTTTTAGGGTTCCGTACCTCAAAAGGAAAAAACGGAACCCTTATAGGATCACTCGTGCGTCTGTATGTATGTCCGTCTGAATACACAAAATAGTTCTTTACCTATAGACGACAGGAAAACCTATTAGAAATGTGCAGTCAAGCGCGAGTCGGACTTAATGTACGGAACCCTTAATACGCGAGTCCGACTCGCACTTGGTCGGTTTTTTGAAACTCTTCTTGACGCTTAACCGCTGAACCGATTTCGTTGAAATTTGGTATAGAAATAGTTTGCGTCCCGAAACAGGACATAGGATAGATCTTATAACCAAAATCATCTTTTGAAGGTGTGGAAAGTGGCGTGGAAATTTGTACGGGAAATCAATAACCGCTGAACCGATTTATATGAAATTTGGGATGGTCTACATCTTTGATTTAGTTAAAAATGATGAAAAAACATGACTTCAAACCTAAACTTAAATTAACTTCAAGAAATCAATTCTGAATTCCCCCCTACACCTCATTTCACACCTTTAAAGGATGATTTTTGAGATAACTTATTATATCCTGTCTCGGGACTCAAAATATATGTGTACCAAATTTAAATTAAAACTGTTCAGCAGTTTAAGCGTGAAGAGGAGTTTAAAAGAAAGTATTTTAATAAGTTTATATGTTTTTACTTCGGAATGGTGTCAATGTGATACCTTAACTAAATTTGGTACTGCGAATTTATACGAAAACGATACCAAACATGGCCTCGTAGCTTTACTGTTGTAGAAGTCAAAATAAAATTGAGAGCCCTAAATTCTTATTACTTGGCCAAACTTGTGTAGAAGGAAAAGGTAAAATAAAAGTCTTCGGCAGGAATATAAGACACAAATATATTTTTTTTTTGCGTTACTATTTCATTCATCAAATATAAACATACCTTGATTATACTATTCTAGTGAGATCCTCATAGATAAACAAAAACGATTACTTAAAAAATTACAAGGTCGAAATGTCACGGAACTTGTGAGAGTAATATGTGAAAAATAAAAACTTTTATGACAAAAAAAATCTGGACACAATTTAAGAATCACCCAATTGCGTCGAGGAATCATCTGTATTTTTGCTTGTTTCATTACCTCCTCGCTTCTTTTTTGTCCTTTGTATTCTGTAGCAATTTGTTAGATCTGAAAATAAAGATAACTTGCGTCGTCACGGATGTCGATTTATAGGTTTTAGGGAGTGCAGAATTCGAAAACGATGATCATTTTATAATCCAAGATGGCGGCTACGTATTTTGTCATAAAAGTGGAATCCAAAATGGTTATCATTTTCTAAATCTGCGCCCCCCAAAACCTATAAAACGACACCCATGACGGCTTTTATGACATAGTGCATGGCCGCCATTTTGGATTTCAAAATGGTCATCATTTTCGAAATCTGCGCCCCCTAAAACCTATAAAACGACATCCATGACGACTTTTATGACATAGTGCATGGCCGCCATTTTGGATTTAAAAATGGTCATCATTTTCTAAATCGGGGCCCCCTAAAACCTATAAAACGACATCCATGACGACTTTTATGACATAGTGCATGGCCGCCATCTTGGAATCCAAAATGGTCATCATTTTCGAAATCTGCGCCCCCTAAAACCTATAAAACGACACCCATGACGACTTTTATGGCATAGTGCATGGCCGCCATTTTGGATTCCAAAATGGTCATTTTCAAAATTGGGGCCCCCTAAAACGTATAAAACGACATCCATGACGACTTTTATGACACAGTGCATGGCCGCCATTTCGGATTCCAAAATGGTCATTATTTTCGAAATTGGCACTCCCTAAAACCTATAATCGACACCCATCTCGACTTTTATCACAAAGTGTTTTGCTACCATCTGCATGCAAGACATTTCTATTATTTTTACGTACAAAAATGGCCCCCTGTCAACTTTCAATCGAGATTTAATCGATAATTTATTCGATTAATATTCAGATTAATTCAATTTCAATCTATGTTAGGTCGACTAAACTAATCGCGATTAAAATTTGAGAATTAACTTTTTTTATTCCATTAATTAGTCGAATAAACAGTTAATCGATTAATGCCCATCTCTGACCACGGAATTTTTACACTTTGAGGATATCTGAAAACAAATCAACACAAGGAGCCATTTTGCAAATCCAGTGACATACCAGTAACTTTGTTATTACTTTTGACAGCGCGTGTCATGTGTCAACACTAGGGTTGCCAGATGGTCGGGATTTGGCGGGATTCTCCCGATTTTTAGCATGTGTTCCCGATTCCCGACGAAGGGAAAATTGTCCCGAAAAATAGCTTCACGTTATAAAACAATAATTTCATGTTCCGAACTGTCGTCGAGCGAACGAGCTAACGTAGTGCCAATAATGTAAAATATCGTTGTTTTTAATACAATTACTTTAATTTGTTTGTTTTTTTTTCCCGACTTAAGTCCTAAAATCCCGAAAAAAATATATTTTTTCCCGATAATAGCGCCTTTCGATCTGGCAACCCTAGTCAACACAGAGTCGACACAAAGTCGAAACATTGCAACTACTTTGTGACTGCAATATTTCTCAGCCTTAAACCATATTTATACATCATAATTAACAAGTTTCGTAGTATGTAAAGCGTTATTTCTGTTATTTAAGTATAGTATACGCATCGAAGTACTAAAAATGCTTCAAATAATATAGTTATGAACACAGGCACTGAGAAGTAAACAATTTCATTTCCGGCTAAACTAAAACAATGTGGTGGCGCGTTGATTATATTACACTTAGTTTATCAAATCACTCGAGCAGTTTAATTCCCCATAATAATTTAAGTCCTATTGTAATATAAATGCAAACAATATATAATTACGTCTTGTAATCCGTTTTAGAGATGGCGTATTAATGTCACTTATTTTTATTTAAGTATTTTTCCATCTGACAGTTTCCATTTGACAGGAACAAAATGAACGAATGATTTTGGCATAAAGTAGGGCTGCTATTTAACTGATCACCAGATTTAATAAAATTTAATACCAAAAAAATCTATTTTACCACCCTAAAATCATGAATGATCACCAAAATTATAACACCATTTTAATGTGAAATGATTACCAATTTTATTACATTTTACTATCCTTTTAAAGGAAATGACACCAAAATAATCATTATTAACCCAAAAATAGTCAATGATTACCAAATTTCAATCCCCATTTTAATGTGAAATGATAACCAAATTTTTACATCTTGCTATCCTATTAAAGAAAATGACACCAAAATAATCATTGTTAACCCAAAAATAGTAAATGACCACCAAAATTAGACCTCCATTTTAATGTAAAATGATAACCAAATTTTTAAATGTTGCTATCCTATTAAAGCAAATGGCTCCAAAATAATCATTGTAAACGCAAAAATAGTAAATGATCACAAAATTGTAACCACATTTTAAAAATGTGCAATCATTTAATATATCGTTATCCTATTAAATTAATTAATCCACTTCGTCACCTTTTTCTAGTAGCATTTTATTTCTGTAACAGTCGCAGTTCTAACCTAACCTAACCCACTTTTCTAGTAGCATTTTGTTTCTGTAAGGGTCGCAGTTCAAACCTAACCTAACCCACTTTTCTAGTAGCATTTCTTTTCTGCAAGGGTCGCAGTTCAAACCTAACCTAACCCACTTTTCTAGTAGCATTTCGTTTCTGTATGGGTCGCAGTTCAAACCTAACCTAACCCACTTTTCTAGTAGCATTTCTTTTCTGTAAGGGTCGCAGTTCAAACCTAACCTAACCCACTTTTCTAGTAGCGTTTCGTATCTGTATGGGTAGCAGTTGAAACTTAACCTAACCTACTTTTCTAGTACCATTTCGTTTCTGTAAGGGTCGCAGTGCTAACCTAACCCACTTAACTGATAGCAGTTTAACTTACTTTTCTAGTAGCATAACGAAATGCTACTAGAAAAGTAGATTAGGTTAGGTAGGTATGCGGTGCGGGCTACGGGGGGTTGAGCGGGAGGGGCTAGTAATTTTGGCATCAGTTTACTTTATTTGGTAATATGTATAAATTTTTTGGTAATCATAGTGGTTTATTTAGGTGAAAATATCGCATTAATTTGGTCTTCAAGATTTGGTGATCATTAATGATTTTTGGTGATCATTCAATATATTTGGTATTTGAATACAATTTGAAGTGCAGTCGTAATTAAAGTGGTGGTACTTTTGTATTTTTAGGCCTTATTTTTTTGGTGTTCAGTAATTTTTTTTGGTAAGCATGATTTTTTTATTTAGGGTACCAAAGTATTTTTTGGTGGTCATTATATTTGTAGCCATAAAGTAGTCGCAAACCCGAAACAATGTGTGCACACGGCGACCACACTTTATGTCACTTTGTGTCATGTGTCGACCCTTCCCCATTTCTGGTAACTGTGTCGACACGGCGACGACTCTGCGACTGGAATTGTGACCGAAACAGACGGTGTCGACACAAGATGTGTCAACACCGCGTCGTAACGGCGACTGGAAATGGTTGTATGGGTTATAATATATAGAGACGGTGTCTCAGCGACCTGTCACTGTTGCCACTTTTGTTTAGTGTACGATTAACAATGAGGCCCACCTTGCTGGAGGCAATGCTCGGTATTGCTCGGAAAACGTATAAAAACTTAAAAATGCGCATTTTTCCAGTGATAAGACCTAGCTAGATCGATTTTACGGCCCCGAAAACCCTCATATGGGCATTTTTATTTGAAGTTGAATGCCAAAAATTTTTGTGTTCTAATTATAATTGGGAATCTTTATATTATTTCTACTCAGAATCATGAGCTTTTTCCATTTTTACTGAGTAAAAAGTGTCCCCATAATTTTTGGGTACAACTTTAAATAGAAATGCCATTTACCAAATTTCATCGAAATCGTTAGAGCCGCTTCCGAGATCCCCGAAATATATATATAAATAAATAAATATACAAAAATTGCTCGTTTTAAGGTATTAGATAGATAACTAGATACAGGATGTCGCGTTTAGTATGAATCAAACGAAGGCTAATGTTACAGGACTAAACCCGATTTGACCCCCATGTATGGTCAGCGAAAATTAATTGTTTCGGGGAAATCACTGAATTTTGTCTCATATGTCATGTATTTTATATTCTCTTTCTCTTTGGATCGAATCTTATGCATGGCACGAATTAATTAAAATAAATTAATGCTAATTTTGGTTTCGCGCGAGTTTCGCGCCATACAAACTCCGAGTAACCTCACGCATGAGTGGCGCTGCCTGGTGAGCGAAATTACGATCGGTATACATATATTAATATCACCAAATACAGTGAAACCTGGATAAGTGAGACTTCAAGGGACGAGCAGATTTGTCTCACTTAAAGAGGTATTCCACTTACCCAGGCTCTCAGTTAGCCAGGTACAAATAAATTTCTTTCTCATTTACAGAGGGTTCCATTAATATAGGTGAGGATTGAGTATATTTAAGTTAAAGAGGTGGTTAATAAGGTATTTTGTAATTATCTTTAAATATAAATAAGGTAAAATAATCCTTGTCCCTAAATATTTTTCAAGTCTGTTATTTATATTTCTTTGAATTTATTTTGAATGTTTCTCCAAAGGATAGATATTTTAAAATAAAATAAAATTTGATACGGACTTCATTGCGTCTTAGATATTTATTAAATGAAAATTTGTTTATTCGTGTTACTTATCAAGATTTCAGCTTTCGTTTCTATAGTTTTAACTACATAAAGTAACTAATCAAACTTGAAGTCGTTTAGACACAATTAAGCAAATGCGGAATATATGGATAGATTAAGAGTTAGTAAGAATACGGAAATTGAGCAATACAGTCCAAGTTAGAGAGGTCATAGATTGACGTTATCTCAGATACAGAGGTCAATTCCTATAAAATTCTAAAAAACAATTAGGAAAATGTAATCTTTTAAATATAGTCTCAGTAAAAGAGGTAAAATAAACTCTTTGTCTCAATTATAGAGGTAAATGGGACTATAAAATCACAACAACTAATCCCAGTTATAGAGGTTCGTTTTATCTCACTAACAGAGGTAATTCAGTGCTATAAGTGTCGGGACCGCACCATGAGTCCCAGCTATAGAGGTTTCTCACTTATCTGGATACAGGATCTGGATACTGGATTACAGTGAAACCTGGTTAAGTGGGACCTGGGTCCCACTTAACCAGGTTTCACTGTAATGTAGTGGGACCTGGGTCCCACTTAACCAGGTTTCACTGTAATGGTCAAGCAAATCTTGTCAGAAGAAAAAGGCGCGAAATTCACATTTTCTATGAGACGCTATCCCTTCGCGCCTACTTTTTTCAAATTTGCCGCCTTTTTCTACTAACAAGATCTGCTTGACCAGGTATAGCACTAGAGTTATACCAATCTAAAGTGGTATCCAGACGGGACTGATCAAATCAGTCGATTTAATCAGAAATGAAATTGGCGTCAATCTCCAATTTTAGATTTATGGTGATATTAGAGCCCTCTAAATTGAAAAACGAAAACCTCACAAATTGGTATTCTTGCGTCCGCACCTCATTTTATCGGCCATTATCGGCGGTTGAATTCGGCGAGTCAAGGTATTTGCGTCCGCACCACCTGATTCGATCGGGCAATTGAATCAGATTGGTGAAAAATTGACTAATCTGGCTACGCCTTAAGTTGGCAGCTATTTTAATAGCCCAGACTATGCAAGTGTTATTTTAAACGTCAGAATTTCATAGAAGTTTGACGTTTAAAATAACCCACAGTCTGGGCCTTAGAGGATATAACCAACGGAGACGCCATGTCTAAAATTTTCGGTACAAAATAGTCTGCCGTTTTTTGCGGGGGAGGGGCACATCAAATGTATAGGTACGTCATGTCAGATAAACGTCAGTCCATACATATGGTTGACATGTGGTTGACCATTGGCCGCCTATTTTCGACAGAGGGGAACGCCTGTTAATGGCGGCTCCATTGTTAATTACTCCGAGGTCTGGGCTATGGAAGGCAGAGGTTACTTCTACACTCCATAGTCTGGGCTATCAAAATCACTGCCAACTTAGCTCGCTCCAACTTTTTTTTAATAGCTTTCATTAATGTGAATTGTCTGAACGTAGGTATTATCGTCAGGTGACAAGCAAAACTCACTAATTACTACCACATGTTAATAGCCATAGTGAACCATATGAATACCTAAATAAGGTTGATTTTTGTTTAATATGTTTTTAGTAATTAGTGAGTTTGCTTGTCACCTGACGTTATATTCTTTGGTCTGAAGTCTAAACCCTGATGGCTCCTCTACACGAATGGCCAACGCCGGCCAATCCAAGGGACGCATTTATGCATTAGAGGGAGCAAGTGATATTGCTATCTCAGTCTACCACATGGCTGCGTCCCTTGGATTGGCCGGCGTTGGCCATTCGTGTAGAGGAGCTATCAGACAGAGCATTTAGCAACTCTGAACCAGAATAACCGGATCAAAGAATGTAATACCAGAGATAATACTCACTAAACCGGATACTATTTATACGTGTGAACTTGGTTTAATGGAATCAATTTCAGTCGTGTACACGTTTCTCGTCTTTATTTTTGGAAAATTAAATTTGGGTGCTGGCAACTCAAGAGGAATACTGGATCCCATTGTTTTGGCCTACGTAGCTATATCACGACTTTGTTAATATCTCAAAATTTCAAGTAATAAAAGTTAATTAGTATAAAAAAATTACATAATTACGTTATTTATTATGTTAAACGACATTTTCAATTTAGTCCTTTAAGCCTGTAAAGGTCGAAACATCTGTTCATTCCGTTTCAATTATTGAGCCGGCCTAGTATCCAAATAAAAAAAAAAACTTAGTTGACAATCTTTCCGCCAGAGTTCGCTTCGCTGCGTCTTTGTGACGTCACTCTATTGATTGAAAGGAGATCGTCTTTTAGAGACGCCATCTTAAAAATAAAGTGATATAAGTTTCGGTAGGGTAGATTATATTAAAAATCCAAAGTAATCTCCTATAAGACATTAGCAATCGAGCTTAGATATTATTAATATTGTGATATCAGGTATAACGGACCAAGGTACATTTCTATTTTGCTTTTGTTGTTACATGAATTTTTCGAAATTAGTTTGTTATTTACCGTTCTTCTGCTTCAGTCTTGTCTAGTACCGTTATTACGAGCTAGATTCTTCATATCCGCAATGGAGATTATTTCTCAACTTATTGGCAATATTGTGTATAGAATTTAATGCAATAAAAACTAAAAGTGATCGATCCAGCATTCGTTGTACGGATGTAACACGTCAATAAAGACCTCGAAGGGCAGGGCTCCAATTTATTGTCCTATCAGTGCTGTGAAAGTGATTTCTGTTCCTGTGATCTGTGGCTTCTTTAATACGGTCTCTACTTTGTTAGAGTAAATCGTTTTAACGTAGTGCAACTATAGACATATGCCTGACTGTATTAACTTTTAATTTGTTAGAATTGTATCTTTACGATTGTAGATTAGCGGAATTGGGTCTACTGTTATTCGAGTGATGAAGTAATTTGGTGTAAAGTGGTGAGTTGCGTTGGTTGCAGTTGGTGGTCAGTTGCGAGGGTGACCTCCTGATGGTGTGTATATCGCAGCATGTCTGCACTCTCGACGCCGGGCGGCGGAGGCACTTCGGCGCAGAGCAAGCCGACGTCCGGCAAGCAAAAGTATCAGAAGTTGGACATCAATAGCTTGTACTGTACCAACAAAGTAAGTTATACTAGTTTTTTTATATGTACTGGGTAACTCTGCTAGTTTGTAATGAGTAGGTGATGACTAATTATGGTTGACTACATGGTGTTTTAAGATTTAGCTGTGTGTGATTCATGTTATTGTCTGAAAGTAACAATTGCTTAAACTAGATCTACACATACCAACCATTACAGAATTACCCGACAAACTGAATTAAATCATAGGTCAGTGATCCCTTTATATGTGACTAACTTTTCATTGAATACAGAATTTTGACTAAGACTTTAGAAGAAGTCTTTTCTTAATGCTGATTTTAATTTACCAGGTGCAGCTTTCATATGGATATGTTTACTTTATGTGTGTAAGCAAGGAACTACTGTTCTCATTGTTACTCATAGAATTGATACAGTACATTGCTCAACAAAATGTAAACTTGTTGCTGCCCATTGTAATAATGATGTTTAATATTCATTAGTTTACAGTTCAAATTTATAGATTTTCTTGACTGACTAGTCTGTATTTACTAAGAAACCGAAGACTATAGTCTGTATTTTTATTAAGTATGAACTAACTACTCATAGCAAATAGTATGGACAGTTCATTTGTTTCTTGCAATAAAATATGTGACATAGCACTTTAGTTAAAAAACAGACTATACAAACATCAATTGTTCAAGTTTCTTCAGTACACTATGAAGAGATGACTGCCCAGTTGCTATTGTGTCAGATTTAGAGGCCATTTCCTACTTTCAATACAAATTGTGCAATAGAGAGGAACAGAATCATTCTAAACTGAATAAATTGACCTTCAGTTTGTTAGTGGTAGTTGCTGGAAGTTATATTGAAACTAGGTGTCTGTCATAGAAACCTGAAAGAATAATTTATTGGGGAAATTATTAGTGCTTTGTAAATGTAAATCTATACCTTATACTTAGTATATTTGGTCTGTAGAAATACAAAATCTGAAAAATTTGGTATAAAATAAGGTTCTTCATATAATATAACAGATATACTATAATTGATATTGCAAATATCTTAGTAAAAAGAAATTTGTAGCACTGACATTGTACCTTTTTTATATTTTCATATGCATATTATTTAATTTCTGCCAGTGCTACAAATTTCTTTTTACTGAGTTGATTTTTTATGAAAAATGGATAATGCTAAAGTTAATGTTACTGAATTATAGACTATGTATAAAAATTTTAATCTTTTCAGAACGAGAGCTCTGAACCGTCATCTGTGAAATCTCAACTAAGCCGTAAACATGGAATGCAAAGTCTCGGAAAAGTACCCTCAGCCCGGCGTCCACCTGCCAACTTGCCTTCTTTGAAAACTGAAACTGGACAAGATCCCAACACTAAGTAAGCATAACTGTCACTTTATTAGGTGTGGGACTGTTAATGACTGAATGTTAATGTATTTCAGGAAATAATCTTTAGTTAATGTATTTATGGATTTTGGCTAGGTGATAAATGCAAATCCTATAACAATCTTTCTTCACATAAGGGAACATACCACATTCATTCACTGTGTATTTTTAGTACTGAATAAAATAGATACCTAGTGACATTAGCAACAAACCCCATAGTTTCAAAGGTGATCATGCAAAATTTCATCATTCTAAATTGATATCTGTTAAAAGAGTTATTTAGAAAAACCAAACTTTAATTTCATAATATCTACTTCTTCAGGTCATCTTCCATGTTAACCAGCATTTTCACTGCTGAGGAAGTGGAACAAAGAAGTGGTTATAAAATGCTGTATTAATGACATAAATGTCTGAGATTTCCTTGTAGATAGCCTAGTATTATTTATGATAAAATCTTTAATGAAGTATTTCCTTCAACAAATGAAGTACTAATTATACTTGGTTAGTTAACATTGAATTGCCACCTAGGTGACAATGAAAGTGTTTAATAATGAGTATTACAAATACATCTTCATAGCCTACTGCACCGAGACATCTGTGATGTTACTTTTTTGGGGGCCTATCTACTGAGGGCGAGTTTCAGTCTCCTGGAGACAAAATGGGATAGTGTTTGATTAGGCAGGCATTCAGTTTCCTATTCAATAGCCCAAATAGCCCAGTAATTAGTCCATTGCTCTCACCCAATAGCCTAGTACTGTTTGATTCCATTAACATTCAATAGTCTAGAGCAGCGGTCGGCAAACTGCGGCCCGCGGGCCGCATGCGGCTCGCGAACCTGTCACTTGCGGCCCGAGAGGCGCCTTGGCTATTTTGTATGTAATAGTGACAAACGACAATGCCTCATAAAGTCATAAATATTAACAAAGTACGGCCTGCGTCACCTCCGTTAACTATTATGTGGCCCTTGGCTGCTAAAAGGTTGCCGACCGCTGGTCTAGGGTATTACATTAAGGGTGACTTTAAATGCAAGCTTTGTTTTCAGCGCCGTCTCTACTGCTGCCACTACTGCACCTGCACCAGCAACATGCACTACTCAGACTACGGTAAGAAATTTATTTTACTACTAGGATTTCCCAAAAATATTACATATGTACAGTCAGCAGCAGAAGTTGCTAGCGGGCGAGGTGGTCAGAATTACCTTGACGCGCACTTATTCTCTTTACAATAAAGTCGCGTCAAGATCATTTTTAACACCTCGCCCGCTTAGCAACTATTGCTGCTGACTGTACTAAGGCTCTCTCCTGACTTGGTGCAAAAGCGGTGTACCACGCGATATTTATTCCTGATTGGCAGACGTGTGCGCCATTCATACTGAGGTTGCACCGGTGCTTTACCTCTACGTAGACTGTAAACTGACGCTATAGAAAAGAGCTACTTTGGGTTATGGCCGTAAACTTCGAAGTTCGTCCACAGGGATTATTAAATAATTTATCTTAGCCTTGATATAGCATATCCAACTTGCAGTGGTAGGGTTAGTTTATAAATTCAGGCGTAATGAATGGAAACCTTACATCATCGACATACTGTTTTGTGAGCAGCAATAAGTAATCATCTTAAAACAACTAACTATTTTGACTCAGCAATCCAAAGGGAATCTTAAAACAAATCAACAAATATAAAATTCTTAAGATAACTACGAGTAGACAGTTTTTAGTATGTACTTATTGTACTTATTGACATAAGTTTATCAAGGGACATCGGTAATATAACCAAAATGCACTTTTGTTTAACCCCTTGACGAAAATGACTATACTAACGTAATTTATAGTAGAGAGAGAAAATATTAAGCTACTGCTCAAAGAGAGAGAGAGAGAGACAGATAATATTAAGCTACATCTACTGTTTTGGGAATTTCGTTTTTTAGAAAAGTCGAAAAAGCTTGGTTTCCCAAATATTAAAATAAAATGATCTTCCTTCCTCCTTCATTAAAACGGAATTTGTTCGCCAACATTTTATTTAAGTCTCATTTTTTATCTATGGTGGTGTTCAATATTGTGTGCCAGTTTACTCACAAATCACCATAACTAACAGCTTAATAACGATTCGCGGTCACGCATACACAGCTAGATGCTAACATAATATTTAAGTATGGGAGCGCGTGCGCTTAATTCAGTAGCGTCTACTTTAATGGCCTGTACTCATGTAAATTAAAAATAACTTATATAAAAGGGTGCAGGATCCAACTCAGATATACGCAGGCGGCGTCGAATTTTACGTGTAACATTGCACCTATGTGTGGTGACCTCGCGCTCATCGTAAACGCTTCATAACGGGGTGTCTGTGTAAACTGTGTAAAAAACTATATAATTCCAAATACATGAAACGCAGTGTCACATTGCACTCTCGGCGACTAATTTGATGCCGGGGCAGCTCGGACCGTGGGACGCTGACGCTTGTAAACTGCACGGATAGAATCAGCTTGAAACAGCACTGTCGTACCTCTTCCATCAAGTTGAACTTATAAGCCATTCTACTCTGTGCCACAGAATAAATAATAGTACTAGGTACAGAAGACTCACTAACAAAACGCGTCTGTTACGATCAGGACAGATATGGCCGCTAGGTGGCGACAGCGCCACGCGCGGCTTATGGCTAGCCACCAAAATTGGTGTGGAACGGATGTACTTGTTGCAAAGCGACGAAATCGCCGAGTGAGCCACGCCTGTATGTGCTATGTACTTGGTGGCTTTCTAGCGAACCGTGTTACTGTCGTCTCTTGTAAGCCTAAGTGGCCGTCACTTATTAACAAGTATGTTAGAGCGAGAGTTACACATGACACGATAGATGATGGCAACCATCCTATGTTTACTGACTGACAGAAGAGAATAACAGCAAGCCATAATTCGATCCATCTTTATGTCATCTTCATGTCATGATATTTCACCATTAACTGATCAGTTGGTCACTTACGTAAATGCGTGGGGAAAGCTAGATATAGTTTCCTTGTTTAAGCTTTGTTAGATAAACATAATGTATAGACTGCTAAATCAGTAGGTACCTACAGTCAAAGCCATGATATAATGTACAGTGAATGTCAGGGATTTATATTTTAAGATTTGTCTGTAAGAAAGTATTTTGATACTACATACCTACTTGAATAAGGTGTAAGTTTGACATGCATGTACAATACAATTTTTTGATATAGGTACACGTATTTATTTAAGACATTCTAACGTTAGGAATGCGCATAGATAATCTATAGCTTATCACAGACTTTCTCACATAATTTTTGTTTGTGCATATTTTTAATTATCTTTAATCTATTATAAAAAAATTGTATATATAATTTGAAGATATTAATGCAATGCGATTTTTTTACTCGTTATTCACATAGGTCGTGTTGTTATTAGTATAATAACCTTATCTGAGATATTGGACATTTTGATTTATTACTTTACGACTGATATCTACACATTATTTATATTATATAATTAAAATCTCTGGAAATAGGTCACACGAGTTTCATAAATGCCATTAGAACAAAATGGTATGAAATAAAGAATGAACTCCCTAGAGTTGCCTTCTACCGTAGTTAACGGGAACTAGTTGATTACCTACGGGCGGTTGGGTTATTGCAGCCGATCACACCGCATCCTTGCCGGCTGCATGCGCCCAACGCCCGTCAAACCACTACTTACAACCTGCTGTCTACTAAATTACATTTGAATTTTAAACATCCTTCATTTAAGTTTCTAAATAGTAAATTAATAGGTCATTTTAATGCATCAACCTCCCTCAATCTTTGCAATTTCTGAATATAGTATTATATTCAAGAATATACATGATAAAAGTTTTAAAGCTAATATAAACCCGATCAATTTAAGAGAACATGTTATGGACTGAATTTCATTAAGTTTCCAGCTTTGCGAAAGTTTTTATTATTGCTTTAGCGCGCGAGTGTGGATATCATTTGAGTGGGCCAATGGGCAGCCGAGATGGCGCGCACGCTCTCTCGCCGACGCCGCCATGCGCATGCGCCAAGTTATCGATCGTGACTATCTTTTCTGTTTGAGTCTACTATCTTATTTTCTAACAAAGTATCTTGGTAGCTATTGTCAGCTTTCCCCACGTTTTTCGATGCCCGTCCACAATCTACAGGAGTGGCCATCGTAACTAGGTAGATTTCAATTCGCTTCTGAATGTCCCGCCGTGTGAGCTACGATGAACAACTGACCTAACCTACATTCATCGTTGTACTTGATGTTTTTATTTTGTTGGTGTTATATTAGAGCGCATGGTTGTTGACTATTACTATTACTTTCACTTGACTTCGCTATCTATGTGCGATGTTGGACGCTAATGCCGACATGTATTGGAATGTTATTGCGAAGTGCGCAGTTAGTGCAGGTCGGTGCAGCGCCGCGCCGGTCGCTGTTATGCACTTCGCTGGAGTTGGACAAACACTGTATATCGCGGGCGAAAACTTCAAAAAGCATTTACTTGTCTTTATTTATCGAAAAAGTGTTGCTTTGGGTATTTTAATTGTATTTCCGTATGTGATACCAGCTGCTATTGTACAGCACTACAATGTTTGATACTTTCCAGTCACAATTTTTTTATTGAAATATATTTTTATATTTTAAAAACGAATATAAATAGTAAAAGATACATATTTAGGTACTTTGGCTTTGTATGTGTAACACATCGTCCTCAAGTCATTGTCAGGTCGTTCACTTTTAACCGTAAATACTACAATGTAAATTTATGTTTCTATTCATTGTTTACTTACTACCTACAACTGTTACTTATTTTTTGCTTTGCCTTTTTAAATATTACCTATTCTCATCAAGCATAATTATGTTTTCAGTAGGTGCTTTTAAAATTGTCGTATTTTTTTTTTCTTCAGGTAAATTAAAAGTCATGATCTGACCCCCAACAGCTGTGTCAACAATAAATTGACACTTAATTTGCCAACAAATTCTGGTGACATGTTTCTTGAATGTTACTGCCCAACCCTACTTTGCTGAAAAAGTTGAGGACACTTTTGAATATTTTTAATACGAGTTCCGATTGCTAAAAAAAACAAGTACATATATCGACGGCGATACCTTTAACTATTGCTTGGAAAGCTTTATTTTGCCGAATAGTCCGCAACAAGACGAAATCTTCAGGCGCCAAACAAAACATGGTTTGTAATATCTAGTATTTCTACCTACTACTAAATCAAACATCGTGTACAAATGTTTATATTATTTATACACGATATATATAGTTAGTATGTCTCGTCAACAACGACATTAAGACAACACTTTTTTTTACTGTTAACACGCTTAATAGGTGCCCCCGAATAAGCGTATATGTTTGAAAATCTACGACCTGGGGCCTATTGCATATAATAAAATACAAGCTTTAGCGATTTTGTATGTAAAATTAATAATAGTATTAGCTTGTATTTTATATAGGCCCCTGACAGCTGACTCCTGTCGAATGGATTTTTTTGAGAAAAAAAATGTACAAAGTATATTACTGGGGGTGTAGCCAAGGTGACAAGATGACAAAGTAAATATTCTATGGAAATGTACCGACCTTTCCTAACTTCCGACTCTATATCGTGTTAGCAGTCTTAAAATTTACTTCTAAAATACAAGTTCATTTTGTGGCTAGCAAATATCAACCTCTGGGAGGTAAGACTTGGGCAGTTAGGCACATAAACTGATAACGATAAATAGCATAAGGTACACGACACATAAGAAAAACTTTAATTAGGAGAAACAATATCACATAATGATATACACGTACGAGTATGACGGCTATGGGACGAGTTATTTGACAGTTGACAGATTCCTAATGGTATGAATATTGCGCCCACGAAAATGTACATTTTTGCCACGTCGAGCGTGATCTACTAATTCCTACAGTCACGACCAAAACATGTAAGTATACACATTAACATTTTATTCTAATCACATGTGATAAAGGATACACATGTACATTATTTATTATATCAAAGTCCCGATGATAAAGCCCGTAACCACAGAATAAGTAATAGTACTACCGTACAGAAAATAAACTTCCTACAAAACCGAAGTTTGACAGCGATTCAGGGACGATTCATGCTATCCCTTTCTTATGTATGGTACTATCCCTTTAGGCTATTTAGGGTTGTCAAAATTCAAGTCATTATCTTATCTGTGGTCTTAAACGCAAAGGGACGCCAAGTTGTGTCAACCCTAATAATTGCTCGGAACAATGCTGAGCCGGACGGAGTTGAGAATGCCCGAAAGGATCAGTTATGGCCCCCTGCCGTAACGTATGTATTAGTCATCATTGCGTAATTGTTGATATTAACCACGATATCCTACAATATGTATGACGTTACTATGTCCATACTGTCCGTAAATCTGACATGACGTACCTACTCTGAAACGAAAGTGACTCGGTAAGACTCCGGACATTATGCTACCATCTAAGGCCACATGTATGGCCGTTTGGCCGTTCAGCGCCATCTACTTTTGCTGTCAGACATTATACATTTTCAACAATCGGATCAGTGACTCTTTGGTTGGAGTCTGTAATACAGCAGGTACCATACCGGTGCCGGAAGCGTAAAGTTTTCCATTTTTTCTTTAATATAATATATAATTTGTAGTATCGCTTGCAGATGTATCTGCGTGTTAAAAAATTAGCTTTTATTTTGTTTCGTCTGTTGTCTGTATGTAATCAAATCTTACAAGTTATATAAATAAGGCCTATTTCCCATTATTCGATCGAGCTGAAACTTCACACGCTTAAGTAAGTTGGGGGACAATGAAATATTATGTTACCATGGGGCTGGGGCCTATTGCATAATAAAATATAAGCTTGCAAGAATTTACACACAAAATCACTTAATAGCCCCTGTCTTATGATGGAGACTGGAGGTGGCCATAGAAACTCTGATATAAAACAACGCGAACTCATTGACTTTGGGTTTGTTAGAATTGCCTTGACAGATAAAAGAAAAGTACAGTCCGCGATTAAGGCTTGTGTCAAAAATGTAATTATTGACAAAAAACTTTTTGTACTGCAGACTGTCGCACCTCCCAGCAGTGCGGCTGCGGGCGCCCCCGGCGGCTGGGTGCCGCTGCCGCCGCCCTCGGCGCCGTACTCGCGCACAGAATTCCCCTCGCTCGAGGCTGCTGCTCAGCCCTCGCACCGCTCCGCAGAACACGCGGCACCGCAGCCGCAACTCAGACCACAAAGTGAGTACTTTTTACTAACACTTGTCCTCTACCCGCCCAGAGGCCTATAAAAGGGTCTCTTATTCCATTATTTTTTAATCTTTATTTTGACAAGTAAATTTTGCATTTTGGGGCAGCTAGAGGGGGTGGACAAACTTCACTTGTAACTAACCATGTAATAAATTCTTGCAAGTCAGTTTTAGCCTACTATAATACAGGAATGTTGATACCATTGAGCTGATCTGATGGTGAAGACAGAAGATGGATAGTAGAACTCTTTGGTGGTAGGGCGTAGTTACCAACGTTTCTTCAGAGCGATTTGCCTGTTTATTCCTTAATGTTTAGATACCTCGATCTCCGGTTTAATAGTTATGCACTCTGCTACCTTTCCATAGTACATCACAACATCAAAGACATTTTTCTTGTTTCCTGACTAAAGTTTACGAATTACGCCGCAACACCTTGTCAGGGCCGTTGTTAACATATGTTACTGATCGTTTGCAGCTGTGTACACGTACTCGTGTATATTTACAATAAAAGAGCATCAGAACCCAAGTGTAGTCTTATAATAAATATCTTTAGATAGTGAACATTGAAACATTCCAAAAGTGGAGATTGTTTTTAGGATTAGGGCCACGAAACTCACGCTGCGCTCAACACTGACGCCGATCACCAATAATTGGTTAAAATAAATGTATGACGGTCGGCGTCAGCGACAAAAGTGTGTTCCGTGCAGGGACCGTAACCGCTTACCCTAATCGAGGTTTTTAATCGAGTTATGAAAAAGATTGTTTTGAGAAACCTCATAATTCGGATTCATTGTATCACCGGTTCAGCTTGTAAAAGATTAACCCGATATAGAATTAATTGCGAATAGACTGATTAATGACTGAGCGCAAACTAAATTTATCTTAACAGTCGTAGTTATTAGATCGAGTTTAGTTAAAATGTCTAATCTCTTTGATACAATTAATTCAATGAATTTTTAACTACATAATTCTACAACGTGATATAATTCTTATGTTCCATAAATCTAAGCTTAAGATTTGCAGTTCCAAAATCAAACTTAACACGAAAGTGCTGTTTTGACAAAATTATTGAATCACGCCAGCACGTCACATGGAGTGGGAAAGATGTTACCATGACAACCGACGCAAAAAAAAGACGACAAAAAAAGGGCGCTTAGTTTCAGAATTAACCCCATCAACAACCCTATCAAAGCGCTTACACAATAACCTGTCAGTTTAACGATTAATTAATGTAGTAATCATAAGCTTAATGTAGTAATGAGATTAACTTCATATAAAATGAACAAAATCAGATGTCAACCCAAACAAACGATTCATTGGCGATAGGCTAAATCCATATGAATGACTTAATTTTAAAGAGGGGTTTTCCGGTCCCTGGTTCCGTGGCCCTCTGCTGTGTGTTTAACGTGATCTTAGTGTCTCTGTCTGTTGCAGCGGAAGGCAGTTGGACGTGCGGTGGCACCGCCGGCGTGAGGCCCGAGGGCGCGTCGCCCGCGCCCGCCGTCCCTGTGCCCAACGCGGCCGCCCAGCCGCCCCACTACCGTGCCATTCTGCCCTCATTCGTACGTATTCACATATTTTATTGGAGTACCCACGCTGTTAGGTTGCTCGGGAAATGTCCTAATATCATAATTATAAATATGATTATAAGCAGCTTTCATATGGCGAATTATACAAGCTCAACTTGCAAGTGTTCTTTATGTTTCTTATGTACTTCCCTTGAGTTCTTCTGATAATGTAAGATTTTACTTCTGAAGTGATAGTTAAATCAATCTAGACACGGTTTTTACTTCTCAAGCTATAAGTGGGTATATCCATCATATTTGTTTGTGACGCTCTCCTAATAGTCTAACTACAGTGTATATTTTTCTATTGTCTGATAGTTGGATTGTACAAATTCTCCATTATCGCCGCAGCTGATAAAAGGTAGCAGCGGCAGCGGGCTAGGGTTGGGGTCTCTGGGCGCGCTCCGCGACAGCCGCGGCGGCGGCGGCGGCGCGCCGCGGCCCGCCCCTCGCCCGCCCGCCACGCCCCGCGCCGTCGAGGTGCTCACTGCGCGCCCCATCCTGCGCGAGGAGCAGATATCCTCGCTCGACGACATCTCGCGCGACGCTGGATGGGCGCAACATGATGACATCGATTATGAGTACGTTTTGATCCTGTCGCCAAAGGAATGTTACCTGGACACTTCGTTCATCTTTACGCTATTTTTCATAATATTTATAATTAGGTACATAGTGATCGAATTTCACAAATTAATTATCATTTTGTTTTCTTTCAGTCAAAAATTGGACTTTTCTGACGGAGAATCCTCGATGCCCTCCGCGGGTAAGGGGAATCACAAAAACAATCACAATAGAGCGGCTATTGACATGGATCGGGTAGGAGATTCGAAAATACAGGAAGTGGGTGACGAGGAACAATTGTGGGCGGAGCGGCGACAGAAGCAAAGCAACGAGATCGCTCAGGCAGTGGCGCGGGCGCGGCAGCGCAAAGCCGAGGAGCAGCGGCGGCAGATGTCCGACTCGGGCGCGCCGCCGCCGCCCGCCAAGGACAGCAGGGACCGCGAGCCCGACGCTAGGGACAAAGAAAGGACTGATAACCGAGACAGGGAGCGGACCGACAACAGGGACCGCGTAGACAATAGGGATAAAGTTAATAACGAAATTCGCGACACCCGGGACAAGGAGCGTGTCGATAACCGCGACAGAGATCGCATGGATAACAGGGATCGGTTCGACAATAGGGACCGAGACCGCGACCGCATGGATACTCGCGATCGCGGAGAAAACCGAGACAACCGAGGTCGCATGGATAACAGAGAGCGCCAAGATGGCGAAAAGGAAAGAGCGGACAACCGCGACAGAGACCGCAACGATAATAGAGAGCGCACAGATCGCGACCGGTTTGACCGGGAGCGAGAGCGCACAGACAACAGGGACCGCGAGCGCGGCGACCGCGACCGTGGCGACCGCGACCGCGGCGATCGCGAACGAGGGGACCGGGAAAGGGATCGCGACCGGGACTTCCGCGACAGGGACTACGGACGCCAACATGATCAGAACAATCCCGCGTTTTCCAAGACCTTCCAACAAAATATTCCGCCTCGATTCCTAAAACAACAGCAGAACAGACAGCAGGACGAGCAGCACAAGGGCTGGGCGTTCTCCGGCAAGCAGGCGCCGCGCCGCCAGGAGCCACCATCCTACAACGCTCCCCGTCATGCGCCGCACAATGGCCGCCGTTCCTATTCCAGGTACTTGTTTTTTTGGAATCTTTCTGAATAATTTTTTTTATGATCAACACAATTCCTACAGAAATTTCACACTCCATAGATAAGATAATATTTCCGTTTATCCGAAAGTTTATCTTTACGTTTGTCTTATTTCAGGGATTACTCGGACCGCGAAGATGAGTTCAGAAGGGACAGCAAAGAAGGATCTGGGCAACACTGGCGATCCGAAATGCAAGATTATGAGAAAGTGGGCCGTGAATTGGACAGATCTAACTCCAAGGAGTCCTATAAAGACTATGGCGATCATAAAGACAGGAGAAGCGAATCCGACCGGAAATCTGTGGAACGATCCACGGAACAAATCAGCAAGCCTTCCGCTGCTGACAAACTGTCAGAAGTTTTTGAACGGAAGAGTATTGGAATAACGGAAGCTTTTTCATCAGACTCGTCTTCCCACGCGCCTACGACTGATGTACGTAATTCGCCTGCGTCCAATTCTCAGCGCGAATCATCCGAGAGAGACTTTGGTAAAACTTCCTGGGCCGAAGCCTCGCAAGAAGATCTCGGTCACTTTTCATCAAAATCTCCCGCTGACAAAATTGGACATTCCAGTGAGAATGAACAGAAGCCTAAAGATCCTGTTCTTAAAGAGGAGGAACCCAAGCGTCAGTCTCTACCACCCAGCGCAGGACCTCCCCTGCAACAGACAGCAATGCAAACAAACATGACTCCATTCTCCGCTCAAAGTCAAAACAAGAATCACGGCATTGCGGTACAAAACTTCTCTCATAATCAACCATCTATTTCTTTTACAAATGTCCAACCTCAAACCCAACCTGTCACCTCTCTAAGTCATTCTCAGTCCTTTACGGACGCCCAAGTTTCTAAAACTTCGAATATATCTATAAGTAAAAATCTACTGGAACCTCTAACCAACCCGCATTTACAAAATCCGCCTACATCTGATCCAATGGCGATGAACGTCAAACCAATATTTACGCCGCAAAAGTCGGAGAAGGAACTCTCAGAATCTGAATCAATCTGTTCCAAGTCGAGTACGGATCCTGCAGCCCCCACGATGCCCAAGCCTAACGAGGCACACTCCGTAGAATCTCTTCACAGCGGGACAGACTCTCAAAAGCGCAATGTTGATGACAAAAGACACGAAAGGTTTACAGAGGCGTTTAATAAAATTCCTAATAAAGAACCTATTGAAAGGAAATCTAGTGGCTCCGGTTCAGAAAAGAAAGGAAGAGGGTACGGAGGTGGAGTCGGGTGCGGCGTCTACCGAGGCTGGGGACAGCGAGAGTCACGCGGGAGACGCTCGCACCGCAGCTCGCACTCCAACAACCGAGCCAGCGAGTCGGACGGCTCCACTGACGGCGCGCCCAACGCCGAGCGGAAGGAGCGGCGCCGCGCACCGCGCAGCCCTAGGGGCATGAAGAAACCTGACAGAATCGACGATCCTAATCGCCCTCTACTTGTTGACCAACCTCCTCCCATGGATAATATGGAAAATCGTGAGCCCTTTGCACCTCGAGGCCAGCCTTCTCGACGGGGGCGAGGTGGCTTCCAGGGTACCGCGCGGCCGCCGGCGCCCGCTAAAAGGGTTACTGGCTATGGGCCGCCGAATACCAAAAGTCCGTTTAGTCAGGCAAATCGCGCCGTTAAGGATATGGACGAAGTAAAAGACAATGCGCCGCTGGACGACAAGGGGAAACCTGGCAACAAGTCTCGCACCGGCTCGTCTCTCGGCAGAGGCCGAGACCGCCGCCCGAAGGGAACCGGGCCGGGGCCGCTTAGTGGGGAAGATGAAAATTGGGAAACGACTTCTGAACATTCCGAAGGAGGAGGATCCAGTGGCCGTCGAAGATCCGTTGGCGGTCGAATGTCGAGCCAGTCCCTTAAAGGGCAAGGGCGCAACCAGGCATCCGGAAACCGCCAAAACAACAGTGGCCGCAACTCACAGCCGGGCAAGAAAGATGCTCTAGTAGATAATAAAACTGGTGATATTACGGAGGCTATGACTGATCTTAAGATTGTTAAGAAAGAAGATGAGGTCGCGGACGACGGTTTCCAGGAGGTGCGTAATAAGAAAAATTCAAAGGACACTAGAGGACCTACTGTAAAAGAAGAAACTCAGAACATTGCCAAACAGCCTAGATCTCACTCAAACCAGGGCGGTGGCCGAAATGGATCGACTACTAGAAATACTAGCGATAAATCTAACGCAAGAGGTTCCGCCCCCGTGTCTGGTAAGACCGGGCCGCAGTACGATCGAACGCGACAGGCTAACCTGGCACCGCGTTTTGTGAAGCAGAGACAGAAGCAGCAAATGGGCTTGGTGACCGCTTTTGGACCGGATACAGGTGCGGCCCCTCCGCCGCCGGCAGTTAATGCTTGGGATAAACCTATTTCGCAAACTCTGCGGGGTAATGTTGAAGAAACCTCCGAGCCGATCGAAAACAAGTCTGGTCCACCGAGTCAGCGTAGCACGCCAGGCGATGCTCCCGCCGAGAGCAAACCGACGCCAATGGGGCCTGCCGGCGCTCCGTCCCTCGCCACTGATAAGACTGGGGTTCTTGACGGGACCACGCCGCCTGTGGAAACTATTATATTCGAAAATACTAACTACAAGACTGCTCCACCCGCCGAGGCTCTCAAACAGAAGTATCAACCTAGTGCAAATACAGCCAAGCCGCAACCGCAAGGCGAGGAAATGCCTACGGAAGTTGACGCCCGAGCGCTCTCGTTCAATGGGGACGTGAGACCGCCGCCGCGTTCTATTCAAGAATTAATATCAGATAGACCGGTGACTGACGGGGAGAGCACTCTGGGCTTGCCGATGTCGTTCGACACGACTCAGAAAGCCGAGGATTCGTCCGATATGAAATTAGATTTCGCTTTCGATTCGGATCTCGGTCAATTGACTGAGGATAAGTCTGCCAAATCTGCGCTAGGTTTGCCGCGTGGAACGCACATGAGCACTTCAAACACAATTTCGCCGTTGGCAGCGGATCTCAATTTAAAAATCGCCAGCGTCAAGAAAGTATGGGAGATGTCTGCGGTGGCCGAAGGGAGTGAAGAATTGCAGTTTGCAGGTTTCGAGGAGGGCCATACGGAAACGGGTGCTCCCCCGAACGTGTGCAAGGTTAAACCGACGCAACAGCTGCAGTCGCCGCCCCCACAGCACTACAACCACATGGGATACCAAGGCGGATACGGCGGGCTGTCGGTGCCGTCGCCGCCCGCGGTGCTATTCAATTCGTCGCAGCAACTGCTGGGTTCGTCGCAGCAGCTGCCGCAGCAGGGCGGGCTGTATGGTGCCTTCCTCGACCAGAGCCGGGGCCAGTTCGGAGGCTTCCCCGGGACGCCGTACGGTGCCGGCTCCGCAGCACCTTACAACTATCAACCTCCGCCTGACATGTTCCAGAGCCTTCCTAATCAGTACCGCATGGTAAGTTTGATTAATTTAATAGGTTAAATTTAATGGTTATAATTGGTGAAATATGTAGTTTACGTTTACTTTAATAAAAAAATACTGCTTTTGTATCAGACTCACTTATTTAAAAATATGACACAACACATTAGTTGGTGTAATTGTGTATACAGGCGGCAGCAGCGGGCGGCGGCGCGGCGTTCGGCCAGTCCGGCCAGCTCGGCAACAGTCCCAGCACGGTGCTCATCTCCAGCACTTCCAACTCGCTCATGTCTGCCTCCGTCAAGCCCTCTACGCAACAGATCGGCGCCATAGGTATGTTCGGTATGATCAAACTAATTACTGCACTTTCAGTCTCAACAGTGATAAAATCGACATTGTTAAAATACTACAATGAAAAAATTGCACAGTTTTAAAGTTACAGTTTCAAAATCTTTAGAAACCCATGAATTCTAACGCAAAATTGTAGTAGAACAGAGGCGCAGCATAGGGGTTCCTTTTTACCCTTATGGCACGGAATCTTAAAAATAGCACCAGTTTAACAGAACAAAGTACAAATTTCTTCGATGTCGTTGCGACCAGTTTTCATTACTGTACATTACATATATTAAACCTTTCAGGTAGCAAAGGTGGCGGCGTCGGTGGCGTCGGCGGCGTGGGCGGAGTGAATACCTACCAGCAACAATACTTAGGCTACTCCGGGCCGGTCGGCGACGCGCCGTACTCGCTGCAGGGCCTCATGCCGCGGCCCGCGCCGCCCGCGAGCTCGTACTACTCGCCGTACCAGCCGCCCGCCGCGCCGGCGCCAACCTACCCGCTGCAGTTCACACAGCCTGCGCAGTCGGGGGCGTTCAGCTCGCAGTTCTTGTCGAACCAACTACAGGTCGCAGCAGCCGTCCAGCAGATGCAGGTAACTTATTCACAACAGTCCGCTCTCTGTGTGAGATTGAACATAAATACCGATGCAGCTTTTTTGTTACATTTTTTAGAATTACATATAATAAATCTATTTTGTCATTAACCTATTTTCTAAAATCAGCTTGGCAAACGGGAGAACATAAATCTTAATATTTGATAGGTTTCTCACATCATAGAAAGCATCGTTGCTAAGTTGCGAAGCTGGGCATTTCTATTTAAAGTTGTACCCCCATCTTGCATTTTAAATTTCGGATTTTTTATTGTATTTCCACTAAGAATCACGAGCTTTTTCGATCCTAATACGAGAAAAAAGTGTCCTCAAAATTTCATACAATTTTTTTTGTCCATTTTGTTATGGTCATAGAAGGTGGTATTGAAAACCGTCAGCAATAATTTTGGGGACACTTTTTTTTCGGTAAAAATGGAAAAAGCTCGTGATTCTGAGTAGAAATGATATAAAATTATTTGGTACAACTTTAAATAGAAATGCCCAGCTGACGTTTCGGTAAAGACAAAATTCTTCAGTTTTGTATATTCGGTTATATATTTTTGTTGATGGCTGAACTCTGGATATATTTATCTGATTATAATTTGTCAAAACCCTTTATTGACTGGTGAAAGTAATAAAAAGAAACTATTGTTGATACAGCAGCAACAGTTCCGCGCACCGCTACAGCAGCAGTTCGCGCCGCCGCCCTCGGCCGCGCAGCAGCGCCCGCCGCCGCAGCAGCTCAAGAGCCCGCTTCACGAGCACGCCAACGGCTTCGCGCCGCTCTGCGAGCCCGCCTCGCCCACGCCGCAGGGCAAGCAATCCAAGCCCAACGTGAGTACACACCATACCTTTTTTTTGGCACATTATACATATTAGGTCACTCGATAAATTTTGCAATAGACAAATATACAGTAGCGGAAAAAAATTATCATATTTGTGTTTTTATTAAATATTTCTATATGTGATCGACTAAACATACCTTAACTATTATCATATGAAAGCTCTTTAAATGGAGAGTATAATCATATATTACATTCATATGATATCATAAAAGACACTCGTTTTGCACAAATTTATTTAAAAGTACCTAAAATAACTAAAACGCAAAGTATAGGTAAAAGTGGTTTATTAACAAAAAAAAACAACAAAAATAACAGATTCTTGACTGAAAATCAAAATATATGATTAGTACTTGGTACTGAAACCCTTTGCATCAAGAACAGCTTGGCATCTTCGGGGCAGTGATGCAATCAGCTTTGCGAGGAAATAATTTGGAATGCGTTCCCATTCTTCCTTTAATTGCTCAAATCTTTCATTGATATTTCTTGCTTTTCTTGCACTCACACGACGTCCTAGCTCCTTCCATAGATTTTCTATCGGATTCAAGTCCGGACTTTGACTGGGCCATTCCAAATTCCTCACTCTACGTTTTTTGAACCACTGCTTAACAAGATTCGATGAATGTTTCGGGTCATTATCTTGTTGAAATATAAACGCCCTGCCGAAATTTTGGCGTGCCCAGGGAAGAAAAACATCTTGTAATATTTCTTCATATACTTCCTTTGTCATAATCCCGTTTATTCGATGTAACGGACGAACGCCACTTGCACTGAAACATCCCCATACCATAAGGGAGCCGCCGCCGTGCTTGACTGTAGGGAGCTGGTACTTGGGGTCATAGCGAGCATTGTCGGGGCGTCGTACGTACGTAATTCCATCTGTTCCAAACAGTAAAAACATGGATTCGTTGCTCCAAATTACCTTTTCCCACATTTCGGCAGTCCAAGAAAGATGTTCTTTCGCATATTTTTTTCTAGCTGTCCGATTCTTCTTGGAAATAAGTGGTTTCTTAGCAGGGCGACGAGCACGAAGTCCACCATCAATCAGACGATTTCTTATAGTACGTACGTACGGTCACAGAAACTGAATCTCCAGCCGATATTTCTCGCATAATGTCGCTCGCCGTGAATCATGGATTGTCTCTGGCTAATCTCAAAATGTTGCGGTCAACCAAATGTGATGAACAGCGTGGGCGACCAGGTTTGTTGGGCTTTTTTACACATCCGTGAAGCTTTTCGCGTTTTAAAACCTTCGATATAGTCGACTGATGAAGTTGAAATTGCTTAACCAGCGTCGATTGCGTTAAGCCATTTTTGTACCCCATTACAATTGCTTCTTTTATAGCTACTGATATGATAAGTTTTTATTTCCACGAGGTCTCCCCATGACGGAACTCATAATTCTTACAAATATTGTTACGAATTAACACGATATTCTGTTTTTTATCGACTTATATACTACACGTGACCGGACGTCATGTTCCAGAAATACGAATTCAAATAGATTTTTGAAATATGTACCGTACCCGGCCTGTTAGCATATATTGGGCCTAGAATAAGGGTCAGTTGCACCAAACTGTTCGTACCGTTAAAGAGTTCGCTAATTTTTGATGTATGGAAAGTTTCATAGTAAGGCGCCGGGGCGCGCCGGCTGACGTTGATCAGTCTGTCAAATGTGGTTGGTGCAACTGGCCCTAAATCAATGCAACCTTTTTTTATTAGTTATTAACAAATTCAGTCCCTGGTTTCATCTATTTTGATATATTTTACAGAAAAATCACAATATGATAGATTTTTTCCGCTACTGTAAAACAAAGACAGTGTTTGGCGGGAAAACATTTAACTTAATAGGCATAGCCATCCAGCGGGGTAATGTAGCCAGCCTCATGGGCACCCTTCCGCAGGGCACAGACTTGGGGGACCTTTCATAGGTGGGTATTTTTTCTATTGTTGTTTAATTTTTAGTAGGTTTATTTTAATGTTAGTTTAGTTTACAATTTAATTTTAGGTTACATCTTATTAAAAAGTTAAGTTAGTAAGATATACTGGGTCAAGCAAATCTTGTCAGTAGCAAACGGCGGCAAATTTGAAAAATCGCGGGTTAGCAACACTGTGTTCGAATAATTCGAAAATCGCGTGTCATCTGTGTTTTATCTGTGGAATGTGGACCGCGAATGACAGCCATCATCTTTGTTTACATTTTGAATCGATTCTATTTCAAGAGATATTTCTGCTATTAAATACCAATATATTAAATAAGATTGTGCTTAATCAAAGCTAAAAGGTGCCTACAATGCCTACAGTGCCAACTGAGAAATCTAATAAAATATTGAAATCCAGTTGGACATCTACCTGGTGAAACAATGTTTTTATTCATACATTCTTGTTTAACGGTATAATCCACTTCTAATTTTATTTTGAGATCTTCAAATTAGTTAATATTTTTATCAACATCACACACCGCTTTTAAATTGTCCGTCCATACCTATTAATAACAATTTCAAACATTTTCAATAGAGAAATTCGCGAGTGACAATTTGAATTGACGTACGTAATAGGGCGCGCTCAGCGGAAAAGAAAGTTTTGGGTCGATGTACATTGCTCATTGCTGCTTTTCTTAGCGCAATACTACTCTTTGAGTGTTGCCCTACTTTAGTTTGCTTTACATTGCTACTGACAAGATTTGCTTGACGCACTATAGGTATAGTACTTGTAACACGATATTTATTTAGGGCTACAAATATAATGACCACCAAAAAATACTTTGGTACCCTAAATAAAAAAATCATGCTTACCAAAAAAAATTACTGAACACCAAAAAAATAAGGCCTAAAAATACAAAAGTACCACCACTTTAATTACGACTGCACTTCAAATTGTATTCAAATACCAAATATATTGAATGATCACCAAAAATCATTAATGATCACCAAATCTTGAAGACCAAATTAATGCGATATTTTCACCTAAATAAACCACTATGATTACCAAAAAATTTATACATATTACCAAATAAAGTAAACTGATGCCAAAATTACTAGCCCCTCCCGCTCAACCCCCCGTAGCCCGCACCGCATACCTACCTAACCTAATCTACTTTTCTAGTAGCATTTCGTTATGCTACTAGAAAAGTAAGTTAAACTGCTATCAGTTAAGTGGGTTAGGTTAGGTTAGCACTGCGACCCTTACAGAAACGAAATGGTACTAGAAAAGTAGGTTAGGTTAAGTTTCAACTGCTACCCATACAGATACGAAACGCTACTAGAAAAGTGGGTTAGGTTAGGTTTGAACTGCGACCCTTACAGAAAAGAAATGCTACTAGAAAAGTGGGTTAGGTTAGGTTTGAACTGCGACCCATACAGAAACGAAATGCTACTAGAAAAGTGGGTTAGGTTAGGTTTGAACTGCGACCCTTGCAGAAAAGAAATGCTACTAGAAAAGTGGGTTAGGTTAGGTTTGAACTGCGACCCTTACAGAAACAAAATGCTACTAGAAAAGTGGGTTAGGTTAGGTTAGAGCTGCGACTGTTACAGAAATAAAATGCTACTAGAAAAAGGTGACGAAGTGGATTAATTCATTTAATAGGATAACGTATATTAAATGATTGCACATTTTTAATTAAAATGTGGTTACAATTTTGTGATCATTTACTATTTTTGAGTTTACAATGATTATTTTGGAGCCATTTGCTTTAATAGGATAGCAAGATTTAAAAATTTGGTTATCATTTTACATTAAAATGGAGTTCTAATTTTGGTGGTCATTTACTATTTTTGGGTTTACAATATTTATTTTGGTGTCATTTTCTTTAATAGGATAGCAAGATGTAAAAATTTGGTTATCATTTCACATTAAAATGGGGATTGAAATTTGGTAATCATTGACTATTTTTGGGTTAATAATGATTACTTTGGTGTCATTTCCTTTAAAAGGATAGTAAAATGTAATAAAATTGGTAATCATTTCACATTAAAATGGTGTTATAATTTTGGTGATCATTCATGATTTTAGGGTGGTAAAATAGATTTTTTTGGTATTAAATTTTACTAAATCTGGTGATCAGTTAAATAGCAGCCTTTATTTAGTCATGAATTATACTTCTTTTTGAATTTACTTATTAAAAACGTATTTATACTTTGAAAATGTAAATATTGTAATAAAATATTCGTAAGTCGTCTCTAACCCACGCCGTCATTTTTAACCGCCTTCAAAAAAAAAGGAGGTTCTCAGTTTGACCCGTATGTATGTATGTATGTATGTATGTACCTATGTATGTATGTATGTTTGTTCGCGATTATCTCGCGTTTGGTTGAACCGATTTTGATGCGGTTTTCAGAAAAGTGTTTGTTACATTCTGGAGAAGGTTTTAGTATACATAGATCTGATCTGATGCTGAACCCTGGCTGTACCTAGTGGAACTCAGGTTTGGTGCAACATAGGCACCCGCTGTTTTGGTCATCCGTCATATCTTGATGAGCACTCGGGAGAGCAGTACCCACGATAGAGCTGATGCTGAACCCTGGCTGTACCTAGTGGACTTCAAAAACTAAGTAATTACCCGGATGATTATTAATTTTCTTATTATTAGGTATTAATTACTTTTTGGCAGAAATTTGCTTTACGACGGAATAGGGACTGGACACGTATAGGGGTGCCATATAAAAATTATTTTGTGCTTTTCAGTGGGTTGGTTTTTTGAAGGTGGTTCCCTTTTTTTTTAAAAAGAAATGATATTAAGTTAATTTATTTTGGTTTTCTTTTTGTTCATTATTTTGCATGCACCTCGAAATAAACATATATTTCGAATTATTTTTTACTCCAAATGTGTTTTTAGGTAACGACTTCGTATTATTAGATTGCCCAATTAGAAATGAAATAATTAAAAAAGAACGAAAAAATCCCGGGTTCGTACCCGTACATAAAATACCGGTATCCGATCCCTGGTCCCAAACTCAAGTTATTTTAGATAAAAAAGACGAGTTGATTTTCATTTTGATTAAAAAAAAAAAATTCTTTCCCCGTAATGTATCAAGCACTAGATACACCGTCATTGCCAAATTGTGATCACTAGTGTCCAGGTTGTGTTGTAGTTATGCAGGTACAAATTTTAGTTAGATAAAATAAGAATATATAAGAAATTTAGAAACAGAAAAAGGCTTTGTACACTGGCGTTCAAAAGTGAACGCCACTGTACCTACCTACCAAACAACCTGTAGTATTCTCTGTGTACAGATGTAGTGTGTGTGATGTTCTTTACCATTGTATTTTCTCGGAAGTGTTCGTATTTGTCATGCTACATACATACTTGAATATGTACTGTTTTATGTTTAAGCGTTATCAAAATCAGTTGGAACAAGAAACAGACTAGAATGACTTTGTATGAATACGCAATGCGTTGTTGTGTAGGTACAAAAGCCGCCGCACTCCCCGCCGCAGCACAAGTACCACGCGCCGCCGCCGCACCCGCCGCCCGCGCACACTCCGCACCAGCACCACCCGCAGCATCCGCAGCACCCGCAGCACCAGCAACACCAGCAACACCCGCAGCACCAACAGCACCCACAGCACCAACAGCATCAGCAACATCAGCAGCAGGTTAGATGCAATATCATAGTATCACGTCACAATAGATGTCCATGCACTTTGCAGCTCACTATACCTAAATCGCAATTTCTTGTTATTTTGCAACGTTTGTTACGAGTAGAATAACTACCTAATTTGGTACCTACCTGGACTAAAGAAGGTACATGGTTTTTTTAGTTTCAAATGTTTAATATCCTCATACCCATGTAATGTACTCATGTACCATAGACAAAACTGCAATTTCATATTAATCATGTGAATGGTAACATCCCCACTTATCCAATTGTCTAGTAAGCGCATTTTTTTGAGTTGACATCTTTTTGCAATAATATGCGGTTTGAGGGTTGACCATTATTGCTTAACAGCATCTATTTATAAAAATATGAAGTAGGCAAGGTTAAGGCCCAGGCCTTCGGCGCAGGTGTCTTAATAGGTATACTATACATAGTTCGTTCGAATTTCATCAGTACAAATTTTATATTAAAGGAAAAAATGGAATAAATTACGCTTCCGGCGGGACTTGAATCGGCAACCTGCGCAATCCGTGCGTTGCTCTTAACCAATTTTTTCCCCCTTTATTATAAATTTCGAATGTACGCTTTCAGACCTATCTGTTTATTAAAAAATTGTATATACAGTAGAATCCGCTTATAATGACATCGAAGGGAAATGACAAACACGCCATACTAAGCGGATGTCATATAAAACATAGTTGTACAACTTCTTATTTTTGTTATGTTTTCCAAATTAATCTCAAATTCCTTTGTAAGAAATGAGTTTTATTAAACTTGTAACAAATATCAACTTGTCACTGAGAATCAAAACTAAAATACCTTACACGCCACGAATGCACCAAACGTCCTCGCAGGGAAAGACGTGGTGACGGCCATGAAAACCAGCGAATGTGTCAGTGTAACCGGACATAATTTCATGGAAATAGGATTTTTAGGTCATAGTAAGCGATTTGTCACTATAAGCGAAGTCATCTTATCCGAATTTGTCACAAAGAATTTTATATGGAAACCAAACTTCGCATAGTAATTACGTCATTGTAAGCGGTTGGTCAGTATAAGCGGAGTCATAATAAACGGATTCTACTGTAGTGCATTTTTGGCGAAAACTGTCTAAGATATGACTGACACATACCACCGACAGTTATCCCTTCTCCATAAATAAACTTAGCCCGCAGCATTCAATATTACCCAGTTGCTTATTAAAAAGATGTGATTAGTCAATAAAAGTTTTAATTGGCGGCATTACAATATTTGACGTCAAACTGTGTGCTTTATAGTTGAGTGCATGTGGGGTGGGCATGTGTACGTGGGGTCATTTTTGAGCTCTAGTCAGACTTGTTACCTATTCTAGTTCATTGTACTAAAAATGCTTGGTAGATTGTCTGTTGTGAAATGGGCTTATAACAGTTATAACTACCACAAATATACATCATTTAATTTACGTGGCATAAAACTAGGGCGACTAAAGAAAGTCCAATGGGAACATAAACATGGCAAGAAGTGACATAAAGAAGTTGATTTATCTTGACATTGTAGCTCATTCCCATGTGGGTATTATTTCAGATGGGCGGCGGCAACAACGGGCGGTGCGGCGGCGGCGGCGGCGGCATGCCGCGCGGCGGACTGGCGGCGCCGCGCTACCCCGCGCCCATCCAGCGGCCGCATGCGCCCGCCATGCCGCTGTACCGCGCGCCGCCCGCGCCCGCACGCCCGCACCACGCGCCGCCGCGACACAATCTCTACTACCACCACCACCAGCGCAGTCAGTATCCACTGCAACAACTACCATACATATGTACGCTGAAAAGTACTCGTGAGTCCTGTGGCGTATATGACGTGTAACATTGACTACTGATAAACTACGGACAATTCTTTCCTTCCTTCATTTACGTTACATTTTTAAGATTGGGCTTGGTGAAAATATTACATCATTAAAGTTGCTTTGATTCAATCTTGGCTCAATTCTGAGCAAACTGTTTTGAGGTTTTCAGTAGGTGGTGTATACACTTTGTATATAGGATGATGGAATCTTAACACGTTAGGGTCAATTAACTGTTTTTAAAAAAACATAATAATACGCGATTAATGTGTACCGAATGACTGCTATGGAATCAGTTGCCACCATGCATCAATAACCCTTCCATATAAAAAGAAACTTCTTGAAAAAATGTTTTTTATTTGAATCTTACTACTTTTTACTGAGCCATTTGGAGTTTTGATTACATGCGTTAGCTCTCGAAATATTTGATTACTGAAACGCTTTTACTTATGTATAACTATGTCAATATGTTTATGTAACTTATGCGAAACTTGAATGAAGGTAAAAGTAGGCAGCTTATGTGTATTATACATAGTATAATGTGGGTACAGATGGCGGCGGCGTGATGGAGCGGCCCTCGGAGGGCGGCGAGCCGGTCGCGGCGCCCGAGGAGGCGGAGGCGCCGCCCGTGGAGGCGCAGCCCGCCGAGGTGAAGGCCGAGTGAGCGCGCGCCGCGCGGCTCCGCCCGCCTCTACCCAAACAAGCAAAACGCCGACCGACGATTTCGGTATTATAAGTTAAACGTAAATTATCGAAGATTAAGATTATGTGAGGTGCAAACACTGGCAGACAATTTTTTTTCATACAAATCTCAATGCACTTATGCATACAATGTTATTATTTGAATTATTGACATTATTGTATTTTAATGAATTTATTGCATTGTCCAGTCCGGCCGAAAAAGGCTGCGACGACAAGTATTAATTTACGACATAATACTGAGTTCGCTCGTAGATTGTTCACACTTTATAATGAGTTTTCTGTGAACTGGATATTATGATTAATAATTGTAATGATTGATCGGAAACTAGTTTCTAGAATTACTACTTTTAATTGATTTATTTCAAAATATAATAATAAATATAGTGTTATTATGATTTATAGCAAACTAGATGCTATGGTTTTAATTACAAGCATGAACTTCAAAGTGCTTTTAACGTGTAATATTAGTTACTTAAAATATCTATGTCAAAAGTCCTCAAAATGCAGCTATTACATTTCTCATCAAACTGTGTCTATATATTTATAACTATATCGACCGCACACTCTGTCTGATGTCAAAGAATTGTGAATGGCGGTTAACAGCATAACATCCGACAATCAACAACTATTTTATTTATACTATAACTTACATACATTTATTGATTCGCTATTAATTCTATCACATGTAATCCGCATACGATCTTGTCATTCCGTATGACTCATAAATACTCGCTCGTTATGATATCTGTGCAATACCTATTATTATTATACTAGAGTTTTCATTAGGTCTTCTGTAGGTAACGTAGCAAGCACTGATCTCCGTACAAAATGTACGTAAATATGATTACATATATGATGCCTTTGAATGAACATTTTACAGACGGTTGAACGGTAATGGCTGGCGCTCATTATACGAACAGTAATGAAACTTAATGTAGTGGAGTTACTAGCGTAATCTCAATGCTAACTGGCCAATCTACGCCAAAATTAAGTATTCTCGTAGTCATTTAAATTGCTACCTTAACTTATAATATTAAGATCAATTACTGTTTGTCTACAATAATTATCCTGGCGTTAGTGGACGCCGGCCATAAAGTAGGGGGTAGTCAAGCTGTTCAAATACTTCGGGTCGCCTATTCCGCGCGTTGAGGACTCCAGTCCCGATTCCCGATGGATCTGAACATTTTGGCGGCTTTTGTATTTGATACTGACTACTTGAAATTCGAATTGTATGTGTATAATTTGTATTAACTCTAAATTGTATTATGAAATAGCAATAATGCTTAAGAGTAATTTATTTATTAAATTATGTAATGATTATGATATGAGACTAAATTTACTTCTGATAATTAATGGTTTATATAGTTTCTAAAATTTAAATTCTAGTATATTCACTACTAGACGATTATGACTTGTTAAAATACCTCAATGGGGTCGCTCCGTAAAATCAAACTGAACTAAGTAGCCAAATATTTTTCTTAAGTGGACTCATTCTCTCTTTACCATTCTCAACTCTTTTACTTCTGTACAACTTTAGGTAAAATCAATCATCAGTTCACAGCAATCTTTGATATAAGACAGAGGCATTGCTAACAGACGCCATAAGAACATAGTGCGAGTTAAATTTATTTATTTTTCTGATATATAGCCAAAGTGTGGAGTTGATGTTGTAGTAGGCCAACAGGGGGCTGTTGGATGCCCTCTGCTTAATTTATCCGCCGAGTAATTAGAACATCCTGTCAGTTTATCACAAGTTCAAAAATTTGTGACGTTTTCAAACAAGGGATATACCATATTATCCGCTGTTGATAAGGTTAATTCTAATTGAATCTTAATGGCGTTAGCGCCTTCTCCTTACCAACAACCAACAGTAAGTAGGTACCCCATTGCTTGAATACGGCGCATTTATGAATTAGTTGAACACGCACCTCACTTCTAGTGTTGCCCTCTCAGTCTACACGTACATCGCACACCCTTGCTGTAACTATTATGTAGCTTAGTTGGTAGCATATTGCATACAAGGCGTACACCAATTCCGTTAAGATGGAAATAACAGAAATGTAGCACCGGCAATCCGTGTTAAGTGGCGGCCGACTGTTTTGCCAATTTTATATGTAGTATTATAAAAAGCAATACACTAGAATGATTTTTACAAACATCAAGAAGCAATCCTACAAGTGCCTGTGCATAAACTAGGTTAATTTCTAAATACACTTTATCCAGCATGTATTAGCATTATCTTGGAAATGACCTAAATTATTTAAAATGCAGTGGCCTTTTGTTTTATCATTTGTTTACAATTGATGGCACTACATTTTATAAGTTTAGCTCAATACAAAATTAGAAAACGCGACTGATTTGCGTGTGCGTTTTTTATTAATAATTTCTTTAAAACGGGGTCATATATTTTTTGCATTCAACTCAAAGTTGGCTCACCAACTCAGATACGTATCTCAGATACGACATTCTATAATTTCGTCGACAACTGGATGTGGTGGTGTGGTGGGGTCGAAACCGTTGGTTTTTTTTCTACCTATATAGCTGTTTGCGATGATATATTTCAAAAGCGAATGCATTGTGTGTATGTATCTGACATAGGCAGACTGTTTTCTATTCCACAAAAAGTTTACGGCTACGCTATTGGAAAGGAATAAATTATAAGAACGGCATTGTCTTAGTGTTTTATAACTTTACACATATAGATACCTTATCATTACTCGTGACTGCTACAAGTTAGAAAAGCTGTCCGAGCAACGGCGGCCCGGCCCTCTGTCCCGGCCCCACTTTACCCCACAGCGATACACACGCCAGACTCAATTCGCCAATACGACGCAAATTCTATCAAAACAGAGTTAAACCAACATAAGGTCTGCAATTTAGATTTTGATAGCACACGCAGTGCAGGTGTTATTTTAAACGTCAAACTTCTATGAAATTATGGTTGGTATTCCATCTGTCCAATTTATTTGTCCAATGTCAGTGCATGTCTCACTCTCTCACTAAAGAAAAATGTGAGACGCAATACAGATTGGACAAAGAAATTGGATAGGTGGAATACCATCCTATGACGTGTAAAACACTTGGACTGCTGTGATATCAAAATCGTAGCTGACTTATCTTGGTCTAACTCTATTTTAGACTCACTATAAAGCTACATCTGTTTATTGATACATTTAGTTATTTAGTTTCAACTTCCTCACATAGAACTTATACAGTCCTTTTGATAAAATAAAGTAGACGAGTTAGAATCGAATAAGACTTAGATATAATATTGGTTTAATGCATACTTTCTGCAACTGGATGTTACTAATTATAGACCTCCACCGTTTTAAGCAGCATTCTGAGTAAAAGTGGTGGTTGGAATTAGAGACATTCGCTTGCGTGATTCTTAGGCGCCGAAAGCCGTACCTTTGAGCTGCAGCCTCTGCGCCAGTGGCAAAGACTGCATGCAAGCGGCTAGCATCGCAGGAGGCGGGAGATGGTCTTGGTTCTAATAAGTAGTTATCGGTACGTTTTCTACAAGTTTTGACACATTTTACGCTATTTTGGTCACATACATACTTAAAAATCATTTATGCCATCATTGTGTATTATACCGACACTAGAAAAGAATGTACATATAGATATAATGACAGGTATAGGTAAGTATTTTAATCAATCAGAACAACCACCTTACTTATGAAAAGTTCGTAAGACTTCACCTTTGCACGGGTGGCCCAGTTATAATGTTATTATATCAAGAGAATTTGATCACGATCACAATTCCATACTTATTTGGCATGTCTATTCTAGTGTAACGCATCTGCACGCGTGGCGTCTCGATAAAATATATCAAGACTTGTAGCAAGCTGTGTGTATGGGCACGATTACTTAGCCAACCGACGAGCTTATATAACATGCGTCCGGTCCGGGCAACGGTGTTGTTTATAGCTAGATTTAGATAGTCGTGTAATAATTACAACCGTTTTCTTCCATTGTTGTGTACATCCTACTACACGTTATGATACTGCCTTAGAGTACTTTGATTAAATCCAGAGGTTGTCTACGACTGCGTTACGGACTAATGAGACAAATCAATCTCTGTGCTAATGTGAGGGGAGGAGCCAAGCGTTGCGCTCGGAGCTCCCATTTACTCCTGATCTCCTTTTATGAACAGTCAGTGACTTGGTTTACGCTTACCTGTTGCATGTGTAATATAATGTTGAATGTATCGCATGATAGTTAATACGAATATAACATCAATCCAGTTGTAGGATGCCGAAGGTTCTTATTATAAAGAAACACCGTTATGTACCTTCTTTCTTGCAAATAACTAACTATATTTGTATTTGAGCCGTGTAAGGGCATTGAGGCTTGCAAGAAAAGGATCTGTTAGAGTACTTTGGAAGTGTATGGTGGATCCGTCTGCCGCCCGGATTCGCCGCGCGGGCCGGGATCGGCGTCGGCGCGCCTGCCGCGCCGTTTGTCTGTATGTAAATATATTTGATGAAGAGACAAGGGATAGTCTATTGGACTGCTATATTTAAGTATATACGCGAACGGTTAGCGGCCTCGTGCGAAGGCGCCCGCGCCGACACGTACTGACAGATGCTGCCTCTAGACTTCTCACTAGTGAATATGTAGCGACGGTTATTGCAACATGAAAGCTGCAATATAAATGAATATTGTAATGTAATTTGAAGCGAAAGGCGAGCGAGCGTTTGCTCGCTAGACGGCCGCTAGCGACGCGCGTTTTGCGCTCAATGTATCATAATCAATTATTGTATGCGAATAAAAATATTATGATCGATTTATAGCTTTTATTTAGAAATCCTTATACTGAGTTCCACAAATGTCATGAGTTCATACAAAATGAAATGGCTCTCGCCAAATCTCTCTGTGTATGTTTAAACAAAAAAATCCCCCTTCTCGAAAAGGCCAGTACCTATGCATTAAAATCTGGAAATAGTCCATAGTATGGCCCAAGTCGCTTTTAAAACATACTTACATACTTAGTTATAACTAGATCGTAGTGAACTTTTTCAATTTCTATAATTATCTAAAGGGATTTTTCCGCGGACGGGACAAAAATTCAGCCACAAATCTTAAAAGCGGCAACAAACTGGCGAACTGAATGTCGACCCTGATGGTCATTGATCTATTATTAGTTTACTAATAGAGAGAAGCCATCGTCGCAATCGCAACCTTTACCACGCGACCAAAACGTCGTAAGCGCCGAACGCAAAAATCTAAGTTCTCAAATTGCGGGATCTTTCTGACACTCTAATTACGCCTTCATTGGAGTAAAAGAGAAAGATTCCCCCAATTTTGCGGATTTCGGTTTTCGCGGTAGGCTCTCTGATGCGAGTAAGTTAAGGCCAAACAGTCATTATCACTAAACAGTTTCGCGCTTCGCGTACCTACTTTTCAAGGTCTGGATCTGAATCCATCAAGATTTGAGGAGTTCCCTCAATTCACATGGGACTATGCTATATGCTATGGGCCATTCCAAAAATGGGACAAACTGGGAACTTTACTGTAACATGAGTATGGGGTATTCACGAGCACGAGTTAGGTTACCTACCTAACAGCCTACGGCATTGATCATAATAACAAATTTACCTATTCTGTCACCATATTTCTATATATAATATTTTGTATGGCGGAAACAACAGAAAGTTTATAAAATATATAGCTACCTATGCAATCTTTAGGGACAATGGTTTTCCTGTTGGGATGGCAAAAAACGTGATTTTAAGTAGAAATAACATAATATCCTAGAAATGTCACTAAATAAATAAGTAGCATTTAGGTACGCAATTAATGTAGAGTTTGTCTAAGCTAACTTAGTACATAATAGTCCTGTTCAGAGTTGGAAACCGCTACCAACTTTTAGTATAGGTACTGTTGGGCATGGCATTGGGTCTCTAAAGCGGCGCCGGCCATCTACTTCAGCGGAATGACGTCTTCAGAATTACTCGCCTCGTTGTGAATATTGCACCCAAACTATGTATTTCACATACACGTGTGAGGTATCAAATGAAAGCAGATTAAATAATTATACTACATTGTGTTCAGACACTCTGCTTTCCAAAATATACTTACTTTAAAAAATGTATACCCCACACGTGTATGTAAAATAGGTACATAGTTTGGGTGCAATATGTAGTATTCAAAACGAGGTCGGAGTCAATTTGATGAGACCGCTGAAGTACCTAGTTGGCCTCGCCGCTGTCTCCCGGCAGTTTTGGAGACCTAACACCATGCCCAACAAAATATTAGAATTTGTTAGCGGTTTCCGCTTCAGAGGCCATGCAGCGAACACCGAAGTGCTCAAATTGCGGGCATCTTTCTCTGTCGCTCTATAATTACGCCTTAATTCGGTGTACGCGGTAAGCCCTCTGAACAACCTATCTCCTCGACCGTTTCCCGTAAGGCATAAGACTAAGACTAACAGATTTTAACCCTTTATCAGGCTGACAGTTTAAAGATGACAATCATGTCAATTTTACTAATTGAAAATAGAACATAAGTTTGAAATATATCTCCCTTTTAGCCTGGTAAAGGGTTAAGAGCCCATCAACGTGCACACTAGCGCCACAGCTAAATAATCGTGATTATTTAAATTTAACGAATTATATTGAAAAAATGGGGCCGCTACGTACTGTATTGTGTATTTAAGTACCTTTTGAATACATCAAACTAGTTTTTTATGTTGCTGGTTTCGTCGATCTAGGAACTCAAAACAAAAAGGGCCGTTTTAACTTTGCACGCATAGATTGACGAATCCAGCAACATAAAAACTAGTTTGATGTATTCAAAAGGTACTTAAGAGCGCTATTACATTTCGGCGTTGAGCGAGTTTAGGTATTTTACGCGCTGCGGGCCGTGCGAGCTCAGTATGCCGATCCCTTCTACCACACTCGCACTACAATGATGGATTAAACATTCTTGATCCTTCGCGAAGCATATTGAAATCAACCATAACAACACTAACTGTACTTAACTTTTAAAGTTCTAAAACTGTTATTTGGTAAGTACGAAAATACTAAATGCAGTGCAAATGTACATAGGGGCTGTTCATAAATTACGTCATCTATTTTTGACGATTTTTGACCCCCCCCCCCCTCAAATCATCCAAAAATCAAGCTTCGGATGAATCTGTTTCCTCCTACGTCATGTTACCATCATCCGATGTCCAGACCCCCCCCCCCCCCACTCCTCCCATTTGAAACGACGTAATTTATGAATAGCCCCATACTCGTACTTATGAAGGTATATTACTCGAAAGAAATTATAGGTACCTACTCGCTTATTTACATGTTTCGTCATTGCATTTGGTACCTATACGTTGTAAAGTTTGTATCAACGAGGGTTTAAAAACGAACTGGTACTGAGGATCTGATGATGATTAAGGTGGTCACGGATACCAATCAACCATGTAGTAACATGATTAGGCTCGTTTGATTCGTCTCAACAAGATCTTTGACACTGAAGATACACAGGGTCTGATGATGGAGCGCGAAGGTGGCGACGGGTACCTGTCTATCATCATCAGCTCCATCATCAGACCCTGAGTAGTATCTTGTGTCAAACATCTTATTGCGACGAATCAAACGAGCCCAAACACGAAGTGGTTCAGTTACATGGTAGACTGGTACCCGTGGCCACAGTCCAGCTCCATCATCAGACCCTGAGTACTAACTTGTGTCAAAGATCTTGTTGCGACGAATCGAACGAAGCCAAACACGAAGTGGTGTAGTTTCATGGTTGATTGGTACCGGTGACCACCTTCCGGATCCATCATCATACCCTCAGTACTACCTTGTGTCAAAGATCTTGTTGCGACAAATCAAACGAGCCCAAACACGAAGTGGTTCAGTTACATGGTAGACTGGTACCCGTGGCCACAGTCCAGCTCCATCATCAGACACTGAGTACTAACTTGTGTCAAAGATCTTGTTGCGACGAATCGAACGAAGCCAAACACGAAGTGGTTTAGTTGCATGGTTGATTGGTACCGGTCACCACCTTCCGGATCCATCATCAGACCCTCAGTACTACCTTGTGTCAAAGATCTTGTTGCGACAAATCAAACGAGCCCAAACACGAAGTGGTTCAGTTACATGGTAGACTGGTACCCGTGGCCACCTTCCAGCTCCATCATCAGATCCTGAGTACTATCTTGTGTCCAAGGTCTTGTTGAGACGAATCAAACGAGCCTAAACACGAAGTGGGTTAGTTGCATGGTTGATTGGTACCGGTGACCACCTTCCGGCTCCAATATCAGACCCTGAGTACTATCTTGTGTCAAAGATCTTATAGAAACGAATAAAACGAGCCTAAACACGAAGTGGTTTAGTGGCATGGTTGATTGGTACCGGTGACCACCTGCCGGCTCCATCATCAGACCCTGAGTACTATCTTGTGTCAAAGATCTTGTTGAGACGAATCAAACGAGCCTAAACACGAAGTGGTTTAGTTGCATGGTTGATTGGTACCGGTGACCACCTTCCGGCTCCATCATCAGACCCTGAGTAGTATCTTGTGCCAAAGATCTTGTTGAGACGAATCAAACGAGCCCAAACACGAAGTGGTTTAGTTGCATGGTTGATTGGTACCGGTGACCACCTTCCGGCTCCATCATCAGACCCTGAGTACTATCTTAAGTCAAAGATCTTGTTGAGACGAATAAAACGAGCCTAAACACGAAGTGGTTTAGTTGCATTGTTGATTGGTACTGGTGACCACCTTCCGGCTCCATCATCAGACCCTGAGTACTATCTTAAGTCAAAGATCTTGTTGAGCCGAATCAAACGAGCTCAAACACGAAGTGGTTTAGTTGCATGGTTGATTGGTACCGGTGACCACCTTCCGGCTCCATCATCAGACCCTGAGTACTATCTTGTGTCAAAGATCTTGTTGAGATGAATAAAACGAGCCTAAACACGAAGTGGTTTAGTTGCATGGTTGATTGGTACCGGTGACCACCTTCCGGCTCCATCATCAGACCCTGAGTACTATCTTGAGTCAAATAAATACATATAGAATGTCAGGTCGTTTCAAATATTTTCAATCCTGTCCGGTAGTTTATTAAACTGTACCATTATAAATTATAATACTATAAAAACAGTGCTAGGATCAAAGTCTCTCGTTGCGGTTTACACGCACACAGTATAGCGTTTTACACGGCGCCCGCCGCACACAATGATAAAAAACCTCGTCGTCGCCGTTGAAAATGTGCGGAGCCGACCGACACACGTCCTGCCTCTACAAGCTCTGCCGCGGCACTGAGCTGGCGCAGCGCGCGTCATCGGTAATATAGATAGTTTTCAAAAAATTGCCAAAAAATTATAGTAGAATTTCATAAACACTAATGTATACCAACAGTATAAGCAAACGTTGCAGATTGCTTGAGTATGAATATGACTTCGATATTAAGTAGATTTTCGTAGGAATTGACACTTCTTTCGGAGAGAAAATCAAGTTCGTTTTACTTTGATTTTCTCTTTCTCAAAGGTATGTAGGAAAAATATAGTTTGATATGCCTAAAGTACAGGGTATTAGTAATACAAAATAGCCAGGTTTAGCAGAGTAAAATTCTCAACATTTCCAAATAAGAGCTCGCCATTCAGTGCTTCACGGGGTTTTTCGGAAAGGACCATCAGAAAAAAAATCATTACTAATTTAATAAGTCCTTTTTCTAATATTTACAACGATATTTATAAAGATAAGAAGACGCTTTTACTGGAACAAGTACTCATTGTTTCTAATAATGAGCGCAAAGTCCTGAATTTCGTCGCCTAGTATCATCAATTTTGCATTATTTCGACTTTTCTTGTAAGAGCGCTCTTAAATACACAATACAGTACGTAGCGGCCCCTTTTTTCAATATCTTTCGTTAAATTTAAATAATTACGACTATTTAGCTGTGGCGCTAGTGTGTACGTTGATGGGCTCTTAAAAGAATAAAGTGAGGGATGATGAAATTGTCCCACTTTTTCTTTACAAATAATGCTATCTTGGTCTGACTCTACTTCGCCTGTCGCCATGAGTGCCTCTGTACTTATCTAAAAACTAACAAACTACCACCTTAATGTTTCCATTGTCGGTTAAGCCAACGCCTTGAATAGGTATTAAGGTAGGTAACTCATTAAACATTATTATCGCTTTTAGTTCCTCTTTAAACAAAGCTTACGCTTATCATACACATGTACTATTTACTTTTGCAAGCCGAAGCGAAAACAAGTATGTATTTACATTTAGAGCAATGCGTGTTTGGCGCCGTGCCAGTTTTCGACACCCCAGTGCTCCCGTGGCCAGGGGTAGTCTCCCGTCGAGCCGGCGCCTCGGACAATGTCAATAAGATTTTAACAATTTTACTTATACAGTTTTAATGCCTTATAAAAATAAGGCTCTACCGAAGTGAGCTGATGTTTTTTCCTGCTCCTTATCTTATACCTGTTGCATGAGTTGCATCCGTAAAGCCCCGGTATGGCAATCAAATCCCGAGAATCGGCGCAGACCGTAGCTTTATGAAATGCCGTCTGACTTTCAAACCCAGAGGGGACACTAAATAGGCCTTACAGGGATAATAATAGGCTAGGTATATAATATTAACATACCTAATGTGATTTCTTTCCTGTTTGAGCATACCACATTTTATTTGTTAAAACTTCAGTTGTAACGTAGGTAGGTAATCGCTCGATAACACGCTCGATAGGTAGGTACATACATACAATTCGATTCATAATACTTTTTTATAGAATTTCCATACCTTAATAGTAATGGGAGATACCAAAAGATCGACACATATTGTAATGGGATTCTCGGTATTTTAATATCTATATATTTTTTTAGATGAGCATCTGATTACACGCTCATAGAGGTTAAAGAAAGCCAAATTAATATTAAAAACAACTGTATCATAGAAGCAACAAATAACCCAACAATAGGATAACCATTTCGGGGATAATCAATAATTTTTGTTTTTCTGATAAGGCCCCTACGAGCGACGAGCGTGTAGACTTGCCTTAGGGCCTGTTTACATATTGATTAATAGTGTTTAGTACGAGCTCATACATTTGCTACTAAACTTAAGTTTAACTCGAACTCCCGATCACCCGATCATCCATCCACCATCATCAAGAGCATCAACATCGATGTTCGAAATGATTTTGACACAGTTTTCAATTGTTGACTTAATTGCCTGTGTTACAACAACGCTATATGCAACATTTATTTAATTTTACAAAATAATGATAACAAGAAAAAGTATTTTTTTTAAATTGACTATGCTATTTAGTTTTCTTTAAAGTACTTAAACCATACCCCGAAGTTAACTGTATTAAATAAAAAACGGGCAAGTGCGAGTCGGACTCGCGCACGAAGGGTTCCGTACCATATAAAAAAAATAAAAAAAAAAAAAAGCACAAAAAAAACGGTCACCCATCCAAGTACTGACCACTCCCGACGTTGCTTAACTTTGGTCAAAAATCACGTTTGTTGTATGGGAGCCCCATTTAAATCTTTATTTTATTCTGTTTTTAGTATTTGTTGTTATAGCGGCAACAGAAATACATCATCTGTGAAAATTTCAACTGTCTAGCTATCACGGTTCGTGAGATACAGCCTGGTGACAGACGGACGGACGGCCGGACGGACGGACAGCGAAGTCTTAGTAATAGGGTCCCGTTTTACCCTTTGGGTACGGAACCCTAAAAACACGGTGTATTATAGGTACAGCGAGCCTCGAAAGGCTCGAAATGGTTTCGAAATGTTCCCATGTTGCAAAATTTTGGTTTACGCACTTTAAAGCCAATTAGTAAGTTTCTGAACTTTTGTACAAAGTTATCCGTTTTCAGTAGGCTCCTACTAGTATAATAAATTTCTAAAGACAATGTCGTTAAAAAGTTCGAAAATGCATTACTTACTTAGCATTAATAGCTACGTCTACCCGCGTAGTCCCGGGGATCCAGGTTCAACGCCCAGACAACACGGAGCTTTGCCCGTATCCTGGGCCGTTACCCTGGCTGTACTGTACCCTGCAGGCTGTGACCTCTGTGAACTGCATCTCCATAGACGATGCAGGTGGTTCATCGATTTACATTACCTACACACTTATACCTTTAGCTACGATAAAGTTAATACAGAATAAATCGATTTTCGGTTTCTTTTGTGTAAAAGAAAGGATAATAATACAAAGGAAATATTAAGTTTATCCTTGCTTTGTAAAATACACATTATATTCGAAATGAAAACTAGAATATTTAACTAACTAAAGGGCCTTGCTGAATTGAACTATAAAAGGCCTCTCATCTCTCGATTATATTTACGGTACACGTACGTCTTTGGGTTATCACCGGCTAGCCGCGGCTTGCATACATATATGCAGTACTGTGTACAGTAACGTCGGAAAATATCGATAAGGTCAAAGTGCCACGACTTTATTGCGCATATGATAGTGTAGGTAATAGGTAGGTATACATATTTTTGGCACTTTGTCTGTATCGATATTTTCAGACGTGACTGTACCAAAATACCAACTCAATCGTTCCAGGTAGTTTCAGACAAGTTGGCTGCGACAGAGAGAGTGATCAACCCTATAGAATCGGACCACGCTGTTTTCATGCCAAGTGCTACGACAAGTATGGAGCTTCATTCATTCATTCTTTTAAAATTATGGCTTCAGCCCATTGGGGCTATTTCGCCAGTGTCAAGGTCGTCGTAGCAGGGTAAAACGATTGAAATTGTACGGTTAGTACAAGACAGTGTACGGTGATTTAGCTCTTGTAAAGCGATAGCGGACACACGCGGAAACACGTGGACAACCGGCCGTTGACTCCAAAATGATGGTTAAACGTGCTTCAAGATAAATTCTCCATTCACTGCACACTACCACATTAGTTTACTGTATAATAGGCTATCGATATTACACTTTAAACAATATTAATGAGCAAAAAACGAATCAATTAATCTCGCCGCGTGCCATCAAGATGGCGCTCGAACCGGAAGACCAGTATGGAGCTTATTCCTATAACCCTTTACCAGGCTGACATTTCAAAAATGACAATAGAATGTCAGTCATACTCATCGAAAATAGGACTTCCGGTTTGAGCGCCATCTTAACTGGCGCGCGTTGGGATCGATTGCTTTGTTTTTTGCTCATTAATATTGTTTAAAGTGTAATATCGATAGCCTATTATACAGTAAACTAATGTGGTAGTGTGCAGTGAATGGAGAATTGGTCTTGAAGCACGTTTAGCCGTCATTTTGGAGTCTACGGCCGGTTGTCCATGTGTTCCTTGTAAAGTTCGCTATCGCTTTACAAGAGCTAAATCACCAATGAGAATGGATGTTTAATGGATATGACCAAATAACGGGAAGAGACGCTTTTACTTAAAGTATTTTGAAAATGTAGACTACTGAAGACATTACTATCGGAATTTACCTAATATGAATAGTATTTACTGAAGACGTTTACCGGATTGAACTTACTGAAAAGACAAAAAATTTACTTATGACTAGGCAGTATTGCTTAGAGCTTTAGCCTGTCCTGATGGACGAAAAAGAAAAAAAAAATCATCGAAAATAGAACACATGTTTGAAGTGCCGTATGTGGGATATACCGGGTGTGGCCTGTAATTCGAGCAAAAAATTAAACTGTAGGCTGTACTCCTCATACTGACCAACATTTGTTCAGCAACTTTTATAAATAACTTGTGGTTTGATTTTTAATACACTTTAAAGTTTATTCTAAGACGCAATGTATTGCGAATTTTGTTATGTTTAAGGCGTGACAAGCAACGTCAATCACAATGATATGGCGTGGCGATGGCGTCCATTGAAGATAATATTTATTTTGTATGAAAAATAGGGAGTCTAAATACTTCATAATTTTTTTAAGTTGTTGAACAAAAGTGGCGCCGTTTGAGGAGTACAATCTTTGTTTTAATTATTTGCTCATGTTACAGGCCACACCCGGTATATATCCCATAGCCTGGCTGGTAAAGGGATAAGCTCCCTATATGTATGCATCTTACTGCCAAGTTTGTACAAAGTTAGCGTGATCACTTGATCAGAACCTATTATAGGTACTTATTTAAGCACATACCTATTTTACTCTGTGTGATATTATGATGTAGGTAGGTACCTAACTTCTTAAAATAATTAAAGGTTTGTCGTGAAGCTTGAAGTAGCCTAGACTCAAAAATATTTCACTGATTGTTTCATTTGTTTCTAAACACAGCTCTCTATATCATCCTAGTAAGTGTTAAAAGTATGAAGTTTACAAATACCTACCACGGCATGTTTGCACGATGAATCAATACGAGTCAGTATTTATATTTATAAAGTAGAGTTATGTATTTATGATAGAGGATCTGGGTACCTTGCCTAGGTACTGTAGGTATCCATCTATGGGACGTATACATAGGTACCTACCTATAATTGTCGGAGTGTGCGCTAAACATCCCCGTTTTAGATTGAGCAAAAATGTTAACGTATATGCCTAGCTGTTCTACTCTGCTTGCGTTTCTCAACCGATACCTATAGGTACTTACTTATTTTCCAAAATGGCGTGGCGAAGAAAAGGGGTCCGCGAGGTCTACCACTCACAGAGCTACTAATGATAAACTAATTAATTAAATTCTTGAATATAGTGTCTACGTTAATACGAGTATTACATTAAACTAAATTTGCCTCCCGTTAACTAGACTCCGAGGTCTTTGTTCCTAAAGGACAATGACCCATAAGAAAAGGAATACCTACCCATAATAAGATGATACCTTCGTTTTCTTGCCAAGTGCTAGTGGACTAACATTCTTTGATTAAGAACCGACTATAACAACGTACCTAATGAATTCATCGAATCTTCCTACTAACGTGATAGACTTATCATAAAAATCGGTACCTACTTGAAAATAAGTTTAACAAGCGCTGCATTAATATTTAGATTCAACAATGGACGATTTATAGGTACCATCGCCCACACTGTTTCCTGTACATCGGTGGACCTTATGCCTTTTGTAATAGGTACCCCGATGTACAGTTAGGAGTGTTGCTGTTTGTACCTTATAGATTCAATGTTCTACAGGTACTTGTAACTTTTAAAAAATAGGGCAAAGTGCATCTTAGGCACTTTATTTAGAATAATAGTCTGCCAATAGTATTCCAAGTGTGTCAGCGCCGCTATCAAAGTCATCTATACATATAATAAAGCTGAAGAGGGTCGAAAGTCTGTACATGGAAGATATTCGAAAAAAAGTTGGCTGGGGATACTTAGAATCGATAACAGAACACGTTCCAACAGTTTTTAGAATTTTTGTCTGTTTGTCTGTTTATCTGTTTGTCTGTTTATTTGAACGCGCATCACGTGAAAACGGCTGAACGGATTTTGATGCAAACTTTACTAATCCCGGCCAGGTTATAGGCTATAAAAATTTAACCCCTAAAAGGGGGGGTAGCCACACCACTCGATTGACTTAAGTTTGCCCCTAAATCTTATGGCGCTACTTAGGAAGGAGGGGCAAACTTTTTTCAAATATGTGCTACCACTTTAGAGTACCCTGGTAAACTAACAGATGGCGCTGAATTTAATACGTGTTGACATGAATAAGCCACCGAGGAAGGATTTTGCCAAATTAACTCTAAGTTTAGAAGAGAGGGTACGGATTTCAACAAATTTAATTGAATAATTATGTTGATTTAATAATACAACAAAATTAAATGACAGTAAATTAATTGTGCCATCTTTTGGGGAACTGAGTAAATATTAAGTAACCAAGAAAACTAAAAATGAGTTTACATAGTTACGTAGTGGTAAAATAAACACACATATCAACACGCGTATAATTGCATAATTATTTAAAATTATTAATTTTCTCCGTCATGAATTATACCTAATCGTAATTATATCGCATCCATATCAAATCCATATTCATACGTATACCTACAGCACTTAATAATGGCCACGAAGGTGGGTACTTTGAAAAAAAAAACATTGATCTCTGTCATTTGCAGTGCCGGATTATCCCTTTTAAGCAAAATAAGCACTTGCTTAGGGCACCACGTCTAGGGGGCACCAAAACCGTAGGCAAAAAAACGCGCAGGCTGCATCAGCATTGCAGTCGTGGAGTAGGTACCTACATGAAACTTTTATACGTGTACAAGTACCCATCTAATAACGAAGGGTCGTAGGGATCAAGTAAGAGAGTGAGGGTACGTAAGAACATCTCCAACGTAGGCTTTCGATTTGACCTTACGCGGAGGCCCTTAAAGTCATGGAATAAAATCTTGCTTTCGGGCTTGCGGCCAGCCGATTTTTCGACATAGGTTACCGATTTTATAGCGAATTTTGCTCTCTTGCACGCCAGATTTGTCGGTCAAGCCGAGTTGCTCCTTAGCCGCGATCCTGAGACCTAACTGTCAAAGTGTTATAAGGGACCCCGTGAAATACGAAAACTAAAAGCATCCTATCAAGTAGTGCTTTCGAGTGAAGCCAAAGAGCGAGCAGTAGAAGAGACGTGATTACATGCACAGAAATGATGTAACTGATTTCCATACTAAAAGTAAAAATGTACAACTGTCTATCAAATTGCGTTTTTTATATTGAAAAATTTTCGCGCTCGCTTCGCTTGGGTTTTAATAACTTTCTAACATATGATAAAGGTGACATTCGGGTGGCGACTGCAGCAGCATTATTCTGTTGCAACGTTACTGCTGCAGCACTGTCAATTTTCGTGATAAAATGATGTGTCTGATTTCCATACTAAAAGTAAAAATGTAAACCTGTCTATCAAATTGCGTTTTTTATATCGATCAATTTTCGCGCTCGCTTCGTTCGCGTTTTCAATTACTTTCTAAGATATGACAAAGGTGACATTCGGGTGGCGACTGCAGCAGCATTATTCTGTTGCTACGTAACTGCTGCAGCACTGTAAATTTTCGTGATAAAATGATGTGACTGATTTCCATACTAAAAGTTAAAATGTACAACTGTCTATCAAATTGCGTTTTTTATATCGAAAAATTTTTGCGCTCGCTTCGCTCGCGTTTTCTATTACTTTCTAAGATATGACAAAGGTGACATTCGGGTGGCGACTGCAGCAGCATTACTCTGTTGCTACGTTACTGCTGCAGCACTATCAATTTTCGTGATAAAATGATGTGACTGATTTCCATACTAAAAGTAAAAATGTACAACTGTCTATCAAATTGCGTTTTTATATCGAAACATTTTCTCGCTCGCTACGCTCGCGTTTTCAATAACATTCTAAGATATGGCGACTGCAGCAGCATTAGGTACTCTGTTGCAACGTTAGTGCTGCGGCACTGTCAATTTTCGTGATAAAATGATGTGACTGATTTCCATTCTCAGCTGTAATGCGTCAATGAATGTCACTCAATTTACCAAAAAAATTCAATGTAATCTTGATGACCCTAGGGAGAGGGGGCACCATGGTCTAGAAATGCTTAGGGCATCAAAATATCCGGCACTGGTCGTTTGCGGAGTCAAGCCTTCCCGAAAAAAATCGAATCATTCGCGAAAGTCTCGCAACGCATTGAGGTTACAAACGGCACGCGGTCTTCCTCAGGAGTCTGAAGAAGACCACGGTGAGTGGCGCTCTAGCCAGGCAGGCCGCTTCGCTTTCGCTCGCGCGCGTATACCTTACTGTATCGTCCGATATACACCTACTACTCTGTCGTTAAAATCACGTGTAAAATTTAATAAGGGCGAAAAAAACTATTGATTTTGGAGTGTAGTTTTATTTAGTGTTACCTAACTGTAAAATATTTTATCTGGACTCAGTGGCGTAACTAGGGGGGGGTTGGAGGGGGCACGTGCCCTGGGCGCCGTCCAAGGGGGGGCGCCAAAATGGGCAAAAGACTACCTCTCCGCCTTGCCAAAAGGCAGCAGGGAAACTTTTGTCAGTCGTATTTACCACCACTGTGAAGTGTGAAATGCGGATGGTAATCTGGCCCACAGCGCAAAAGAGAAAGCCGATCTTTTAGGTACTCTTTTTGCCTCGAACTCGACCTTGAAAGACGACGGTAGCGCCCTACAACCCATCATCCCGCAGTGCGAATACTCTATGCCAGAAACTTCTATCAAGCAGAGGGATATTCGGCGGGAGTTGCTATGCTTTCGTTTTATAAGGCGAGCGGGCCGAGTGCTTCAGAGTTGTGTCCCGTGTTAGCGCGTCTTTTCCATTAGGGGTCTCCTGTCGAAGTTACCATCTTATGGACTGTCCTAGAGACTACCTATGCAAATGGATCGCTAGCCCTTTGTCCGGCAGGCGCATATGAGCCGTAGTAGACGGAACCTGGCCGCGGAGCCAAGATGCCAATCGCTTACGCTCTGTAGCGATTGAAACGCAACTGTCACTGTGACATTAATAACGAAGAGTGATAGAGAGAGAATTAATGCTTTTCGTTGTCGAAGCGATAGCGATTGTAACCTTGGCTAGGCCGGCTGCTCCAATAGCTGCTGCTGCCGCATATCTGTGACATGTTGTTTATCGACGACATTCATCGATATGCGGACGACAGTACTATACAGGGATGGCTAAAAAATAACTACATTCTCGTTGCCAGGGTGGTTTTGGGACTATACTGAGCAATTTTTACTACGGGACCAACCCCGAAATCGCGAAAAAAAGTTTACCCTCCCATAGAAAATGGACCAGCCAAAATGTAGGAAACAGCCAAATATTTTTTCGCGACTTAGGGGTTGGACTCATAGTAAAAGTTGCTCAGTATAATCCCAAAACCTCCCTGGCAACAGAAATGCATTTATTTTTAGCCACCCTGTCCTTTAGGCTGGTCCAAACCTTGACGCCCAAAAATTTTTTTAGAATCATCGTCGTGGATTATCAGAATATACCCCATGTACGAGTGTGTTAGCCGATTTTTCGTGACTTTAAACTTTTGTTAAGAAATTCCGGGGTGAAGCTTTGCTTTGCTTTTATGCCTTCTAATAATTGTTCGTGGTATTTGCACTGATAACATGAAATAGCGATGGGGAAGTGACCCCCATAAAATAATAGTAGAAATAACAAAATAGGTTTTTTAATGAATTACTAATTTGGAAGCTTTCCACCTCAGTTCCTTTGACCGGCGTCTCTGACAAATTATGACTATTAAGTATCACTTTTTTGACCTTTTAAAAAACTTAGGGTCTAGCAGTTTCTAAAATAACCAAAAGTCCTTGAAATCGCTTGTATTTTTAGGGTTCCGTACCCAAAGGGTAAAAACGGGACCCTATTACTAAGACTTCGCTGTCCGTCCGTCCGTCCGTCCGTCTACTGTCACCAGGCTGTATCTCATGAACCGTATAATTACAAATCCTGTACAATAAGTAGATATTTATATAATTGGATTTTAAACGCCCTATATTTTATCATAACCAAGAGTCATTGAGACGTTTTAGTTTGAGGTTTCATTAATTTCTGCCTGTTTTAAAAGAAATGGCGCAATACTGTCTGGAGAAAAAAACTTATGTAGGTATGTATTTATAATTTGTTAATTATGTTGAAATGAAACCAATCTTTCATTACATTTCAAGCACGTCAAAAACATAATAGACGAATAGGAGTTGCAGGCGTCCATAGGCTACGGTGACTACTTGCCATAGCATTGAAAAATGTATGGAAATTTTAAGACACTTTTTTTCTCCTATAAGGATGAAAAGGACTCGCGATCCTGACTACAAATATCACATAAGTGACAAAAAATGTCACAATATATAAAATGGCACAAAATAAAAGAAACGCTCATATCCGTTATTGATATAAGTACAGATTGAACAAGATTAACATTAACGAAATGCTTGGTAATATTTAAGAGAAAACATGATGAGACATTTAAAAGAAAACTCGGGGTATTTTTGATATTTCATTGATAGGTAGTAACTGTAAAATGTTTACCGCTTCGCTCGTTAAAAGTTGAATGTTTTTATACCACGTCAGTGGCAATCAATCATACTGCCTGATGGTACTGGACGTTAGTAAGTCTAAGGACTCTAAGGTTGTTGATTCTTAAAAATCTGTAGACACGTCCTTTTTAATATCCATAGACTCCGTCTAAGGTAATTTGCACCGAATTGAACAAAACAAAGTGAGGGAGTGTCAATAGAAATATCATATTTTCATAAACATTTGACTTAATTAATGGTTGGTTGAAAAGGAGATGGCGGGACGACTTGGACGCATTTTATCCGGATTGGCGGGAAAGTACAAACGATAGGGTTGAGTGAAGGAAAGGAGGGAAGGCCTTTGCCCAGCAGTGGGACACTAAACTAGGCTAACAAAAAAAATGGTTAAGAATGTCGAGAATCGAGATATGTAAGTAGGCAACATAAACGCAATGTTTCAGCACGAATCAGATAAGGCTGCGGAAACCGGAGCTTAATATGTAGGTATTATAACGTGTCAATAAACAACGTAATAACGTAATGCGTACTGGGATTTTTTTTATCTTTTATGATAGGTACCTAAATAAAAACTTAAACTAAAGTCGGACCAAACTAAGTACACAGACTTTGCAATACACTCGGGAGCAAAAAAATCGACTTAAGTCGCATTTTTTAGTTTTTGTCGTGTTTTTCGAAAACGGTCAATATTTTAGTAAAAGTGAGATTGCAATATTATTGTTTATTTATTAAGCTATCAAAAACATTAATAACCCATAAAATCGGCTAGGTAATTTTCAGGTAATTGTTATTTTTGTAGAAAATGAGATTTTACCTGCCTTGAATACGCACGAGTTGAGCCCCTTTGAGAGCCATAAAAACCGATTTAACCGGTTATTTCTTATCAGTCACTTATCAGAAGTTGACCTGTGCATATCTCACGTAATTATTCACTGGAATCACCTGGATAAAATGGACACCACAGAAACTGAAGCCAGCCAAGTCATCGTCTTGCTGAATCAAGGCCTTAAGCAGCGTGAAGTTGCTGAACAGCTGAATTTAAGTCAGTCTGCTGTCTTCAGAGTCTACCAAAAGTTCAGATGGACTGGAAGGCTTGCTCAGAAACCTGTATCTGGCCGTCCCAGGAGCATATCGAGGAGAGAGGACCACTTCATTGTTGCGGCCGGTCTGCGTGATCGACACCGTACCGGCGTTGACATCCGCAGCTGATACAGGACCGAGAGGAACCAGTGAGCTCTTGGACAGTTCAACGAAGACTTAAGGAAGCCAACCTCACCCCAAAAAGGCCTGCTACAGCGCCGAAACTGACAGGGAGGCACCGGGACGCTCGCGTGGATTTCGTTTCGACTTATGAAAATTGAACGTACGGGCAATGGAGCCGCGTACTCTTCAGTGATGAGTGCAGGGTGTGTTTCCATGGCAGTAACAGAAGAGGACGGGTGTACCGAAGAGTACCTGGAGAACGGTTTGCGCCATACTGCATCTCCGAGACAGTCGCCTACGGTGGAGGTTCCGTCATAATTTGGGCGGGGATATCAATGGAGGGGAGAACCGA